>NW_006408695.1:5577359-5592468 GCF_000296735.1 Chrysochloris asiatica | reverse complement strand
ATGAGGCTATCTGCTCCAGTAAAGATTTATAATCTGAGAAACCCAATATAGGGCTGCTATGAGTTGGAATCAACTCAGTGGCTGTGGGATTTGGTTTTAAGAAGGAACCCTGGTGGCACAGTAGGTTAAGCCTTTAGTTACCACAAGATCAGGGATTCAAACCTAACAGCCACCCCATAGGAAGTTATCCTGCTCCTGTAAAGATTTACAGTCTCAAAAACCTGATGGAGCTAACTCTGTCGTATAGACTTGCGATGAATTGGAATCAACTCAGTGAAAGTGGGTTGAGTCATCTAGTAAGGAGACAGAGAGAGAGAGAGAGAGAGAGAGAGATCTATTTCAAGGAAATGACTCAAACAGTTGTGAGGGACTGGCT
This sequence comes from Chrysochloris asiatica, assembly GCF_000296735.1. Classification (NCBI taxonomy): domain Eukaryota; kingdom Metazoa; phylum Chordata; class Mammalia; order Afrosoricida; family Chrysochloridae; genus Chrysochloris; species Chrysochloris asiatica. Next base: position 5,592,092 of record NW_006408695.1, on the reverse strand, counting down.
ATTTTGAACTATGCCTCTCCTTGTACTTATCCATAACTCAAATGAGAATGTTCTGGAGTATACTATAATTCATGTGTGGCCAGTACTCCTAGAGCAATTCAACACAACTTGTTTGAAATGCCTTGAGCTAGCTTTTCATCCAATGTTTCTCTCTGTGGATTTGGGATTATCCATTATTTCCTGTCAATCACTATAGTTTTGCCATACTCCCTCTACCTCCTCTCTGTTGAATTTCAAGTTACAATAGTATTTCTGTATCTCTTTCCTGCACCAACACACCATCAGTCTAAGACTGCCACTGTGATCAAGACTCTGATGTCACAATTGGGAAGGAATGTCTGGGAACTCTCTCTGTGATGCTAATTTGGGAAAAGCACTCCTCCACTCCTGCTGTAAGGTAGGTCACCTGCCTGTCACCTTCTCTTCTTTCTGTTTGTCCTCAGAGCAGTAGGAATAAGAGAGGTCATGGCCCAGCTCAGCTAGTTTTAGCTAAAGAGATCACAAATGCCTTTCAACCTTAGGGGAGGCAAAAGAAAGACAAGCTCCTTTCTTTGGAAGGATTCTAATAGGAAATGAAGCTTGACATGGGAGTGCTGAGTAGTAATAAAGTGAGTTGAAAGGTGAGACGTATCAGTCTGCTCTCCAACTATATTTTTCAGCTTTAGACCCTATTTCCCTCCAGTGGCAACCTCACAGCCGTCTTTTTTCTCCTCCTAGTTTTCTCTTTCTTCTTAGAAAGAGAAAGACTCTCTAATGAGGCAGGACAAGCAAGACATTAGCTCCTAGCACCAATTTTAGCTCCAGCAGTTAAAAGCATCCTAGTTAGTCAGTGAGCACTCCCTGCAGGGCCCATCTGCTCGCCGTTTGAAATGTTTTGCCCTGGCATTGAAACTTTTTATTTTTCATAACCAAGCATTCACTTATCAAAAGCAGTCTATTTTACAGAAGCAAAAGGATGGGCTTTCTAAATACTCCAAAGCCAAATTTGCTCCAGGCAAGGGAAGACTATGATGTTTCCTAAATTTACAGTGTGTAGTCCTCCTTCATGTTTTGTTCATTTATCACTCGCTTCCTGACTGCATGATATGTCCAAGGTGCTGGGGGGCATAGGGGGTCAATGGGTCATTGAAGAGTTTAGAGTCTGGATGGATAAAGAAAGTCACACATACACACAACTTTAATACCAGATAGAAGGGGAATGCTGTGGCCTTCAGCAGAACACCGGTAGAAGAGCTAGTGATAGGAATTCATTGCTATTGGAATTGCTTTTAGAAGGTTTCTTTTTTGTTGTTGTTTTTTCAAATATACTGATCTCCTCTCCACTTGAGATTCTCGCTTAGGATCATTTTGTTTAATTCTTTGTATGGTGTTACTTCTTGGGTGTTGTTGTTGTTAAGTGCCGTTGAGTAGATTCCGACCCATAACGACCCTGTATAGGATTTCTGAGGAGCAACTGGTGAGCTTGAACCACCGACCTTGTGGTTCAAATGGCATTGCAGTCTGGTGCATTAACCCACAGCATCACACCAGTAAGTGGGTGGAATGTAAGAAACCTGTCTCTCAATCAATCTGTGTGAGGGTGTGTGTGTGTGTGTGTGTGTGTGTGTGTGTGTGTATAGGTAAATATTTTTTTTTAAAAATTCAAGTGATACTGAGTTAGCCAAGCAACTATGGGAACTAACCAAAACAATGTATTCATTCGTTCATTCATTCAACAATTATTTGAGGAGTATCCACCATGTGCCAGGTACTGTGCACTGGTCACAATAGTTACCAAAAAAGACATGGTACATGTTTCATGGGACGTAAACATATTTAGAGATTGGGGAAGCCAGAACCTAACCACATGGTTAGGCACATAAATACTCAATTACAAATAAAAATTTAAATTGTAGAATATCTTAGGGGACAGGGGCAGATTACTCCCAGCCTGGAGAAGGGGTATCAGGGAAGGTTTCATGGACAAAAATTTGGATACTATTTGGTTTTTGAATGATGATTGTTGTTAAGTGCTGTTGACCCATAGTGACCCTGTATAGGGTATCTGAAGAGCAGCTGGTGAGCTTGAACCACCAACCCTATGGTTCAAACAAATTTTGCAGTTCAGTACATTAACCTATGACACCACACTAGGTGTTTGTTGTTGTTAAGATCCATGTAGTCAGTTCCGACTCATAGTGACTCTGTATAGGGTTTCCAAGGAGGGGCTGGTGAATTTGAACTGCTGACTTTGAGGTTCAAACAGACCTTGCAGTCCAGACTCTTGAATGATAGTTGTTGCTGTTGTTAAGTGTTGTTGAGTCGATTCCAACCCATAGCGACCCTGTATAGGGTTTCCGAGGAGCAGTTGGTGAGCTTGAACCACCAACTTTGCAGTTTAAAAGGCTTTGCAGTTTAGGGCATTAACCCACAGCACCACACCAGGACTCCATTGAATGATAGTAAGGGAAGGGTATTCTATTTAAAAGGCAAAGTGTGCGTGTGGGCTACAAAACAAGAGAGGACAGAGATCGGACTAAGTTATAGGAGAATGGAAGAGTCATTGAAACTTTCTGAGTGGTTGAATGAAAACACCTATATTGTAGAAACATTATTTGGTAGCATGTGTCAGAAGGCAGGAAAGATGGAGTATGAAGGCAGAACATTTGACAGCTGGAAAGTATAGAACAGGTGTAGTGGCAATGGGTACAGCAAGAAGGAAATGGATATAATAGGCATTGTTGTAATACATAACAAGGGCTCTAGAACTTGCCCAGTGAAAGTTGCGGAGCCTTTGTAGCGTATAGGACCTTAGGTGGAATCCTGAGCCCCATCCAGAACCTTCTGAGGTAGGACAATCACATTTGAAAGGACAAGCAGGCCAGCCTAGAACAGCTAGAGGAACAGAAGATATTTTTGAAAGAAAGACCAGCAGGAAAAATAAAAAAACAAAAATGGCTGTCTGATTGGCTACTACAAGAACAAGCAAGTTGTTTGCCGGGGAACCATCAAGGCAATCAATCAAGTCCCTTCAGGACAAACCCCCTTCTAAGACTGAAACTCAAAGGGAACACATGTGCAGGCATGTAAGCTTGATGGTTACCACGTTGGTCTACTTGTGAGTGTAAGAGGAGGATAGGCAGCAATGAAGACATGGGCTAAGTTCAACCATGTTCCATAGACTCCGTGGAGAAGAGAGAGAGAAGAGAAAGGGCTGACTGGTCCACAATGTAGCAAGACCTGGGGACTCCTGAGCCCATGGACAAGGACATAGCCGTGGAGGATTAGAACTGAGAGTAAAGCATCCAGCAGATATAAAGTGAAGGGAGATGCACAAGAACACCCAAACTTCCCCAGCCGATCTCCTCCCTCCCTGCCTTCCTCAGAGGGCGGCTGTTTATGCTGGACGTGTGGCCAGAGACGGGTAAGGATCACGTGGAACCTCGGCTACTTAAGACAGAGCCATTGCCATGCTGCAATGAGTTTCAATGACTGGTAAGACTGAGGAATTCGCACTGACCGCCTAAGACAGGCAGCGTCCCTTAAACAAACAATAAATAAGGAGGATTCCGATGCAGACCGTGCAGACCCGGTCAGGAGGCCAAGCCCCTGTGGGCCCAAGCGTTGTTGACCGTCCAAACCATAGGCTCTGAGGATCAGACTTTAGCTACCTAGTAGACATAGCAAACTGTCCCTCATCTGATTATTCAGTAATGCTTGTTAGTAATCTCATACATGAGCCCTGGATATCCACAGACAAATGTAAAAACCTTCCCTAAAAGCCGAGACTGTAAATTCCAAAAAGGCAAGTTCCCCCCACCCCATCAAAAAAAAAAAAAAAAAAGCTAAAGAGGATAGAGAGAAACACTGTTAACTGATGATATATGGAGGGGATAATAATCAATGTAATGAAACAAGCTATATGAATGGTTGAATGTGAAGCTGATGATGTGCCCTGTAAACTTTCACTCAATCCAAAATAAAAACATTTAATTAAAAAAAGAACACCCAAACTTGTAGATAGTACTCATGTGACCTAGCTTCGATGGCTTGATGATCAGAACTCAACTTGTTGTTATTGTGAAGTGCCATTAAGTCAGTTCCAACCCATAGAGACCATGTATAGAGTTTCCGAGGAGCAGCTGGTGAGCCTGAACTGCCGACCTTGCAGTTCAAATGGCTTTGCAGTCTGGTGCATTAATCCACAGTGCCACACCAGGACTCCAGAACTCAACTAGAGGAAGATTTAAAAAAATGGTAAAGGAAACAAGTGTAAATTGTTACAATTTGATGAACTTGACCTATACTTATGGATTTAGTAGCTCACAATACCAATTAAGAGGGAAGGAATCTTCACATCAAGCATCAATCCTAACCCCTCTGTATATAGGGTTGACAGGGATGGGCAACTTAGACATTGGCTACCTGAGATAGGGAGTGGGACTATAAAGGCATGAAGTGACTGGTTAACAAGTTTTCAAGAGAGACTTTAGTTTCAGAGTGTGCGGGGGAAGGTAGAATCCCCATTAAATAGTTTTCATCTTGTCTAGACAGGTCTGGGGAAAGGAGATGAGGATACGATTCTTATGATTCAATAGTGAATACTTGTTATCATGACTAATTGTGATTGTCACAACTGTAAAGGTAGAAGTTTTGTAACAAAAAGGAGGGAGTAGTTAATCTTATAGTCCAGGAACAGAGGACCCTAGGACCATCAAGGGAGAAGAGCATGAGTGGAATGTGGAACCCTATCCAGATGGAGGGAGAGATGAGGACACGGAGACATAGAGCATCTGAGGACTCTAGACTCATGGAAAGAGAAAGGATGTGTGCTTGCAGCCAAGAGGCAGGCTTGCAGAATGTGACCTTTGGTTGTTTAAATGATTACATATTCCTGAATGTCTTTGTGTACATTTCCCCTGCCCCTCCCCACCAAAAAACAGAGGGAATAGAAGCAAATAAAATATTTTTTTAAGTAAAAAAAAAAAATAGGCACTGTTGATTTATAATCATTCATTGTTGTTGTTAAGTACCATCTAGTAGGTTCTGAGTAGCAGATGGTGGGTTTGAACCACCAACCTTGTGATTCACTGTCCAGTGTTGATCCTACAGAGCCACACCAGAAGTCCGTAGGCCTTGGCAATAATGATGAAGGTTTTCAGTGGCTAACCATTTATAATGAGTCCGTCCGTCTCTCCTCCTTTCTAGTCTATGTAAGTCTATCTTGAAGCTCAGCTGAAAGCTATCCACCGTGGGTGATCCTGCTGGTATTTAAAATACTGGTGGCATAGCTTCCAGCATCACAACAACACATAAATCACCATAGTATGATAAATTGGCAGACAAGTGGCATGGAATCAGCAGTCAAGAAATCAAAAGACTTATTGTATTAGGCAAATCTGCTGGAAAAGACCTCTCCAAAGTGCTCAAGAGCGAAGATAGCACTTTGAGGCCTAAGGTATGCCTGACCCACGTAATGTCATTTTCAATAGCCTCCTATGCATATGACAGTTGGACAATGAATAAGGAAGACCATAGAAGAATCCATGCATTTGAACTATGGTGTTGGAGAAGAGTGTTGAAAGTAGAATGGAATGCCAGAAGAACACACGTATCTGTCTTAGAGGCAGTACAGCCAGAATGCTCCTTGGAAACAAGGATGAGGAGACTTTGACTTTCATTATTTGGGCATGTTGTCAGGAAACACTAGTCCTTGAAGAAGGACTTCATGTTTGGCAAAATGGAGGCTCAGTGAAAAAGAGCCTGCAAGATAGATTGACACAGTGGCAGCCACAATGGGCTCAAGTATGACAATTGTACAGATAGTGCAGGACCAAGCAGTGTTTCATTCTGTTGTGATGACTGACTCAGCAACACTTAACAACAAATGATGAAGGGTAGAGTAAGGGACAGGGATAAGTAAAAGATAATACAAACTTTCTACCCTGACAATACCAAGAAATAGGGTCCTTGGTGATAGGGATGGGGAAAGGGGCCATCAGGGAAAATATCAACCATATCAACATTGTTGTTGTTGTTAAGTGCCTTGGAGTTGTCCCAATTCATAGCAACCGGGTATAGAGTTTCCAAGGAGTGGCTGGTGAGCTTGAACTGCCAACTTACAATTCAAACCAAGCTTTCAGTCCAGAGCATTATCCTGCAGCGCCACACCAGAACTCGTATCAACATAGATAACTGCAATGAGGAAGTCCACCTAGCCTTGCTTTCTGTATTGTCTTCCTCCAACCTTATCCTTTTTCCTTAGCACTCTGCTATAGACAGGTTTATAAATTAATAATTTCTTTAATAAATTGGGAAATTTATTCCTGAATATGATCAGCAAATTTACTTTCTGCCCAGAGGCCTGTTTAGCAATGGAAAAGGACTCTAGAGAAACTAGACAGGCAACACCCAAAGACCTTTCAATCTTGCCACCTTGCCATTTACCAATTATGACCTTGGGTGAGTAAATTAGCCTTCCTTATCTTCATTTTTCTTTTCTAGAGAAAAATGGGAATATTCTGCCTATTTCGTCTACTTCATTAGAATCTCAAATGCCTCAGAAAGATCAAGACGGATGAGGACTTGACAGAGATGATTGATGATGCAAGAGACAAGGGGGCAAGTTCAAGTAAATAGCAGAATACAGAGTCCACTGCAAGGTCTAAGGGAGTGACAAGCAACAATAAAATGAGGATAATCAGACTGACTGAATGGTTTGCAGGTGAAGGAAGGATGGATTGTTCAAGGGGCTGAGGCTTTGGAGTAATCCAGACAAGAGGTGATGAGCCTCTGTCTGAATGAGGATGGCAACAATCACAATGGAGAGGTGATAAACATTCTAGCTCTAAAGGCTAAGTAAAGAAGAATATTGAGGCTGTGTGTTTGTCCCAGTAGACAGGGTTGGAAGACGAGGATATGAAATAATTCAGTGCCTTTTTACTAAAATGTCTTTTTACTGCTCAATAACACAGCGGGTATTAATATTAGAATTCAGATTATGTTAGAGTGGAGTGAGAGTCTTCTTATTGCCTCCCAACATCCAGTTTCTCCATTTCAATAACTACCTTGCTTTGGGGCTGGAAACAAAATCAGTCTAGTAGAAAACAGATTTCCCAGCTTTTTTTCCAGCGTTTTGTGCCTATGTCGTTAAGTCCTGGTCAATGAGAAGAGAATAGATCATATGCCGGATTTCTCAAGCTCTTCTTAGAGAGAACATTCTCCCTTCTTCAGTTTTTCTATTATTCGGACTGCAGCTATAATGGCTGGAGCTCTAGTAGCCATTTTTGTCTTTGCGATGACTTTTTGAATGTGAAACACAATGAAGAAACAAGAGAGAAGGAGCATGAGTTCATGTTCTATAGACTTGCAGTGCTAATTTGGGGCTGCCTACCTCAGATTTCTTGTAGGCTAATATATTAGTTTCCTGTTGTTTGTGGTGATGTTAAGTACCATTGAGTTGATTCCAACTCATAGTAACCCTTGCAGTTAGCAGTCCAGTGTTTATCCTACAGTGCTACACCAGGAGCCCTAGTTTGTTATAACTCTGATAAAGTATCAAACTTAGTAGCTCAAAATGTTTCTTTGTCATACTGCTCTGTAGCTCAGAAGGCTGATACAGATCTCACTGGGCTAAAATCAAAGTATCAGCCATCATTTCTGGAGGCTATAGGGGGAAATCTATCTCCTTGCTTTTTTTTAGCTTCCTGAGGCCACCCACATTCTTTGGATCACATCTTCCTTACTCTGTCTTCAAAGACAGCAACATTGGACCACTCCTTCTCATGCTGCTTTCAGATTCTCTCTTCTGATTCTCTCTTCCAATTTAAAGGATCCCACCCAGGTAATTCCAGGTAGCATACGACCAAGAAAGCAAAAATCCTCACAACAGGGTTCAAATAAGTACCATCTTGATAAATGGAGAAAAAGATTGACGTTGTCAAAGACTTTATTTTGCTTCCATCCACAATTGACACTCATGGAAGCAGCAGGCAAGAAATCAAATGTTGTATTGCATTGGGCAAATCTGTTATGCAAGACATCTTTAAAATGTTGTAGGGCAAAAATATCAATTTGAGAACTAAGGTGTGCTTGAACCAAGCCATGGGATTTTCAGTTGCCTCATATGCATGTGCCTCATACGAATGTAAGGGGTTCTGGAGTGTGGTGGCTATGATCGGGCTGCGAACCTCAAGGTCAGCAGTTGGAAACTACCAGCTGTTCTGCAGGAGAAAGATGAGGCTTTCTGCTCCCCTAAACATTTACAGCCTCGGAAACCCTGTACCAGGGTCGCTATGAGTTGGAACCGACTCCACAGCACATAAGTTGGACAAAGAATAAAGCAGTCCATAGAAGAGTCGATACATTGAGTTATGGTGTTGGAAAGACTATTCAAAGTACCAGGAAATACCAGAAGAACAAACAAATCTGTCTTGGAAGAAGTATAGCCTGAGTGCCCTTTAGAAAGCAGGATGGCAAGATGCTGTCTTTCATATTTAGAACATGTTGTCAGGAGGGACCAGTCCCTGAAGAAAGACATTATGCTTCGTAAAATAGAGGGTCAATGACAAAGAGGAAGACCCCTAACAAGATAAATTGACACAGAGGCAGCAACAATGGGCTCAAACTTCAATACAATTGTGAGGATAGTGCAGGACCAGGCAGTGTTTTGATCTTTTGAGCATGAACTCCATACAAAATTAGAACTGTCTTGACAGCACCTAAAAACAGTAGCAGCAGCAACAACCCATGTGATCCAGAATAACCTTCCTATTTTAAGTTCAGATGATTGTTAACCTTAATTCCTTCTATAACCTTATCCCTTTTGGATTATAACCTAACATATTCTCAGGTTTCAAGGATTCACACAGATGTTTTTGGGGAGCCACTGTTATTTCTGCCAAATATTGTTGTTTTTGTTAAGTACTGTCAAGTCAATTCTGATATAGGGTTTCCGGGAAGCAACTGATGGGTTCAAATTGACCTTGAAGTCCATTACTTATCCTACAGTGCCACACCACAACTCCTCTGCCAACCATAATGATAGAGAAATAAATTTCCATTATGTTCAAGCCATTTATAGGTCTTTGTTACCTACAGCTGAGTCTAATCCCACATGATGCTACAATGCATTCTCCTAACAGACATTTGTTGTCCTGGTGTGGTGCTGCAGGCTAAGCATTGGGCTGCTAACCACAAGGTCTGAGTTTCAAACTCACCAGCCATTCCTTGAAACCCCTATAGAGGATCATTATGAGTTGAAACTGACTAGATGGCACTTAACAACAATAACAACAGACATTTGCTGAATACCCACAGTATACCTGGCACCGCACTTGTTAATGCTTGTTGGTAACCCTGGATGATTCTGATAACTAAGAACATCCAGGGTCTGTCAGTCCCACCTTGTAGCAGCCCCTCCCCCAGAAGCATCCACTTGTCCTCTGTGATCTGATGTCATTCACTACTATGGAACAGACAAAGGTTGTCCACTCTTTGCGCTGGCCATGACTCCTGCTCCTCAACACCCACAAATCTGCCTTACTACAAAGAAGAAAATCAAGGCCTAGAACCATGAAGGGAATTGCCTCAGGCCCCACATCAGGTTCATGGAATTGTCAGGACTAGAAAGGAGACTTCTAAATATGTTTCTGCATCACATTCTTCTACCTTCAGCTACTCTGGATTTTCAAGGAAGTGTGTGTTGGACATATTCCCACAGTTTCATGGCCTCAGGCACCGAGCTCACAAATCTTAGCACTGGAAGAAGATCAAGGTCACCTCTTCCTATTGCAATAAATCTAACAACTCCACATTTCCTATACTCTCTTCCTAACTCTGTAATCCACATAGGAAATTTTTCTGGTGTATATATTAACCTGCCTCTCACACCCTCTCACTGCTCCTTATATTTATTAAATGAGGCACTGTTAACACTTAATAGAATTTACTAGGTAACATGAATATAAAAAGACCAATAAGAGCGCAGACCTGAGTGGTTTTGCATTCTAGTACCCTCCCTGATTTTGCCTCACCTCTTTAGGTGTCAGTATTTCTACCTTAAAAATGGGGAACAGCAAACATGAGGTAATTGCAAGGAGCAGCTAATAAAGTTCATTCTAAAACATATCAACCACCACGTAAAGTGTTGTCTAACTGCTAATATAACGTTGAGCAACTAGGAATCTAGCTCATCCCATTTGGCTCTGAGTCACACTTCCTGATAACATGGAGTAAATGTGAGGGGTACTTGAACCAGGTCAGGATACAAAGCCAAGAAGTGCCTTACAGCTAACAGGCTGCAGAAATGCTGGTTGGGGAGCAAGTCCTTTACAAAGCCACTTACTGAAGAAACATCTGATTTCCCAAGTCATCTTTGATAACTGTTCCTGGGTTACACACCCCAGAAAGTTGAAAAGACCTCCCTTATACAATAATATAAGTCCATTTGCTTTGGTTCTGTTTTTAGTGGAAGTAGAAAGAAAGCTGTTCACAAACATACTCCTGCCCTCCCCCATAGAGTCATATCCTGTCCAATGTCTAACAGCTGTATTAAATCAGTTCTTCTATAGTATTTCTCAATACTCATCACTTTTCTTCATATACGTGACGTTTTCTTACTTGAGAATTTTTACATTGACTTAAAAAACGATTGAGTCTTTAGGTGGTGTAAAAAAAATTAACATGCTGGCTATTAACTGAAAGGTTGCTAGTTCAAGTTCACCTAGAGAAAAATCAGAAACAGCCTGGCGATGTACTTCCAAAAAATCATCCCTGAAAACCATATGGAGTGCAAGTCTACTCAGAAACAAATGGATTCCCCATGAATTAGAATCAAAAGCAACTGCTCTGGTGGATTATAAGAATTCTAGTGTCTGGGAATTTTAGAGCTAGACAGGATCTTAGAAATCATTTATTCCAAGCTTTTAGATTTGGTACATGAGAAGACTGAGGTTCCACTAAGTATAGATTTGCATAAAGTGACACAGTTGCAAGGTTTTGTGATGAAGAACTATACACAAGGTATAAGAAATTTTGATAATATATCACTGAATACTATTTAACTTATGCTAAATTAATATTTTGCATTCATTACATAATACCTCTTTATATTTGTATGGTACTTTGATATTTATTTTGAGTATAAGCGCTCATCTCCTTTTTTGTATAATAATTGTTTACTTTTTATGTGTCATGAAATTCATTTTCCCTCAATTAAGCATAATCCTGCATATTCACGTCAACTTCTCTAATTTAAGGGATCACACCTAATTCTAACTCTACTTGACTTGACATTATCTAACATTGCTGGAGCTGTTCCTAGGAGCCAGGCACTGTCACAAAAGTACCTCATTTGATCTTTGTGATACACAGGTTTTGAGTCAACTTCATTGTTTGTCGTACTGTGCTCACTTGCATGTTGCTGTTGTTCTGGAAACTATGTCATGGGTATTTTAAATACCAGCAGGGCACCTACGGTGGACAGGTTTCAGCTAAGATACCAGACAAAGACAGACTAGGAAGAAGGAGAGAAGGACTATTCCTAATATTTAGTCACTGAAAACCTTATGGACAGCAGTGGAACACTATCAGCACCAGAATATTGAATATTGAAATATAATGAACACCAGAATATTATCAGATATAGTGCCAGAAGATGAGCCCCTCAGGCTGGAAGACACTCAAAGCATGACTGGGGAAGAGCTGTCTTCTTAAACACAATTTATCACATCATGATAATGTGAATGGAGTAAGACTTCAGAATCTTCATTTGATTATGGGGCAAAAATCAAAATGAAGAGAAACAGCTGCAACATGCATTAATAATCAGAACATGGAATGTACAAAGTATGAATCTAGGAAAATTGGAAATTGTCAAAAATGAAACGGAATGTAAAAACATCGATATCCTAGGCATTAGTGAGCTGAAATGGACTGGTATTGGCCATTGTGAATCTGACATGGTTTATTATACCAGGAATGACCAATTGAAGAGAAATAGTGTCGTATTCATCATCAAAAAGAGCATATCAACATCTGTCTTGAAGAACAACACTGTCTGTAATAGGGTAATATCCATATGTCTACAAAGAAGACCAGTTAATACAACTATCATTCAAATTTACATACCAACTACTATAGCCAGTGATGAGGAAATTTAAAAATTCTACCAACTTCTTTAGTCTGATATTGATCAAACATGCAATTGAGATGTATTGATCATTACTGTTGATTGGAATGCAAAGGTTGGTAACAAAGAGGAAGGATCACTACCTGAAAAATATGGCCTTGGTGATACAAACCGTCCTGGAGATCACATGATAGATTTTTGCAAGACCAATGACTTCTTCATTGAAAATATCTTTTTTAAACAACATAAAAGGTGGCTATACACATAGACCTGACCAGATGGACCACACAGAAATCAAATTGACTACATCTGTGGAAAGACACAGTGGAAAAATTCCATATCTTCAGCCAAAATAAGGTCAGGGGCAGACAGTGGAACAGACCATCAATTGCTCATATGCAAGCTGAAGCTGAAGAAAATTTAAATAAGAGCCAAAATATGTCCTTGACTATATCCCACCTGAATTTAGAGATCATCTGAGAACAAATATGATGCATTAGACACTAAAGACTGAAGACCAGAAGAGTAGTAGGATGACATCAAGAACTTTGTACAGGAAGAAAGCAAAATGTTATTAAGACCAAAATGAATATCAAAAAAAGACTCTGAAAGTTGTTTTCCAACATAGAGATGCTAAAACAAATGGAAAAAAATGAAGAGGTAAAAGAGCTGAACAGAACAATTCAAAAGGCAGCTCGAAATGACAAAGTCAAATGCTATAATGAAATGTGCAAACATCTGGAGTTAAAAAGGCAAAAGGGAAGAACATGCTCAGCATTTCTCAAGCTGATGGAACTGAAAAAAAATTAGTCCTCGACTTGCAATATTGAAGAGTTCTAAGAGCAAAATGGAGTCCAGAAGTGGCACTGTGAGTTAATGTGCTAGACTGCAAAGTCACTTTGAACCATGATGTCAGTGGTTCAAGCTCACCAGCCACTCCTCAGAAACCCTCTACAGGATCACCATGGGTTGGAACCAACTCAATGACATGTAACAAGAGCAACAAATGGGCAAGATATTAAATGATACAGAAACTATCAAAAGAAGATGGAAGGAATACACAGAGTCACTGTACCAAAAAGAAATGGTCAAAGTTAAACCATTTCAAGAGGTAGCATATGATCAAGAGCCAATGATACTGAAGGAAGAAGTCCAAGGTGCATTGACGGCATTGGCAAGGAACAAGGCACTGGAAATTAATGGACTACAAATTGAAATCTTTCAACAAACTGAAGTCACTCACTCATCTATGCTAAGAAATTCCATATTTGTGTCTATTCCAAAGAGAGGTGACCCAATGCAATGCAAAAAATCATCTGACAATATTGCATGCAAGTAAATTTTGCTAAAACAGTTGCAACCATACAATGACAGAGAACTTCCAGAGTTTCAATTCAGGTTCAGAAGAGGATGTGGAAAACAGGATATCATTGCTGACGTCAGATGGATCTTGGCTGAATGCAGAAAATACCAGAAAGAGGTTTACATGTGTTTTATTAACTACACAAAGGCTTTTGATTGTGTAGACTATGATAAGTTATGGAAAGCATTGGAGAGAATGAGTATTCCGAAAAACCTAATTGTGCTCATGAGGAACCTGCACATAGATCAAGAGGCAGTCTTTCTAACAGAACATGGGAACACTGAATGGTTTAAAATTCTGAAAGGGGAGTGACAAGGTTGTATTCTTTCACCATACTTATTCAAACTTTATGCTGAGCACATAATCTAAGAAGCTGGGTTGTATGAAGAAAAATGTGGCTTCAGGATTGGAGGAAGACTCATTAACAATCTGCAATTTACAGATGATACAACCTTGCTTGATGAAAGCTAAGAGGACTTAAAATACTGATGAAAATCAAAGATCACTGCCTTCTGTATGGATTGCACCTTAATGTAAAGAAAACAAAAATCTTCACCATTGGACCACTAAATAACATCCATATAAATGGAGAAAAGATTGAAGTTGTCAAAGACTTCATTTTGCTCATATCAACCATCAACACTCATGGAAGCAGCAGTCAAGAAATCAAAAGGTGCATGGCATTAGGCAAATCTGCTGCACAAGATATAGTTAAAGTGTTAAAGAGCAAAGATGTTAGCCCAAGGACTAAGGTGCACCTGACCCAAGCTATTGTATTTTCAATAACCACATATTCATGTGAAAGTTGGACAGTGAATAAGCAAGACTATAGAATAATAATGCATTTGAGTTGTGGTGTTGCAGGAGAATATTAAAAGTACCATAGACTGCCAAAGGAACAAACTAATCTGTGTTGGAGGAAGTATAGCCAGAATGGTCCCTTGAAGTGAGGATGGCTAGACTTTGTCTTTCATATTTTGAACATATTGTCATGAGGGACCAGTCCCTGAAGAAGGGTATTATATTTGGTAAAATGGAGGGTCAGAGAAGAAGAGTAAGACCCCAATGAGATGGATTGGCACAGCGGCTGCAGCAGTGGGCTTAGGTATAGCAACAGTTGTGAGGTTGGCACAGAACCGGGCAGTGTTTCATTCTGTTGTGCATAAAATATGAGTCAGTACCAACTTGATGGCACCTAACAGCAACAACAAATTTCCCATATTGAGATCTGCTTTGAACAGCCAATCAACTGAAAGAACAT
>NW_006408695.1:5559755-5577259 GCF_000296735.1 Chrysochloris asiatica | reverse complement strand
GCCTACTTCCAAAATACTAGACACTCAGGCAAAGCTTGCTTCCTTTTTTTGCTGGGTCTAGATCATGCATGTGGCTTATTATCCTACCTCCAGTTCTTTGGACTCAAGCCTGTGGCCTTCTGTATTGCCTCCCAATCCTAGAGTTATCAGTAGCCTGCCTATTGACTTGGGATTCATTAGACTCTGCAGCTAGAAGTCTGCTGTCCATCCTGTGTATGTGATGTTCATCAACTCCTGCAGCTACAAGAGGCAGGAGAAGCCTCCAGCCTGACATCTGATTCGTGGATTTGGAACTTATCCATATCTATGACTGTGTAGGCCATTTCCATGATATAAATGTGTGTGTGTGTATAGTGTTATTGTATATATGTGTATATTGTTGTTATTAACTGTCATCAAGGCAGTTCCAAATCATAATGCCCCTGTATAGGATTTCTGAGGAGCCACTGGTGAGTTTGAACTGTCAACCTTAGGGTTAGAAGACCAGTGCTGATCCTACATTTTACATATATATATAAAGATAGATATGTAGGTATAGATATAGATAGATAGATAGATAGATAGATAGATAGATAGATAGATAGATAGATACATAGATACATAGATACATAGATACATAGATACATAGATAGATACATAGATAGATACATAGATAGATACATAGATAGATACATAGATAGATACATAGATACATAGATACAGATACATAGATACATAGAAATGTAAACTTATATATATGTTTCAATGGTTTAAAACACATATTTTTTTCCCACTGATTTTGCTTCCCTAAAGAACCCAGACTAAGAAATCCTCAAAGAAGCCCTAAGTAGAGGATATTATTAGCCACGTTTTAGAGATTTTTTTAAAAATGAGACACAATAAAGATATGAGACAGATGTGACATTGTCTATTGATAAGGTCCAAGTCTTCTAATTTCACCCATTCAGCTTATGATTTCTCACATATCAGCCATTCTACCTAAATTCTTATTAGCAGTAAGCCCAATATCTCCACCATGGATGTAAATATTAAGTAGCCGAATTAGCAGCAGCATATGTAAGAATATCATTTAATGATACTGTATAACTTAAAGGGGAATGATAGTTTCAACATTCCCCTAAGAGTTGTTGTTTGGTGTCATCGAGTCAGTATCGACTCAGCTAGACCTTATGAACAGAACGAAACAATACCCAAACTTGTACCAATCTAACAAGCATTGCTACATCTGAGCCCTTTGTTGCTGTCACTGTACCAATCATCTGACAATATCATTGATATTGTCTTATCTTGTTAGGGGCATTCCTCTTTTTTTGTTGACTGGCCACTTTACCAAGCATGATATCCTTCTCAAGGGACTGGTCACTCCTGATAGAATGTCTCCTGTATGAGAGACGAGTCTGGCCATCCTAGCATCTAAGGAGCATTCTATCTGTACTTTTTCCAACACAGATTTGTTTGTTCTTCTGGCAGTCCGTTGTTCTTTTAATATTCTCCAATACCATAACTCAAATACATCAGTTCTTCTAAAGTCTTTCCTATTCATTATCCAAATTTCACCTGCATAGGAGGCTATTGAAAATACAACAGTTTGGGTCAGGTACCCTTAGTCCTCAAACTGCTGTCTTTGCTCTTGAACACTTTAAAGAGGTCTTATGCAGCAGATTTGCCTAATGCAATACATCATTAGATTTCTTGACTGCTGTTTCATGAGTGTTGATGGTTGATTTGAACAAAATGAAGTCTTTGACAACTTCAACCTTTCCTCCATTTATTTTGATGTCCAGGAGTGAGGATTTTTGTTTCATTTACATTGAAGTGAAACCCATATCAAAGGTTGTGGTCTTTGATCTTCATCAGTATCTTAAGTTCTCTTTGTTTTCAGCAAGCAACGTTGTATCACAGGAATATAGAAGATTGTTAATGAGCATTCCTCCAATCTTGATGTCATGTTCTTTTTCATATAATCCAGTTTCTTGGGTTATTTGCTCAGCATATAGATTGAATAAGTATGATGAAATAATACAAACCCTGGCACGCACTTTCCCTAATGTTAAACCATTCAGTGTTCCCTTGCTCTGTTCAAACAACTGCCTCTTGGTGTATGTACAGGTTCCTCATAACTACAGTTAAGTGTTCCAAAATATTCCTTCTTTGCAATGATATCCATAGCTTGTCATGATCCACACAATTGAAAGAACTTGCATAGTCAATAAAGCACAGATAGATATATTTCTGGTATTCTCTGCTTTCAGCTAAGATCCGTCTGATTTCAGCAATTATATCCCTTGTTCCTTGTACCCATTTGAATCCCGCTTAAACCTCTGGCAGCTCCATACTGCTGCATCCATTTTTTAATTATCTTTAGCAAAATTTTACTTGCATGCAATATTAATGTTATTTTCCAATGATTCCTTTTGGTCACTTCTCTTTGGAATGGGCACAAATATGTAACTTTTCCAATCAGTTGGCCAGGTAGCTGTCCTCCAACTTTCTTGATGTAGATGAGTGAGTGCCTCCAATGCTGCTTCAGTTTGTTGAAAGATTTCAATTTGCATTTCAATCAATTCCTGAAGGCTTATTCTTTGCCAATGTCTTCAGTGTACCTTGGACTTCTTCCTTCAGTATCATTGGCTCTTGATCATATGCTGCCTCTTGAAATGATTGAACACCAATTATTTCTTTTTGGTACAGTGACTCTTTATATTGTTTCCATCTTCTTTTGATGCTTTGTGCTTTCTTCCTGTATGATGTTCTTGATGTAATTCCACAACTCTTCTGGTCTTCAGTTATTATTGTCTAATGCTTCTCTTATTGAGATGATCTCTAAATTCAGGTGCGATATCTCTACTAATGTCAGATGGATCTTGGCTGCAAGCAGAGAATACCAGAAAGATGCTTACTTGTGCTTTACTGACTATGTGTGTCTGGGTTATATTCTATCACCATACTGATTCAATCGGCTGGCTGAGCAAATAAATTTAAAAGCTAGATTATATGAAGGTACAGAGAAAAACTCATTAACAGCTTTTACTATGCAGATGATACAACCTTGCTTGCTGAAAAGGAAGACTTAAAAGATTTATTGATGAAGATCAAAGACTACAACCTTCAGTATAGATTACACCTCAATGTAAAGAAAACAAAAATGCTCACAACTGAAACAATGAACCATATCATTATAAATAGAGAAAATATTGAGCATGTCAAGGATTTCATTTTAATTGGATCCATAATCAATATCTATGGAACTAAAAAAATCAAGAAATGAAATGCCATATTACATTGGGTAAACCTGCTAGGAAAGACCTCTTTAAAGTGTTAAAAATCAGTGACTTTAGGTCTAATGTACACCTGACCCAACCACAGAAAAGAAAGAAGTTTATCTTTGCTCACAATTGGACCTTATCAATGATAGCATAGCCTTTCCCTTGAAGTGCAAAAATAACATCAGTAGCAGCATGGCGGCATGGGATTGGGTCCCCACAGCACCCTTGCTCTACTTGGTCTGCAGTCTTCCTTTTCTCCACCATGTACATTGGATGTTTGACTCTCAGACTGAGGGAGAGCTCAAAGTGACCCAAACTCTCAAAGAAAAGTTTCAAAGTATCTGACATTTCTGGAGGCTGTCGTGTAATATATGAAATAAAAATCGAATCATAAGACTTTTAGGAGGAGAAAACTGGCCAGCAGCACCAGATGGTTAACCAGGCAAAGAAATCAAAGGAGTGCACAGATTGAAGATATTTACCTCCATGTCCAAACACTGAGCCTGTCCTGACCCTGCTGCTGCAGCTTCAAACCTTTAATGAACTTAACTTGATGCCACTATTTCCTAGGCATTTGCCAAAAGGTTTACCTATTTTGTCCGTAGAAGACATTTTCATGTTATAATTATAGAGGAATATGTTGTCTATTTAGGCATTGGTTGACGGGGCTACTAAAGCCTTGTTGTTTTGTGCCATGGAGTTGGTTCCAAACATAGTGACCTTGTAAAGGGTTTCCAAGGCTGTAAATTTTTACAGGAGCAGAAATCCTCATCTTTCTCCTATGGAACAGCTGGTAGTTTTGAACTGCTAACCTTAAGGTTCGCAGCTCAAATCACTATGCTTTTGATTTAGGGTGTTGGAGGAGAATATTGAAAGTGCCATGGACTGCCAAAAGAATCAATAGATCCATTTTAGAAGAAGTACAGCCAGAGTGCTCCTTGGAGGCTAAGATGGCCAAACTTTGTCTCTCATACTTTGGATATATTGTCAGGAGGGACCAGTCGCTGGGGAAGGATATCATGTTTGGTAAGGTCAGAGAAAAAGAGGAATATACTCAACGAGACAGACTGGCCAAGTAGCAGTATCAATGGACTCAAGCGTGGCAACAGTAGTGAGGTTGGCCCAGGATCGGGCAGTGTCTCGTTCTGCTATGCATAAGGTGGCTATGGGTCGGTACCAACTCTATGGCACCTAACAACAACAATGCTACCAGAGCTCCTCAGAAGGGTTAAAAAACAAAAAATCAGAAAATATATTTAGGTAGAAGTCAGGTGACTGCCACTCCCTTGATCTGTATTGTAGAAGGTGTATCTGTATCCTGTGGGGATGAGTTTAGCAAAACCCAAGAGCTTTTTCAGTTTTGAATTTCTAAGATTCCAAAAGTTCAGGGAGCTCATTGTGACTGCACACAAAAAGGCACTTTTCAAACTTGTGAAATGCCCCCAAACGAAACGGGGGGTTCTCACAGGACTGACCCACTGACAATGCTCAAAGATCTGTGTGGACGAGACAACTCCCAAGGTATTTTCCACCCTGAGATATCAGTGATTTGAGTCAAGCTAGAACTTAAAGGACTTCTGTAGCTTATACCTTTTTATCCCCCTCACTCCACCAAAAAAAAAAAAATTCTTAAGGAAAAGAATTCCCTCCAATCTTCCAGTCAGTCTTCACCTCCTTAATTTTGAAAAATTGTTGGGTTAAGATGAACTTTGTCCTAAATATATGTGCATTGTCTGATCAATTTGTTTTTCTTTGATTAAATGTACTAAAAATTGTTGTTAGATGCCTTCGAGTAGGTTCTGACTCAGGGACAACAGAACTAAACACTGCCTGGTCCTGTGCCATGCTTAAAATTGTTATGTTTGAGTTCATTGTTGTTGCCACTGTGCCAATCTAGCTTGTTGACATTAGGCCCAATCAACTGTGGTACTACGTGGGTACATTCATTTAGTGCTTCAATCAATTTGAATTAAATTAAAATTTTTAAATACATGATAAACATTTATGTATTTTAGTGACATTATATTATATATTATCACACATTCATGACCTCTTCCTCTCATGCAAGCCTTTGATGTAGACAGTACTATTATTTACTTAGAATGTGGAGGGCAGGCATCTGGTGAGAAAGATGAGCCTGAGGTCGTCTGAGTGACCTGCAGAGATGGCCCTGGAAGCTCCATCATCTGACTCTTGCTCTAGTGCTCTTCACACCCCCACCATGGTGACTCAGGGCACACTGTGTCATTGCCACAATTTTCTGAGGAAGAAGCTAAGTTACTGAAAGGTCAGTTGATTAGACCTAAGGTCACAGAGACAGTTAGTTGCAGGGCCAAATTAGCTTTGACTGGTGTGGCTCTATAGGATAAGCACTGGACCGCGAGGTCGGTTTGAACCAAAAAGTCTGAGTTTCAAATTCACCAGTAAGCTCCTCAAAAACCCTATAAAGGATCACTAAGAGTCAGAACCACCTCAAGGGCACTTAACAACAACATGTGGTCACAGACGCTTTCTTTTTATAAAATCACCTTTAACCCACCCCAGGCCATTATTCATCCAGAGAGTCTTAAGAGATATAAAGTGACTTGTCCAAGGTTTTTTTTTTTTTTAACCATAATCACTTAGTCCCCAATCTGTTACTGCAAATACTATAATAGGTTTCTTATTAGTAGTAACAAGCCAAAGAATAAAAAGTAAGATGCATTTCTTAAAGGTATCAGCCATTCATCATCACTTGCAGATTGCACCTTGGATAATTATATATTGGTACCACCTTTGTAAGTATCTTATTAATTATTTTTGGTCACTCAAATGAATACCAGGTAAGATTATCCAGTAAGAATCATGAAAAAAACAAAAAAACAATTACAATTAAAGTAACTAATCAAACAAACAAAAAGCAAAACATTCTTTGAGTCACTTCTTATGCTTTCCTGTAGCCTTCCTCTATGCCCTGAAAATTCCCAGACTTTCCCTGGAATGTGCCTTCCCCCGTTCCCCATCCACCCAAAGCTCATTGTTGTTTTGTGCCTTGAAGTTGATTCTGACTCACCAGATCCCTATAGGACAGAAAAGAACTACTCACTGGGGGTTCCTAGGCTGTAATCTTCACAGGAGTGAACTGCCACCTCTTTCTCTCATGGTGTCACTGGTGGGTTTGAACCACCAACCTTTCAGTTAGCAGCTGAGTACTTAATCATTGTGCCACCAGTGCTCCTATCAAAATCTTGCTCATTCTTTAAAGACCAGTTAACATGCCATCCTATAGGAAGCCTTTCCTCATCCTCCAAGTTGGGATGACATCCTTTTCTCCACTTTTTATTTCATTAAATCTTTTCAAATGGATTTTATTTTATTTTTTGGCACATCTGTTCCTATACTAGACTCTGACTTCTTGAAGCCCCAAATCAAATGGGATTCAGGTGGGCTGGGTACACTTGACATATGTTTTCTGAATGAATCAAATTAACATAAAATACCATTTCCCCTTTTTTCTTTTCTTATCAGACATTCAAAGATATTCAACATCACAAGTGTCTTCCTGCTTACAATCTGTATCCCCTTTTCTACAGCTATTCCATAAGGGGTAAGCAAGCTGCCACTGTTATGAAACATTTGCCTGGGATTGCTAGAAACCATGCACAGTTCACTAGTTCTATTAAATCATAAGATTACCCCCCCCCACACACACATTACTATTCAGCATAATCTTTTCTCCTCTTGCTAAGCTCCAAGGAGAATACTCATAATTCAGAAATCACTGAATGTCAGAGCCAGAGAGGAAAAAAATCTAGCAACCCAACCACTATTTTTTGTTGCTGTTGTTGTTAAGCAGCAGGGAACTTGAGCCTTAGAGAGGGTATGTTACCTGCCCACAGTCAGAAAATTCTTAGCATGCTGAGACAAAGTTGAGTAGCTTTTGTCATTCAGGCCAATGTTCTTTCCAATCCAGGTAATTTGTGATATGGTTTAATCTCTAAAACAATGTTTGACCCTACTCCCCACCTCCAGTTGTGAATTCCATTTCTTCATTTGAGATTTGGGAATCTCAGCTTTCTGATGCATCCGCAGTCAACCTGATAGTTCAAGGCTCTCAATGAGCAGATCTGGCCAGCCCTTACTTTCTGCTGCCCCATTCCTCTTAGTGGTAGCCATGCCCTTGGCAGAAGAGATCCCTCCTCTTGTCCTGTCAACCACATACATACCTCACTCCAGCCTCCAGGCCTCTCTTCTGTTACCATGGAAGGACTGTCATCACGCTTTTACTCTAGTAACTCATTTAACTTCACAACAAACTTATAAGGTAGGGAGCATTATTATTTCCATTTTTCAGAGGTGAAAACTGAGGCCCAGAAACACTAAGTCATTTGCTCGAGATCACACTGAGTGTAATCAATGGAACAGTGTGTAAGCAGTCATGGCTAAGAAGGAATAAAGTCAAGAGATGAGCTCACTTCAGTCACAAGGAGGCTCTTGTTCTTTCACATTCATTCCATTCTCTCAGGAGGTGGTGATATCACTAGTTTCCAAACTAGTAAATATGTTTCTTACACTAGAGAATCACTTCTTACAGCAATTAGACATTGGAGAGTTGAGTCCTCTGGTTTGGGTTTTTTTGTTCATTTGTTTGTTTTTCCCCTACTAAAAATGGCAAGCAAAGTCTTGTTGTTTTTTTTTAAATTGTAAATGGGATATTCACATTTCCTCCCTATAAAAATGTTACCTTTGGGGAATAGTGTTCTATGGAAAATTCCAGTGCGGAAAGGAAAATTTCTCAAAGAACAGTAAGAAATCACAAAGAGGAATTTTGAAACAAGCAGGACAGGCATTTGTTACTGAAAATGTTAGGCCTTTCAGAAATAATAGCTTTAGAACAAATAAGCATGTTAGTCAAAATTAAGAGGGATTTTGCGCCAGCTTTGAGTATAGGCTTTCTCAAAGCAAATAGTGCTTGAGAGAAGCAAAGAAGATGAAATTAGATTTATACATGCTAATTCTTAGATTAAGAATATACAATGTTCAATTGATAAATACCCTTAGCCCTATGCTGGAAAATTCAGGAGAAAAGCTAAGAAGGCAAAGGAAGAAGAGAAGAGGAAAAAATGATATGAGGAAAGAAAAAGAAAAGGAGAGGAGGAGAAGCCTAAGAAAGCCATCAAATGTTGTTTCTCTCTTCATCCCATTAAAGTTTTTGGAAAGTCTCAGCTATTGCAAGGAGAAATTCTATTTTCCAATTGTAATTCCCCACTTTGGACTTTGTATTCTCCGACACATGAATACACAGAAAAAAACTAACCCATGGAGAGATTAATGTCTAGAATTACCCAAAAGAATGTTTAGTATGTTTATTTGAAAATCTCAGTGGTGTGAGTTGCAGCTTATAAAACACCTACATTTTGCTGCATGCCTGAAGAATTCTTCCCACGGCATCACCACCGTGTTGCACTAGCGTCATAAGACCCGACAAAACTGATTCTCAGTGGACTCAGTTCTTCCCATGGTTGCTCCTTTCTGTAACAGGGCACAGAAACAAGGTCCTGTTCCTAGTGGAAAAGACAGAAAGAAAACATCCTCAATGAAAAGCAGGACATGAAATACGTAACCGGTGAAGCCATGATGCACAGAAAGAGGGACCCAGGCTGCTACCTCAGCCACACCAATACCTTTACTGTGAGGGCAATAGCTTCCCTTCTCAGCTCTCAAAAAAATGAAGGAACATGACCACATGGTCCCTAGATCCCCTTCCAACTCAAACAATTATTGCTGTTTATGATTAGAGTCACATAGTGGCTATGTGACACATGTTGTTGTTGTTGTTAAGTGCCATCGAGTCGGGTCCGACCCATAGCGACCCTGTACAGGGTTTCCGAGGGTGTAAATCTTTACGGGAGTGTGGCCGCGTTGGACCAAATGACTTCTAAGTCCCCACTACCTCACTCCTCTTTCTTTTGACAGTGTGTGGTTCTCAGACAAAATCAGAGCAGTGGTGACTCAGTGGTACCTTCCACACAGGAGACCGAGGTCTGAATTCCCATGAATGTACCACCCATCTATCTACAGAGGCTTACTTTGTTGTTGTGATGCTAAACAGGTTTCAGTGGAATTTCCAGATTAAAACAGACTAGAAAGAAAGATCTGACAATCTACCTTGGAGAAATTAGCCAATGAAAATCCTGTGACCCAAAATGGTCTGATCCATACTTGATTATGGGAACTGGAAAGCATTTCTCTTTGTTGTGTTATGGGGCTGCCATGAGTCGGGAGCTGAGTCAATAGTAGCTACTAACAACAACAAACAGGTACAAAAGAGAAAGACCATGGCTTCCAAGGAAGGAAGGGATGTCAGGTTGGTCGTAATGTTTTGGCTCAGGTGAAGGTAAGCAGTTCTCTAGCATAGGGGAGGAGATAAAAAGTTGAGGTTCATGGACAATTAGGAACAAAGCAGGAACTTTCCAAGCCTAAGACCGCTATTCTGCCCCACAGCCCCTACATTCAGACCTGCTGTTTTAGCAACCCATGGCAACCCTGAGTTGTTGTGAAACCCAGGCCCATCCAGGATCTCTGAGGTCACCCACACCAAACATCTTTATAGTGCATTCCTGGCCAATAGTTTTCCAGGTTCTACCAGTAGGCAGTCTTCTCACTTAGAGAACTTTAATTCTTAGAAGGTGAGTCCTGGTGTGGCGCTGTGGGTTAATGCGCTGCACTGCAAAGTCATTTTGAACCACAATGTTGGCAATTTAAGCTCACCAGCCACTCCTCGAAAACCCTTTACAGGGTCACTATGAGTCAGAACCGACTTGATGATACTTAACAACAACAACAACAACTCTTAAACACATATTGGGTCAGGTGTGTGTTAACATCAGTCCACCTGTAACTTTTCCCTTGTGAGTCCTCCCATGATATGTCTGTCTTTTTTTCCCCATGGAAACCCACCACAGAGACAACTGGCATGGCCTCACGAAGCTTTCTCCTTCAGAATGGAAGGATAAGGGCCTTCCATTCATTGAGTTTTCCAATACCTTACACACCTGCTCTGTAAATTCTCCAAATTGCCAAACAAGACATGGATTTGAGAGGTAAGACTTAGGTTTGAGTTGTGCCTCCACCAAGGGGCTGACTTCCATGAGCATGGCCAAATTGAAAATTTTATTTTTGGTAAATAAAATATTAAACATGGAAAGCTTGAAAATGATGATATGACACATGAAAAATTACTACTGCTGCAACTATATATTACTGCTAAAAATAACAATCACTACTATGAAATCAAGACCATAGTTCAATTCTATTCTGAGAGTTCAGACAAGAAAAGGAGGTGCCATTTTCTGGCTCCAGATACTACATTCCTACGCATTCAGGTGCATCTAAGACCACCCTATTTTGGTAGATCGTGTTCCAAAGTTGGTTCATCCTGAGTTTACAGACAACTAAATACCACAGCTTTGTTACATCTAGGTTTCCCCAATTCTGTTAGTATCAAGGACTCTACCTTTATCTCTAGCATTTTATCTTACTGGTGTCACCCTGTTTGGACCCTTTTAGACTGTGGTTTGGTCATCAAGAAGAGTGCTTTCCAAATCTGACTTCATATTAAAATTATACTGAAAAGATTTTGAGTATAATATTACTCCTAAGGATCATTCCAAAGATTTGCATTCCTTTTTTTCTAGGATGAGACCCAGGAAGCTGCACCTAAGACAAGCATCTTTGATGATTCTTATCAGCCAATCCATCAGCTTCCATCTCCCTGCATTTGGGAAATCTACATCCCCCACACCCTCACCTGCTCAATTTCACCTGTACACTTGATAAGCATGATTGTTCTAGGAAACCCCTGGAGGGTACATGGAAGAGCAGGCAAGGACTCCTACATACCTGTTGCACTCTATTAATATTATACTTTTACAAATCATTTATGTATCCACCAATAAAACAATACAGATATAGAAGCCTGCAGGGGTTATCAGACAGATACACAGAAGCTTCAAAATGGCCTTTCTCTTTTTCATCTGACAGAGCCTTGCCTGCCCTCTCTATAAGTATTCAATCTGGCTAAAGAGAGCATCCAGACTTAAAGCCCAGAGAATTCAATCATATCCTTGGTTTGGAGGCACTTCAAAGCTCTCATATTCCTACTGAAGCCCTCAGTTTCACTAACACTTCAAAGGTCCTAGCTGCATGTATCTCCTGGCTTAGGGAGGACACATAAAACCATTTTCCACTCCTTTATCCATGACAGACATGGATAATCGATCACAGAGCTCATCCCTACAAACCCAGATGCAGTTTCCAAATCCTTCTCAAATTAGAGCCCAGTTCAGTCACTAGAAGGCCTCTAGGGTGAAACCTATTAACCATTCCTGATTTAGCCAACACACTATTTCACTTTATAGGAAAGCTCCAGAGAGCTGGATTTACCTAACAAGTACATACAAGCTTATCTAAAGTGATCTAGGAGAATTCTTCCTGGACTAGGAGTTCTGCATTTTCCTTCTGTTTCATGATTCATTCATTCAGAACACACATACTGAGAATCCTCTATGTACCAACATTGTGAGAAGAAAACAGGAAAAGAACAAAACATAGTCCTTCCTTTAAAGTCCAGTAAGATAAGACCTTTACACAAACAGGGTCCTGTGTGGCGTTGTGGGTTAATGCGCTGGACTGCAAACTTGGTTTGAAAGGCAAAGTCATCAGTTCAAGCTCACCAGCTGCTCTTCGGAAACCCTATACAGCATTGACCACGGGTTGGAATCGACGGCACTTAACAACAACAACAACAACACACACTAATAGTGACCAATATGGGCAGGGAAAGAACATATGTGATCTTCATTCTAAGGAAAAGTATTCTTCTCATCTTTTAATTAAAACAGGGTACTAATTAACAAAATAATAACAACAACAACAAAACCTGACTTCATTAAATTCATGCCTGTGTCTATGAGATCCCTTTGAATGCCATCTCTTTCAGGGAAAGGAACGTGTCAGATTTTATTAGCTCTATAACACTTAGCATATAGGGAGCTCTGATAGCGTAGTGATTATGAATCAGGCTGGTAACCTCAAGGTCGGCAGTTCGAAACTACCAGCGGTTCCGCGGGAGAAAGAAAAGGCGTTCTGCTCCCGTAAAGATTTATAGCCTTGGAAACCCTGTGAGTCAGAACCGACTCCATGGTACTTAACAACAACAACAACATAACACTTAGCATAAAATCATGCACACCCAGAAATTCAGCTCTACCCTCAGCTTTTATCTTCTTCTTCTTCAGTTCTGGGCATATAAGAGCACAATTGTGTAATTAAAAACATTTTAGAATGCCCTGCCTCTGTTACTACTGGATTTCTTTATATATACTCTTGTCAAAACTCTTTTTTTTTCCCTCACATTCCTCAAGCTGTGGTCTAGTCCTTATAGCCTCTTAGACAAGAACCTCCTTGGTAGATAAATCCAAAGATCATTTCTCTGGCTGTTCTGGCCCTCAGACCCTTGATCTAAGCTCTGATTCATTGTTCTCACAGATAGGCACTGGTGAAAACAAGACGCCATTTTGTTTCTGGGGTCAGAATTCAAATCTTCATATCGCCTGCGGTAAGAAGATACTCTGTTCTTTTTCCTCTATGTAAGTATATAACATGCCCTAAAGTAGGTGCTAATTAATACATCTGTTTGTCTTACAGAGCAACTGAAAAGCATCTTTTTAAACTATGAATCACATTTTTCCTTTCAGCACGTCTGTAGATTTTTGCGCATGAATCAAATGAGCACCCTGATTGCGCTACTATTTTAAAGAACCAATTTAAAAGGTCATTAAATGATACTGGGGCATTTTAGTGCAAATAATAGAAGTATAGAGTTATGCAGATTATTGACAAGCTAGAATGCATAACTGGGTTTGATGGCAGAATTCATTTCTTCACCTCACCAAAACAGTTTTCTGGAGGAAGAGTTCTGTGTTTCTACATGAGACACACATTGGACACTTAGTGTATACAAGGCCCTATCACCAAAACAAACAAACAAAGAAACCACAAACCCACTGGCACTGAGTCAGTTCTGACTTACAGCAATCCTATATACAGTTTCCAAGACCGTAAATCTTTATGGAAGCAGACAGCATTGACTTTCTCCAGCAGAACAGCTCCTGTGCTTGAATCACCTACCTCATAGTTATCAGCCAGTTGCCTAATGGACAACGTCACCAAGCCGCACAAAGTTCAACATCAAAAGATTTATACTCCTTTAGAAAACAAGGGGTTAGCTGGTTTTTTCTGTAAGTTTGTCAAATTCAAAACTCAAGACCTAAGTTTGGTCAAGCATATGATTAGTCCAAAGACTTTTAATATGTAGTGAATGAGGTTCTGAAGGAGAAAACATTTGGCATTCACTATGGTCACACTGCAAATGTATGTTGACAAGAGGACTGCCAGAGGTTCAAGCCAGATTAAGCCAAGGACATGGAATGAAAGATACATTGCTGACATCAGATGGCTCTTGGCTGAAAGCAGAGAATACCATAAAGATGTTTACCTGTGCTTTATTGACTATGCAAAGCCTTTTGATGTGTGGATCATGATAAGCTACAGACAACATTGCAGAGAATGAGTATTCTGGAACACTTAATTGTGCTCATGGAGAACCTGTACTTAGACCAAGAGACAGTTGTTTAAAGAGAACAAAATAACACAGCATGGTTTAAAATTAGGAAAGGTGTGCACCAGGGTTGTATTCTTTCACCGTACTTATTCAGTCTTTATGTTGTTGTTGTGAAGTGCTGTTGAGTTGGTTCCGACCCATAGCGACCCTGTATAGGGTTCCCAAAGAGCAGCTGGTGAGCTTGAACCACCAACCTTGCATTTCAAACAGCTTTGCAGTCTGGCTCATTAACCCACAGCGCCACACCAGGATTCCATTTTTTATGCTGAGCACATAATCAGAGAAGCTGGATTTTATAAAGAAAAACAGTGTCAAGATCAGAGGAAGACTCATTAATAACCTGTGATATGCAGATGATACAACCTTGCATGCTCAAAGTGAAGAGGACTTAAAATACTTACTGATGAAGATTAAATACCACAGCCTTAGGTATGGATTATACCTCAATGTAAAGAAAACAAAAATCCTCACCACAAATAAATAACATCAAGATAAATGGAGAAAAGATTGAAGTCAAAGACTTCATTGTGCTCGGGTCAATGATCAACACTCATGGAGACAGCAGTCAAGAAATCAAACAATGTGTTACGTTGGGCAAGTCTACTGCTCAAGACTGCTTTAAAGTGTTGAAGTGCAAAGATGTCAGTTTGAGGACTAAAATGTGCCTGACCCAAGCCATGTTATTTTCAGTAACATCATATGCAGGTGAAAGTTGGACAAATAATACGGATGACCATAGAAAAATGGATGCATTTGACTTATGATGTTGGAGAGGAATTTTAAAGGTACCACGCACTGTCAGAAGAACAAACAAATCTGTACTGGAAATAGTACAACCAGAATCCTCCTTAGAAGCCAAGATGACGAAACTTTGTCTGTCATGCTTCAGACTTATTATCAGGAGGGACCAGTGCCTAGAGAAAGACATCATGCTTGGTAAAGTGCAGAATCAGCCAAAAATATTGGGAGACACTAACTAGATAAATTGGCACTGTGGCATCAACAGTGTGCTCAAGTATAGCAGCAATTGTGAGGATTGCGCAGGACCTGGTGGTGTTTCATTCCATTGTACATATGTTGTTGTACATATGGACCAGAACCTAGCAACAACAAATAAAACTCACAAATATATTAGAGTTTGGAAGAGGGTATTTGTACATGGGTAACCACAGCGAAGAAGGAGCTCTGGTAGCGTACTGGTTACGAATCAGGCTGCAGACCACAAGGTCAGCAGTTTGAAACTACCAGCTGTTCCATGGGAGAAAGATGAGGCCTTCTGCTCCTATAAAGAGTTAAAGCCTCAGAAACCCTGTACAGAGTCACTATGAGTCAGAACTGACTCCACGGCACATAACAACAACAACTACAGCAAGGAGTCCTAGTGTGGTGCTGTGGTTTAGTGCACTGAACTGCAAAGTTGGTTTGATCCTCAAGGTTGGAGAGTCAAGCTCACCAGCTGCTGCTTGGAAACCCTGTACAGGGTCTCTGTAGATCAGAACCGACTCAGTGACACTTAACAACAACAGCCACTAAGAGGAAGCAGGATGACTGTTGCATGGAGGGAGGGGTATTACAATCATTTAGAATAAACCAAGTGGGTGATTTGTTGAATGTAAACCTGATGATTTTGTCTGTAAACCTGTACTCAATTCACAATAAAAACATAACAAAACATAATTTTTTTCAAGTTTGTAGAAATATGGAATGGAAAGATAATAGAATTTTTCTATGAACTTTTTGAAGCCCCTTTTATATTCCTTTTTCACATGAGAGAGCCAGAGCCTGCTTCTGCTGCTTACAGCCAAGTCTGATCCTATTGATTATAAAGGAGATAGTTTTCCCTGAAAAAGCTTGCATGATCGAAAGACATCCTTTACTTAATTATGGAGAAACTACTATTGTGGTATAATTTTCTAATTGGTGTCTAAAAATGGGACAGGGTACTATAAGAAAAAAAAAAAAAGCAGTAAATTTCCAGTTTCTAGAAAGATTGAAACAAAGAGAGAAGAACCATTTGAATATCATAGGTCCTATGAAATTAATTCCTGGGATCAACAGGATATGGGCTAGAATGTAGTCAGTAGGTTTGATGAAAATGTTTTCCAAGTGCTGGAGAGCACTGATCCTTGCCCAGCTGTGCCTCTCAGCTGGATGGATTCACTAAAGATGCTCAGAATGGGACTGAGACCAACATCATGCCCTGGTCTCCTTGAGACTGAGTTCTTAAATCTAGACCAAATCATCTGTTTGTGAAAGGCAAGACAGTCAGTCCCTTTCTCAGTTATGAGTGGGTGCTATGGGTGAAGTTGCTTCCCCGCCAAAAGATATGTTCAAGTCCTGGTGAATGTGATTTTACTTGGAAATAGGGACTTTGAGGTATAAGAGTTAAAATGAGGTCTTCAGGGTGGGCCAAATTATCTTTATGGCTGGTATCCTTATAAGAAGAGAAAAGACACAGAGATATATGGGTAAGAATGTCATGTGATGAAGGAAGTAGAGATTCTAGTTCAGCTTCTTCAAATTAAAGAATTCCTAGTGTTGCCAGAAGCTAGAAGAAACAAGGGAGAATCCTCCCCTAAAGGGACACCCTGAATTCAGACTTCCGTCCTCCAGAGCTGTGAGAAAATAAATATCTATTGTTTTAAGCCACCTACTTTGTGTTAATTTGTTACAGAAGCCGAAGGAAACAAACATAGTGGGTAATCTCCCCACTGGCCATTTTTGTCTAATTCTAGATTCTTTCCAGATGATTCTTTGCACATTCTCAAGCAATATGTTTTTTGCCCTACAGAGAGCTAAAACCAATTCTGTTTTCTGGGGTTGGAATCTTAAACAGTGCTTTGAACTGGTTTGAACTTGCTCAGTCGTGGTCAACAAAATGAAACTGGAACAGACCCGAGCTTTTTAAATATGAGTAATCCAGAACACTAATCAGAATGGGAAAGATTACTGGTTGAATCTCTGGAATGGTAGACTGGGAACAAGCATAGGGAGCCCTTCAGGATCCTGAAGAGAAAAGAACTATTGGAATCCTTTTGCATTATTGCCAGAATCATGGAGGTCAACACTCAAAGCAACTTGGTCAGCTGCCATCTTTGAGACAGATACCTCTATTTCAACTCAGCTTCTTAAGTGTCCCTGAGTCTGTTCTGACTCATAGCGACCAAGTACATAGGGTTCCCAAGGAGCAGCTGTTGAGTTTGAACCACCAACCTTGTTCAAAACAACCTTGCAGATCAGTACATTGTCCTACAGGGCCGCACCAGAAATCCTCAACTCAGCTGGTCAAGAGATCAAGTGGTTATGCAACAAACATGCTGCCCTTGTTTTCTAGGAGGGAGATTGTTTTTAGCAGGGCTTCAACCTATAATTTTTCTGATTTGAGTTAGGATTTCAATTCACCCATATTTTAAAAAGTCAAGTCAATGCCAGTATCACTTCCTCAGTCATGACTGAACAAGGCTGTGTGGTTGGAAGCTCTAATTTTGAATGAAATAAATCCATTCAGTGTTGTTGTTGTTGTTGTTAGGTGCCATCAAGTCATTACCGACCTATAGCAACTTTATGCACAGCAG
>NW_006408695.1:5556778-5557905 GCF_000296735.1 Chrysochloris asiatica | reverse complement strand
TTGTGCCTCCTCATTTCTTCCATTTGCTTTAGCATCTCTACACTGGAGAGCAAGTTTCAGTGTCTCTTCTGACATCCATTTTGACCTTTTCTTTCTTTCTTGTCTTCTTAATGACTTTTTGCTTTCTTCATGTATGATGTTCTTGATGTCATCCCACCTTCAGTAGCTAATTCAAAAATAGGTAATCCATAAGGTGATATAGACTAGACCAAGATGATCTCTGAAGTGGAAGAAGGGCCACAAGAAGTAAAAAAGTATTGATACTGGGCTTCCAGTATTTACATTCATGGGTTTATTCCAAACAGAACATGCTTAAACATGTTTCTGCAATCAGTGGAAGATTCTCTAAGCAATACACTTGTCTTAGTCTCATTAGTGTGCTTTCAGAAAAAAGTCCAATGACAATAGTGACTTCCTAAGGAACCTGCTAGGCTACTTAAAAAGGTAGAGAGTTCTGCTCAGAGGGTTGTTGTTGGTGGTGGTAAATACCATCGGGTTGGTTCCGACTCATAGTGACCCCATATAGGGTTTCTGAGGAGCAGTTGGTGGGTTTGAACTGCTGACCTTATGGTTCAAAGTCCAGTGCTGATCCTACAGCGCCACACCAGGAGTCCTTGATAAAGCATCGTAAGATTATGATGACTGTTGTTTAGGATTGCAAAGGGATAATTGGTAGATTTCCTCAAAGGGTACAAGATGATCATCGGGGCTTATTAGGAAGAGGTTTTCATTGAAAACTTCATTGCTGAGTGAAATGCCAGGAAAATTTCACCAAGTAATTTTTTCCATCTTGACAATGCTCATTCATCCAGCAGAGCAAGGTTTGTCCTAGGAGAATGTCGTTGGGAAGGCCTACCCCATTCACCCTACCGCATGGATCTGACCCCTTCAGACTTCTTTTTGATCTCCAGAACTCTTAAGAACATTTAAAGGAACACAATTTGAGTCGCTTGGGAATGCCAGGATAGACATTTGACGTGGTTTAATAAAAGAGTATAAAAGTCTTAGGGAAAGGGTTGTTGTTGTTGTTGTTAGGTACCATCGAGTTGGTACCGTCTCATAGTGACCCTATGCACAACAGAACCGATCCTGGGCCAACCTCACAATTGTTACTACACTTGAGCCCA
>NW_006408695.1:5554233-5555908 GCF_000296735.1 Chrysochloris asiatica | reverse complement strand
GTAAAGATTTACAACCTTGGAAACCCTGTACAGGGTCGCTATGAGTCAGAACCGACTCCACGGCACATAACGACCACCAAAAGTGGAAACTGACTCCACGGCATTTAACAACAATCCTCATATTTCCAAATCAAGCTCTTAAGTACTGAGTTAACCAATGAGTGACGCTATATTATTATTCTGCAATCACCACATTAGGTTCCTTAGCTCCTATCAGCCCAAGGGCCTCATTTTTGAGCTGAGAAGCTAGAGGGCCATATATTGCCCAACATCACACCCTGGGTTGGGTTCACACTAGAACAGTATCACGTGATACCTTAAACTGTGTTCTTCCCAGAAGTCTGCCCATCGCATTCCCTGTTACCTCCAGCTCCACCAAACAGGCTGCTATCTCCTCAGCAAAGTCTGAGTGGGGCTCTGCTCACAGCCCCTGAGAGAGGTGTCTGTGATGTGCATGTGTGGGGGAAACTCCTGCTTATGCCAAAAACACCCTGGGAACAAATAAAGGTCCTGGTTCCAACACCTTCTACTCATACGAAATATTCATTTGCAGGGGGGGGAGGGGGTGGGGGACAGGGTGAGGCTTAAAAATAAAATCCACAGAGGTAAGGATTCTCTGCTATTGAAAGAAATTCCTTAACACACATTCAGGTAATAATTTCTTTGATTCCAAGGACCTCAGCAAGCAAGTCCAAATCCCTTTCTTTACAAGTGGGCGAACTCTAGCTCTGAGCAGAGGTCAATTTGGCCAGCCCAGAAAGCTTTCTGCTGAATTGCAACACCGTTTTCTTCGTGGGGGCTGCCTGAGGTGGAGAGGGTTTGCAATAGGAAGGAATCCTGGGGTGGCCTTGCGGATTACTGAAACTGCAAGGTTGGTGGTTCAAACTCACCAACCGCTCCTCTGAAACCCTGTACAGGGTCACTATGAGTCAGAACCAACTCAACAGCACTTGAAAACAAAAATAGTGGATAAAAAATAGTAATGCATATTTCTTTTGCCAGTTAAAAACAAATTTTTTTTTGAGCTATTGTCACCAAATCCTTCCTTTAGAGATCTTGTTGGGGTAATGGAATCAGTTTAGTTCTGTGACTTTGCACTAGTTAACTTCTCTGAACTTCGGTTTACACCACCCACTGCCAATGAGTCGAATCTGATTCACAGCAGCCTGTATAGAGTTCCCGAGGCTATAAATCTTTATAGGAGGCCGAAAGTCTCATCTTTCTTCCAGGAGTGGCTGGCGGATTTGAACTGTTGCCCTTGTCGTTAGCAGTCCACTGCTTATCCTACAGTACCACCTGGACTCTGAACTTCGGTTTTGTTGTTGTTAAGTGCTGACGAGTCATTTCCAACTCATATCGACCCTGTATAGGGTTTCCAAAAAGAAGCTGGAGGGTTTGAACTGCTGACCTTCTGGTTTGCAGTCCAGTGCTGATCCTACAGTGCCACACCAGAAGTGCAAACTTTGGTTTACTGGTATGTAAAATAGCCCTGGTGTGGCCCTGTAGATAAAAGCACTCGGCCTCAAGGTCGATTTGATCATCAAGGTCACTGGTTCAAACTTAACAACCATCCCTCGGAAACCATATACAAGGTAACAATGAGTCAGAACCAATTCAACAGTACTTATCAACAACAATAATAAGTTGATAAGGAGCTCTGGTAGCGTAGTGGTTA
>NW_006408695.1:5551354-5552733 GCF_000296735.1 Chrysochloris asiatica | reverse complement strand
TGCTGACCTGGAGGTTAGCAGCCCAACTCATAACCAGAGCTCCTTGAGCATTGATTGTACATCCAAATAAAATTAAATCTTTGACAACTTCAATCCTTTCCCTTTTTATCATGATGTTGTTCGTTGGTCCAGCTGTAAAGATTTTTGTTTCCTTTGTTGAGATATGATTCATATTGAAGGCTGTTATTCATTGATCTTCATCTGCAAATGCCTCAAGTCCTCCTTATTTTCAGCAAGCAACTTGATCCATCTGCATATCGCACATTGTTAATTAGCCTTCTTCCAATCCTGATGCCACATTTTCCTTCTTTAAAAAAAACAAAAAACTATATATTTTTGAATGTTGTAAATGTTATCAGAAAGAGTGGAAGAAAATGTAGAACAAAACTCTGAATTATAAAACAACTGGGCTTACTGGTCAGAAAGAGACTGAAGAAATCCGAGACTCTGACCCTCTATCACCCTTAAGGTCTGGAGCAGAACTCACACTCATGGCTCAATTTCTAGCCAAGCACTATAGGTATACATGGAAAAAAGCAACACTAGTAAGGTATGCTCACCATGGAATGGTCAACCATCCAAGATCAAGAGAGTCTAGCCTCTCAGATCATTTGCTCAGCATACAGATTGAATAAGTATATGGAAATGTAGGAGTTGGAAATCAGAGTACCAGAACGGCCACCCTCTCTGACAGTTGTAGGAGACTATCCTCTCTTGTCCCTCCCAGTTTTTGTTAACATCAATCATCCCTTGTCTTGCAGCTGCAACATAATTCCATTGCTGCTTTTGTCTTTACATGATTATTTTCCTTCTCTGTGTCTCTATGTTTCTCTTTGCCTTTGTAAAGAAATCACTCATATTGATTAGAACCCACCCTACTCATTAAGTTAAATTAAGTTCAATGATAACATCTTTAAAGACCGTATTTCTAAACAAGGTCACATTACAGATACCCAGGATTAGGACTTCAACCTATCTTTTGGGAGGACACAATTCAACTTCCCGCCTCACTTTCTCCTACCTTGACATATATAAAAGAATAGAAATTGTCAGAAATGTATTCCTCTTTATAAAGCTTGTCCCCTCAATATGGAAGGCATTTTGCCAGGTATAAATGAGACCTATGGAGAGCCTATAAAACTATTTTTTGTGAAACAGTATGCACAGGTAGAGGCTGAGGAACTTCAGGTGCCAGACTAAATGGGCAAAGCAAAAGTCCTTTGTGTTCCAAAAAGATCCTGGATAAAGGCTTTTAAATCCTGTTGTTGTTGTTAAGTGCCGTCGAGTCGGTTCCAACCCATAGCGACCCTGTACAGGGTTTCCGAGGGTGTAAATCTTTATGGGAGTAGAAAGCCTTATCTTTCTCCCGCGGACCAGCT
>NW_006408695.1:5539161-5551139 GCF_000296735.1 Chrysochloris asiatica | reverse complement strand
CTGGTAGCGTAGTGGTTACGAATCGGGCTGCGAACCTTAAGGTCAGCGGTTCGAAACTACCAGCCGCTCCGCGGGAGAAAGATGAGACTTTCTACTCCCGTAAGGATTTACACCCTCGGAAACCCTGTACAGGGTCGCTATGGGTCGGAACCGACTCAACGGCACTTAACAACATGCTACCAGAGCTCCTAGGAGTAGTAATATCAACAGGCCTCCTGTTTAGGAATGAGGTTTTTCAGAGAATTACTTCATTGTAAAAACAACAAAAATCCTCACCACTAGACCAATAAAAGCATCCATATAAATGGAGAAAAGATTAAAGTTGTCAAAGACTTCATTTTGCTTGGATCAACCATCAACACTCATGGAAGCAACAGTCAAGGAATCAAACAATGTACTGCATTGGGCAAATCTGCTGCACAAGACCTCTTTAGAATGTTCAATAGCAAAGATGTCAGTTTAAGGACTAAGGTTTGCCTGACCCAAGCCATTATATTTTCAATAACTGTATATACTTGTGAAAGTTGGACAGTGAATAAGGAAGACCATAGAAGAACTGATGCATTTAAGTTATGGTGCTGGAGGAGACTTTTTAAAAAGTACCATGGACTGCCAAAAGAACAAACCAATCTGTGTTGGAAGAAGTACAGCCAGAGTGCTCCTTGGAAGCCAGGATGACCAGGCTTGTCTCTCATACTTCTTACATATTGTTAGGACGTATCAGTCATTGGAATAGGGCATCATGTTTGGTAAAGTGGAGGGTAGGAGAAAAGAGGAAGACCCTCAACTAGATGGATTGGCACAGTGGTAGCAACAATGGGCTCAAGCATAGCAACGATTGTGGGGTTGGTGCAGAACCTGGCAGTGCTTTGTTCTGTTGTGCATAGGGTCTCTATGAGTCAGCACCGATTCAACGTCACCTAACAACAACAAGATAGAGTTGGAGACAATATGAAACAAAATTCCAAATTATAAAGCTACCAGGCCTTCTGCTTAGAAAGAGCCATAGTCTCAGGAATCCTGGTGTGGTATTGTAGAGTAAGCACTGGACTTCTAACTACAAGATCAGCAGTTCAAGCCCACCAGCTGTGCCTCGGAAACCCTATACAGGGTTATTATGACTCAACATCCCTGAATTTGATAGTCCTGGCCATTTGTAGCATTATTGTTGTTGTTAAGTGCCATCGAGTCAATTCCGACTCCTTGCAGTTCAAACTAACCTTGTGGTCCAGTGTTTATCCTACAGTGTGAAATCAGTTGTAAAATTATCTTACTCAGAATGATGAAAAATATTTTGTAGATATTGATAAGTTAGAAGTTGTTTTTGTTAGGTGATGTCAAATCAATTCCAACTCATAGTAACCCTATATACAAGAGAAACACTGCCTGGTCCTATGCTATCCTCACAATCGTTATGTGTAAGCCCCTTGTTGCAGTCAC
Source organism: Chrysochloris asiatica (assembly GCF_000296735.1). NCBI lineage: Eukaryota > Metazoa > Chordata > Mammalia > Afrosoricida > Chrysochloridae > Chrysochloris > Chrysochloris asiatica. The sequence continues at coordinate 5,549,699 of NW_006408695.1, read as the reverse complement.
TGTGTCAGTCCATCTTGTTGGAGGTATTTCTCTTTTCATTAACCCTCTATTTAAAAAGCATGATGTTCTCATCCAGGCTCTAGTCCCTCTTGATAATATGTCCAAAGTATGTGAGACAAAGTCACACCATCCACGCTTTTAAGGATCATTTTGGCTGACCTTCTTCCAGGACAGATTTGTTTATTCTCTATAAGTCCATGGTACTATCAATATTGTTCACCACCATAATTCAAATGAATAAATACTTATAACAATCTTCCTTATTTATTGTCCAGCTTTCATTGTACATGAGGCAAACTGAAAATGCAATGACCTTGGTCAGGTGCACCTTAGTCTTCAAAGTAATATCTTTAACACTTTTAAACAGAACTTTTGAAGTAGATTTGACAAGTCAATATGTCATTTGATTTCTTAACTGTTGCTTCCATGAGCATTGATTATGGATCCAAGTAAAATGAAATCCTTAACAATCTCAATATTTTCTTCTTTTATTATGATGTTGTTTATTGGTCTAGTTGTAATGGTTTTTCTTTTCTTTTCTTTGAGCTGTAATCGATATTGAATACTGTATTCTTTGATCTTCATCAGTAAGTAAGCAAGGTTGTGTCATCTGCATATTGCAGGTTGTTAATAAACCTTCCTCCAATCTTGATGCCAAATTCTTCTTCGTATAGTCCAACTTCTTGGATTACTTGCTCAGTATTCGGTTTGGATAAGTCTGGTGAAAGGATACAACCCTGGTGTACACCTTTTATGATTTTAAACAAAGCAATATCCCCTTGTTCTGTTAGAACAATTGCCTCTTGGTCTATGTACAATCTATGGGTGACGTTTCAAAGAATGAGAATTCCAGAACACTTAGTTGTGCTCAATTAAAGACAATTAAGTGTTCTGGAATTCCCATTCTTTGAAATGACATCCATAGTTCATTACGATCTGTACAATCAAATGCCTTTGCATAGTCAATAAAGCACAAACAAACATCTCTCTGGTATGCTCTGCTTCCAGTCAACAATTATTAGATGTCAGCAATTATATCCCTTGTGTCATGTCCTCTTCTGAATCCAACTTGGATTCCTGGCAGATCCCTATCAATAAGCTACTACCACTGTGTTTGCATGATCTTCAGTTAAATTTTATCTGAGTCAAATACTAATGATGTTGTTCAATAATTTCTACAAATCATTGGGTCATCTTTTTTTTTTTTTTTTAACAAGTATAAATATACATCTCTTTCAGTCTGCTGGCCAGCTAGCTGTCTTAGAAATCTCTTGGCATAAACTAGCCAGTGCTTCCAGTGTAGCATCAGTTTGTTGAAATAGTTCAGTTGGTATTAATCAAAGTCATATTTTATCTCTGTGGACTTGTTTTAATTTTCTTCACCTTCAGTCTAAACTTACATATGAGCAATTGATGGTCTGTTCCACAGTTGGCTCCTGGCCTTGTCTTGACTGATGTCATTGAGCTTCTCAATCATCTTTTCCCATAGATGTAGTCAATTTAATATCTGAGTATTCCATATGGTGAGCTTCTTGAGTACAGTTTCTGTTTATGTTGTTCAATAAAGAAGATGCTGTTGTTGTTAAGTGCTGTAGAGTCAACTCCAATTCATGGCAACCCTGTATAGGGTTTCTGAGGAGAAGCTGGTGGGTTTGAACTGCTAACTTTGTGGTTTTCAATTCAGTGCTGATCCTACAGCGCCATACCAGGAGTCTTGCAAAATTCTATCATGCTATCTCCAGTGTCATTTCTGTCACCAAGGTCATATTTTCCAACTACTGATCCTTCCTCTTTGTGTCTAACATTTACATATGTGTTCCATATCATTTCTGACAACTTCCAATTTTCCTACTTTCATGCTTTATACTTCCACGTTCCTATTATTGATGGGTATTTGTAACTGTTTCTTCTCATTTTAACTCAGACCCTATTAGCAAATGAAGGCCCCATAACCTTTGCTCCATCTACATCAGTAAGGTCTACTTCACTTTGAGGAATCAACTCCTCTTCAGTTGTATTTTGAGTACCTTCCAACCTGAAAGGCTCACCTGCTGTCACTATGTCAGACAATGTTTTGTTGATCTTCATTAGGATTACAGGGACTAATCCTTCAGAAATGAGCTCTTATTCATTCTTCCTTGTTAGTTCTTATTCTGGAAGCTTCTTTGAAACTTGCCTACGGTGGGTGGCCCGGGGGAGGAGGAGGGGAAGGGGGTATTTGAAACATCAATGGCATCATTTCTAACATCACAGTAATGCACAAGCCACCACATTATGAAAAATTGACAGATGTGGGGAAGCTATAAGATGGACTCTAAAAAAAAAATAATTATAAGAATTATCATGAGTCATATTGGAAAACAGACTCCTTACATATGCTGAGTATGTAGAAACCTCATCCTCACGCACACACAAACAAAAAAAAAAAAAGTACTTTCAATGAAATCTTGTCCCCAAAACCACCTAGTACATTTTTCTCTCTGTGGTCAGCTTGTGCCTGCACTCTTTTAATGGTCACTTTCATTTCAGACTTCTTTTAAAAGGCCCAAGAGGCTTATTAACAGCTCAAATATCTTCACTGAACCAAAACAAAGGACAGATATTGTTTCTTCAATAACATTCACTAACTATATCAGTTATCCTTCACTGCATAGCAAACCACTCCAAGGCCTAGTGGCTTAAGACACTCATTTATTAGTTCACAATTTTCTTGGTTAGTAATTTGGGTTAGACCTAGCTGGAGTTCTTTCTGATGATCTTGCCTGAGTACTCATGCAGCTGCAATCAATTGGCAGGCAAATAGACGGGTGTGTCAGCTAAGCCATTTATCTCCAACATCTAGGGGGGCTAGCTCAGGCTGTTTTGCATGGTACCTAAATTGTAAATGCAATAAGAGAGTGAGAACAGAAGAAGCAAACCTTTTTGAGGCCTAAGCTCAGAAGTTAAAAACGGTCAATGTTCAACCATTTCAAGAAGTAGTATATGATCATGAGCCAATAGTACTGAAAGATGCAATAAGGCATTGTCAAAGGACAAGTCTCTGGCAATTGATGGAATGCAAATTGAAATTTTTCAACAAAATGATCAGCACTAGAGACACTCATCTATGCCAAGAAATTTGAAAGACAACTACCTGACCAATTGATTGGAAGAGATCCCTATCTGTGCCCATTTCAAAGAGAGGTGACCCAACAGAATGTGGAAATCATCAGAAAATATCATATGCAAGTAATATTTATCTAAAGACAATTCAAAAATGGCTGCAACAGTACACTGACAGGGAATTCCCAGAGTTTCAAGCCAGATTCAGACCAGGACGTGACATGAGGGCATCATTCCTGACATCAAACAGATCTTGGTTAAAAGCAAAGAATACCAGAAACACGTTTATTTGTGCTTTATTGACTATGCACACAGCCTTTCGATTGTGTGAACCATGACAAGTTATGGATAACATTACAACAATGGGTATTCGAGAACACTTCATTGTGATCATGAGGAAGCTGTACGTAGGCCAAAAGACACTTCTTGGAACAGAACAAGGGGACATTATGATTTAAAATCAGGAAAGGTGTGTGCCAGGGTTGTATTCTTTCAACAATACTTATTCAACCTATATGATGAGAAAATAAACTAAGAAGCTGGATTACATGAAGAAGAATGTGGCATCCAGATTGGAGAAAGATTCATCTACAACCTGTGATATACAAATGTGCAACCTTGCTTGCTGCAAGTGAAGAGGACTTTAAATACTTTTGAAGATCAAAGAACTCAGTCTTCAGTGTGGGTTGCACTTCAATGTAAAGAGAACAAATATAATTACCACTTTACCAATAAATAACATCATGATATTTAGAGAAAAGATTGATGTTGTCAAAGACTTCATTTTGCTTGAATTCACTGTCAACACTTATGGAAGCAGCAATCAAGAAATCAAATGACATGTTGCATTGGGCAAATCTGCTGAACAAGACCTTTTAAAGTGTTCAAGAGAAAAGATGTCAGTTTGAGCACTAAGGTGTGCCTGACCCAAGCCATTGTATTTTCAATTGCCTCATATGTACGTGAAAGTTGGATAATGAATAAGGAAGATCATAGAAACATTGATGCAGTTGAATTATGGTATTAGAGAAGAATATTGAAAGAGCCATGGACTGCCAAAAAAACAAACAAATCTGTGTTGGAAGAAGTACAACCAGAATGCTCCTTAGAAACCAGGACGGTGAGACTTTGTCTCTCATACTTTGGATATTATCAGGAGAGACCAGTCCATGGAAAAGCACATCATGCTTAGTAAAGTGGAGGGTCATCAAAAAAGAGAAAGACCCCCAATGAGAAGAATTGTGACTGCAGGAGCAGCAGTAGACTCAAGCATAAAAACAATTGTGAGGTTGATGGAGGACCAGGCAGTGTTTTGTTCTATTATGCATAGGGTTGCTATGAGTCAAAACTGACTCAACAGTACCTAACAACAACCACAACAGGCTCAGATGTTGCAAAACATCACTGTGCCATTGTCAAAGTAAGTCACAAGGTCAATGTAGATTCCAGGGAGAATGAGTAGACACCACCGCTTTTTGAAAGGTAGACCAAAGACAAATTGTGAAAGTTTATCAGATTATTGTGCTCATTTTGGAATGGGTCAGATTTTTGTAGCCATTTTGCAAGCACATTAATACACTAACCAATACTGATTTTTGCTTAAAGCTATAATTGATTTTCTTATTCCATGATATTTAAGTATATCTATCGATAGATCGATTGATCAATCGATTGATAGATAGATATACCATATGTGATGGTTAGTGTTATTTGCCAATTTGGCTAGGCAATCATTCCCAGTGTTATGTAGTTGTCCTCCATTTTGTGCTATTATGTAACTATCCTCTATTTCCTGTGTTGTAAATCCTAGTGTCTATATGTTAATGAAGGAGCTCTGGTAGCGTAGTGGTTACGAATCAGGCTGTGAACCTTAAGTTCATCAGTTCGAAACTACCAGCTGTTCCACAAGAGAAAGATGAGGCTTTCTGCTCCCGTAAAGATGTACAGCCTCGGAAACCCTGTACAGGGTCGCTATGAGTCAGAACCAACTCCACAGCACATAACAACAACAACATGTGTTAATAAGACAGCATTAGGATGGGGTGTCCCTTGATCCCCAACTTGCACCTTTACTAGGTCTCATCCTTACTCAAGTCATCACTCTTATCTGATGCAAGGGGCATTTGTTTCCTTGATAGTGTGCCTGTATCTAATATATATTGAATGCCCTGACAAAACTCACTTGCTCTGGGTCCTGCATCTGACTCATCTTTATATGACCTCCTGTTCTCAGGATTTGAACTAGCATCCTGTCTTCTGACCAGTTGTGAGTCTATCAACTCCTGCAAGCACATGAGTTAGGAGAAACCTCTAGCTGACACCTGATCCATGGATTTGGGACTTGCTAGGCTTCCACAACTATGTAAGCCATTTCTTTGAATTAAATCTCACTACCATTCGTTGCTCCTTGGAAACCCTATACACGGTCACTATGAGTTGGAACCAACTTGACAGCACTTAACAACAACAGCAATGTATATTTATTTAGTCTAGGATAAGCACTGGACTGCTAACTACAAGGTCAGTGTTTCAAACCCACCAGCTGCTTTGAGAAACCCTATATGAGGTCACTATGACTAAACAACAATATATGTATATTTTTAAGTAGCCCTGGTAATGTAGTGACTTAAGCATTAGGTTGCTAACCACAATGTTGGCAGTTCAAACCCACCAGTCACTCCACAGGTGAAAGATGAGGATGTCTTCTCCTTTACAAATATAGCTAGGAATCCCAATGGGGTAGTTCTATTCTGTCCTACTGGGTTGCTAAGAGTTGGAACTGACTCAGGAGACAATGAGTTTGGTATATTTATTTATAAGGAATCCTGTTGTACAGTAGTTAAGCCCTCAGCTACTAACCAGAAAAATAAGCAGTTCAAACCCTGCTCCAAGGGAGACGGGTGTGATAGTCTGCTTCCAGAAAGATTTGTAGCCTTCGAAACACTGTAGGGCAGTTCTACTCTGTCCTATGGGTCGCTATGAGTTGGAATCAACTTAATAGCAATGGGTTTGGTTTCTGGTAGATAGACAGACTGACAGAGATAGAGATATATGTCTTGGGGCTGCTAACCACGAGATAGTTATTGCTTTCAGTGAGCAAGAGTCTTTCATTTGCATATTGCAAGTTGTACCATCTTCAAATTATTGTTGTATTGGACCCCATTGTTGTTGCCAATATGCAAACCCATCTCATGGGGTTTTTTTTTCTGTTTTGTTCACCCTCTACTTTACCAAGCATAATGTCCTTCTTCAGAGTCTGGCCCTCAATGATAACAAGTCCAAAGTATGTAAATATTTACAGCCTAGGAAACCCATGGGAAGTAGTCCTACTCTGTCTTATAGGGTTGCCATGCCATGAGTTGAAATCGACTGAAGGACAGTGACCTTTGGTGTGCTTCTCTAGTGAACCCAGGCTAAGACACCATGTGATAAATGCAGTTTTTGAACCAAAACATAAACAAATTGTAGAGAAACTAAAAATCCATCTGAGGTCTCATTCATCTTAGCCATGTTAAAACCTAATCTCCTGCCCACAGCTTCCTCGCGTCTGCTCTGTATACTCACTTGCCTCATTCATCAGGCTTCTGTTAGGATTACAGTTTGTCACATGTCACTGAAAAATGCTCCTTTGCTGGGGGATTCTAAATCGATGTCATGACATGGTCAGGCCAATGCAATCATCAAAAAACTCCCTAGACTTGAAGCTTGCTGACAACAATTACATGTTTTTTGAATGAAGTTTGTCACTGAGGGAGGAAAATTGGTCAAGTTGATAAAAACATAAAAATGAAAAAGTGCAAGTATAATTATGAATGCTTTATAATGACCACAGAGGACTCAGATTTATAAAGTTAAATCAATTAGTTCCTCTAAATACCCCGAGAAACAGGTATGCCAATGGGGTTTTATGCATGTGGCCTTATATATTCAATCATGAAGCAGATCCTGGGCACAGACAACATAGAAGACAGTAACATGCTAAGCCTCAGGCACTGCTCCAAATGCTCAGACATGTTGACTTATTTAAACTTACAATGTATCTCCATTTACACATTAAGTTTGGAGTAGGTGACTGATTTGCTGAAGGCCTTACTTGTAAGAAACAGAGCTAGGATGTTAACCCAGCAATCTGGTGCCAAGTCTGGGCTCATAGCCACTAAGATCTACTGTTTCTCAAGTGACATGTGACTTCTGCATATGGTTCCTGCCCTTAACATAGATGTCCTTGGCACCACATCTGAATCATGAGGCTTTTTATAATTACAGATCCCTTTAGATCATACTTCAATAGGTCTTTGATATTGCTAGTTACCATTGAGTTGGCTTCTACTTCAAGTGACCTTATGTACAACTGAATAAAACACTGTCTGGTGCTGTGCTGTGCTCACAATTTTTGCTGTGTTTGAGCCCATGGTTGTAGCCATTGTTCCAATCCATCTCATTGAGGGTCTTCTTCTTGTGTGCTGACCCTCTACTTTACCAAGAATGATGTCCTTCTCCAGGGACTGGTCCCTCCTAACAATAGATACAAAATATGTGAGACAAGTTCTAGCCATCTTCACTTCTAATGAGCATTTATTCTGGCTGTATTTCTTCCAAGACAGAGTTGTTCATTCTTCAAGCAGCCCACAGTATAGTCAATACTCTTCGCTAACACCATAATTAAAGAAATCAGTTATTTTTTTCAATATTCCTTATTCATTGTCCAGCTTCCGTATGCATATGAGGCAATTGAAAATACCATGGCTTGAGTTTGGCTCACCTTAGTCCTTAAGGAAACATTGTTGCTTTTTAACACTTTAAACACATCTTTTGAGGCAAATTTGCCCAATGCAACACATCATTTGACTTCTTGACAACTATTTCCATGGATGTTGATCCAAATGAAATGAAATCCTTCATAAATTCAATGTTTTCTCCACTTAACATGATGTTGTATATTGATCCAGTTAGGAAGAGTTTTGTGTTCTTTACACTGACATGTAGTGCATACTGAAGTCTTAGTCTTTGATCTTCATCAGTAAGTGCTTTGTGTCCTCTTTGCTTTAAACAAACAAGAGTATGTCATTTGCACATTGCATGTTGTTCTTGAGTCTTCCATCAATGCTGATCTGTACTCTTCTTCATAGAATTACATGAAGCATTTTAACTAACAGCACTGTATTTCACAATAGATCTTAAAATGTTCTTTTTGACCAGGAATGTCACATCATTTATCTTTGTCATTCCTGACATAGACCATGTGGTTGTTGTTAAGTCATTTCCTGCTCACAGTTTCCAAGAAGCGGCTGGTGGGTTTGAATCGCCAACCTTGCTGTTAGCAATCCAGTGCTTTTCCTACAGAGCCACACTAAGTCTACAACTTCTCATAGATGCAGAGAAAATTTAATTGATTAGGGACATAAGGAACCCTACAGGTCAATACCAGTCCATTTCAGCCCAGTCGTGCCTAAGGTCTTCGAGAGTTTTATTTCATTTATGATGGCTTCCAATTTTTCTAGATTGCCGCTTCATACAGTTCACACTCCAATTTTTAATGGATATTTGTAGCTGTTTTTTTCATTTTCAAACCTGCCACATCAGCATATGACGGTCCTGAAAACTTTACTCCATTCAAGTCACTGAGATCAACTCTAGTTAGAGGCAGTAGCTCTTTCCCAGTAATAGCCTTTCAACCTGATGGGCTCACCTTCTGCTACTGTATTAGAGAATGTTCTGCTTCTATCCATAAGGTTTCACTGGTTAAATTGTCCAGAAGTAGATTGCCGGGTTTTTCTTCCTAGTCTGTTTTAGTCTGGAAGCTTTACTGAAATCTCTCCACAACCATTGACCTTGCTGGCATTTAAAATATGGGTGACATAGTTCCACCATCCCAGCAACACACAAGCCACCACAGTGTGACAAATTGAGGGACAAGTGGTGGTTCAATAGGTATTTACAGAGAAAATGGAAAGATAAAAATGAACAGGAGGACAATGGTTAATAAAAATAACTGATGCCCATTATAAATGAAAGGAATTCTAGTGACACTGTGGGCTATGTGTTGAGCTACTAACTGCAAGGTCAGTGGTTCAAACCAACAAACCACTCCTTGGAAAAAAGATTTACTGTCTCATATGGGGTTGCTGTGAGTAGAAATGAACTTGATGTCAATGAGTTTGTTTTGGGGGGCGGACAATAAATGAGGTATAGGTAATGTGCATCCTGGGAGGAAATATATTTCCGGCTTGAAATGTAGAACTCTTGAAAGGCTTCACAGAGAAGGGAAAATATGATTTTGAACTTGGCCAATTAACATGAGATATTATTTGAATATACAGAGTGATCACCTATGGTTGAATTAAGAAAATAGAAATTATGTATATCTCTGCAGCAATACCACCACTTGTCTGTCAGTTTGTTGCACTGTGGTGGCTTGTATGTGGCTGTGATGCTGAAAGCTATGCCACCAGTATTTTAAACATCAGTAGGGTTACCCAGGGAAGACAGGTTTCAGTGGCTTTTCAAGACTAAGACAGACATGAAATGAGAGATGGACTACTTCTGAATGTTTAGCCACCACAAACTCTATGAATGTTGTCAGTGGAACATTGTCAGATAGTATCAGAAGAGAAAATCATCATGAATAGCACAAGAATATTGTCAGGTATGGTGCCGGAAGATGAGTCCCTCAAGTTGGAAGACCTGCAGAACATGACCAGGGAAGAGCTGCCTCCACAAAATAAGAGTTGACACAAATGGAGTAAAGTTTTCAGGAAATTAACTTGCTGATGGGGCACAACTCAAAATGAGGAGAAAACGCTGTAACATTCACTTAAAAATGGAACATGGAATGTATGAGAAATGTATCTAGGAAAATTGGAATTTGTGAAAAAATGAAATGGAATGCATAAAGATTGATAGCCTAAGCATTAGTGAGCTGAAATGGACTGGCATTGGCCATTTTGAATCTGAAAATTGTATGTTTCACTGTGTGGGGAATTACAAATTCAGGATGAATGGAGTTCATCATTCATCATCAAAAAGAACATTTCAAGATCTATCTTGAAGTACAATGTTGTCTGTGATAGGATGATATTCATAGTTGTACAAGGACTTCTGATGTGACACTGTAAGATCAGTACTATACTTCAAACCACATGGTCAGTAGTTTAAACCCACCAGATGCTCCTTGGAAACCCTATACAGGCTCACTATGAGTTAAAACCAACTAGACTGCACTTAACAGCAACAAGGAAGACCAGTTAATACCACCATTATTCAGATTTATACACCAACCACTAAAACCAGTGATAATGAAATTGAAGAATTCTATCAATTTCTTCAGTCTGAAATTGATCAAATATGCAATCAAGATGTATTGATAATTACTGGTGATTGGTATGTGAAGGCTGGAAACAAAGAGGAAGGATCAGTAGTTGGAAAATATGACCTTG
>NW_006408695.1:5535627-5537141 GCF_000296735.1 Chrysochloris asiatica | reverse complement strand
TGAAAGTGTTAAAGAACAAAGATGTCAGCTGATCAGTTCACCAGGTAGTTGTCTTTCAAATTTCCTGGCATAGTTAAGTGAGTGCCTCCAGTGCTTCATCAGTTTGTTGAAAGATTTCAGTTTGTATTCCATCAGTTCCCAGAACCTTGGTCTCTGCCAATGACTTCACTGCACCTTGGACTTCTTCCTCCAGTATCATTGGCTCTTGATCATATGCTACCTCATCACATGGTTGAGAATCAACCATTTCTTTTTGGTATAGTGACTCTGTATATTCCTTCCATCTTCATTTGATGCATTCTACATCATTCAATATTTTGCCCACAGAATCCCTCAATATTCTACGTCACAACTTGAATTTTTTTCTAAGTTCCCTCAGTTTGAGAAATGCTGAGTGTGTTCTTCCCTTTTGGTTTTCTAACTCCAGATCCTTGTATATTTCACATTATAATATTTGACTTTGTCTTCTTGAGCTGTTGAAATCTTCTATTCAACTCTTTTACCTCCTCATTTCTTCCATTTGCTTTAGCATCTTTACTCTAGAGACCAAGTTTCAGAGTACCTTCTGATATCCACCTTGGTCTTTTTCTTCTTTCTTGTCTTCTTAATGACCTTTTGCTTTTTTCCTGTATGATATTCTTGATGGCATCTCACAATTCTTCTGGTCTTCTGTCATAATTGTCTAATGCATAAAATCTGTTCTTGAAATCATCTCCAAATTCAGGAGGGATTTTCACCCTTGTGGACTTGTTTGAATTTTCTTCAGCTTCAGCCTGAACTTGCATATGAGCATTGATGATCTGTTCCACAGTTTGTCCCTGACCTTGTTTTGGCTAGTGATATGGAGCTTTTCCACTGTCACTTTACACAGATGTAGTCAATATGATTTCTGTGTAAGGTGAGGTCTATGTGTATTGCTGTCTTTTATGTTGTTTAAATAAGATCTTTGCAATTAACAAATCATTGTTCTTGCAAAATTCTAGCATGCAATCTCCAGCATTCTTTCTATCACCAAGGCCATATTTTCCAACTACTGATGCTTCCTTTTTGTTTCCAACCTTTGTATTCCAATCATCATTAACTATCAATACATCTTGTTGCAAGTTTGATTAATTTCAGACTGAAAAATTTGGTAGAATTCTTCAATTTCATCATCACTGGTCTTAGTAGTTGGTGTACCAATTTGAATAATAGTTGTATTAACTGGTCTTCCTTGTAGGTGTATGGATATTATCCTGTCACAGACTTTGTACTTCAAGATAGATCTTGAAATGTTCTTTTTGATTATGAATATGATGTCATTCTGCTTCGATTTGTCATTCCCGTCATAGTAAATCATGTGGTTGTTAAATTCAAAATTACCAGTATTAGTCCATTTTCCACCACTCATTTGTTAGTTTGTCGTACTGTGGAGGCTTGTGAGTTGTGATTCTGAAAGCTATGCCACCAGTATTTTAAATACCAGCAGGGTCACCCATGGTGGACAGGTTTCAGATGAGCTTCCTGACAAAGAC
>NW_006408695.1:5529351-5532890 GCF_000296735.1 Chrysochloris asiatica | reverse complement strand
CCAAATAGCAGAATCGATGGACTCAAGCGTGGCAACAGTATTGAGGCTGGCCCCAGATCAGGCAGTGTTTCATTCTGCTGTGTATAAGGTCGCTATGAGTTGGTACCGACTTGATAACACCTAACAACAACAACAGTCCATTTTAGCTCACGAATGCCTAGGATATTGATGTTCATGTGTTCCATTTTATTTTTGACAGCTGCCAATTTCCCTAGATTCATACTTCATATATTCCATTCCATGTTCCTATTATTAATGGATGTTTACAGCTGTTCCTCTTCATTCTGAATTGTGTCTCATCAGCAAATGAAAAGTCCTCAAATCTTTACTCCATTCGTGTCATCACAGTTAACTCTACTTTGTGGAGGCAGCTCTTCCCCAGTTGTATTTTGAATGCCTTCCAACCTGAGGGGCTCATTTTCTGGCACTGTATCTGCCAGGATTCTGGGTACTCTTCATCATGTTTCAGATTCTGATGCAATCTGATAGTACTCCACTGATGTTCACAAAGTTTTCAGTTACTAACTATTTGGAAGTAGTCTGCTTCTCCTTCTTTCTAGTCTGTCTTCGTCTGGAAGCTCATCTGAAACTTGTCCACTATGGGTGGCATAGTAACTTGCAAGCCTCCACAGAAAGGCTAACTGACAGGTAAATGGTGGGATGACCACAGGAAACCATAGGAAGCTAGATTTTCTAGATGCTTCTTAACTATAAAGCATTTAAAATTATTGTCATTAATTCTAGAAGATAATTTTGCACACATATATGTGGAAATCATCTGGACACTGTAAAATTCACCATAAATATTCGCTGCTTGTTTTATATTAGATTGTATTTTATGTATCATCCTCAATTTACAAGGTATCCTGTAGCCACTGGGTGTATTCTAACTCATAGTGACTCTGTAGGACAGAGTTGGACTACCTCAAAGGCTTTCACATCTTTCTCCATCAGAGTGGTTGGTGGGTATGAACTGCAGACCAATTGGTTACCAGTTGAGCACTTAACTACTGTATCAGTATGATTCTTTACAAGCTTGTTGTTGTTGTTGCTGTTAAGTGCCATCAAGTCGGTTATGACTCATAGCGACCCTGCATAGGGTTTCCGAGGAGCAGCTGGTGAGCTTGAACCTCCAACTTTGCAGTTCAAACCGACTTTGCAGTTCAGTGCATTAATCCACAGTGCCACACCAGGAGTCCATGTTACAATGTACGTTGTTGTTATTTTTAAGTGGCATCAAGTTGGTTCCAACTCATAGCCTCTCACTGTGTAAGGTTTTCAAGGAGCAGCTGGTGGATTTGAATCACTGAACTTTAGGTTAGCAATCCATATCTTATAGTGCCCCACCAGGACTCCTTAGAAGGTACAGTACTGTATAATGTTTCTGTTGTTGGGTTTCGTCAAGTCAATTCCTACTCATAGCTACCTTATGTGACAGAATAGAACTGCTCCGTAGGGTTTCTTCAACTGTAATATTTAAGGGAGAAGATTTCCAGGTCTTTTCTCCTGGTGCATTTGAACCACTGACATTTTGGTTAGTGTTGTCGTCAAGTGCTGTTGAGTCAATTCTGACTTATAGTGACCCTGCATAGGGTTTCCAAGGAGCAGCTGGTGGGGTTGAACCGCCGACCTTGTGGTTCAAAAGCCAGTGCTGATCCTACAGCGCCACACCAGGTTAGTAGCTGAGTACTTTAACGTTGTGACACCGGGATTCCTTATGAACCTAATAGATTACTAATAAAATTTTCACTGTGAAAATGAGAAGTTGGAGTCCTAGTGTGGCTCTGTAGGATAAACACTGGACTGCCAACCACAAGCTCCTGGTTCTGATTCTCGGAAACCCTGTAGAGGGTCACTGTGAGTCGGAACCGATTCAACAGAACTTAACAACAGCAACAACATATGAGATGCTGATCATTTAATTAGAGCTGAAGACATACATTGTTAAGAAACTGGTTCTTGCCTAACTTAAAACTAGTGTGCAGGTAATGAATTGTTGATTGCTTGTCATGATGATATGCTGCTTCAGAAACTGGGATTGCTGAATCACAGCAGCCCCTGCAATGGCTGCTGGGAGAAAGGTTAATTGGGGACAGATGTGGCTGTAAAAGGCGTGCCTCCACTTGAGAAGGCAAACAGATCAGCCAGGAAGTCTTTGGCTTTAGGGTGTCCTAGAAAGAAAAAAAAAAAAATCACACTATGTCAATGAAGGGATGATGGGAAACCAGAGAGAGAATCAGATTGAACTCTCTGTAAATAACTAAGTATTATTAATAATTATTGTACTTTAATGGTATCATATTTGAAACACAACTGAGGTCCTTGAAGGTCTAACTTGGCTTTGTCATCAGTTTAGGATTATAGAAGGCTACATTTGAAAGGAACCTGAGAGAGCTTTTAATCCAAACTCATTTTTTCCAATTTTATAGCAAATAGTTCTCTGCAGCTGAGGAAGCATGTTGCCTAAGGTAGGATAGTAAGCTGGTCTAAATAAAGAGAGGCACAGTATGCTCTTTGACATTTTTAAAAAGAAATACTTAAGTATTTTCTTGGGATTTCTATTTTTCAGGCCTAAAATTCTATTGATACTTAAACTAGTACATTGCTATTCTGAACTAACTGCAGAACAATGCTACACAACTGGTTAAGGAGAAGAAAGAACATGATGTTTCCACTGTCTTTTGGACCTGTGTCAAATCCTAAGGGCAAATTAGTCATTTTCCAAACAATCACTTATTGAAGCTTGGTGTAATCAAGGTATTTGCACAACATCAAAAGGATTTGAAAAACTCTCTGTCTGGTAGCGTAGTGGCTACAAGTTGAGCTGCTAACCTCAAGGTCAGCAGTTCGAAACTACCAGCCATTCTGCAAGAGAAAGATGAGGTTTTCTGCTTCCATAAAGATTTACAGTTTCATAAACCCATGTTGTTGTGATGTGCCATGGAGTCGGTTCCGACTCATAGCGACCCTGTACAGGGTTTCCAAGGCTGTAAATCTTTACGGGAGCAGAAAGCCTCATCTTTCTCCCGCAGAGCCGCTGGTAGTTTCGAACTGCTGACCTTGTGGTTCACAGCCCGATTCGTAACCACTATGCTACCAGAGCTCCTTATACAGGGTCATTATGAGTTGGAACCGACTCCACGGCACATAACCACCACTTGTATACCAGAGGCATTAGAGTAGTGCTACTATTATTACTACTACTATTAATAATAATAATGAGATATAAAATGCTAAGGATCTAAAGAGACCTGCAGAGGTTGGAGGAAGGTCAGAGTAAAAATGACTCTTACTTCACAGAAAAGTTATCCTATGATCCTTCAGAGCCACTTCTCTGTGAAGCAAGACTGTAGGTCTTCACAGACATTTTGTAGGCCCAGGAGGAGGAATTTCTAGTAAGCAAAGACATGGAGGTGGAAAAGCATGAGATAATTTGGCTAGAACACAGAGTTCAGAAGAGAAGTTGTAGGAGCTACCCAGGGCTTTGAACCAGTTCACTCTAATTCAATTACTGCTGTACATTGGCCTTTCCACCTCAC
>NW_006408695.1:5527981-5529181 GCF_000296735.1 Chrysochloris asiatica | reverse complement strand
AAGTAGGAGTTCTGGTGTGTAGGATAAGCAATGGACTACTAACCGCAACTGCCAACTGAAAGTTCAAACTCACCAGCCACTCCTTGGAAACCCTGTACAGAGCCGTTATGAGTCAGAACCAATTTGACGACACTTAACAACAAAACAATAACATATTTCTATACTACATTGTTTTTTGTTGACGTTGTTTTGTTTTGTTGTTTTTTTTAACTATACAGTTCTTACTATATTTAATTAGACTTCTTAAACGAATATAAGTGCTCACAAGACAGTAAGCTCTTCAAGAGAAATTGTCTATGTCCTATTAAGGGAAACTTACCCAGATGCTGCTGTGGGAAGACACCCACCCTCCCTTTTCTGGAAGAACATTGCCCAGCCTATTCAGTACCAGGTGTTCTTGATGGGTGAGCATGTTCTTAGGGACGCCCTGATGAGGTATGGTGCTCTCTTGAAAAGTCACAGGGCAAATTGCCAATCTTCTCATACCAGCATGTCCAGAGTTCTTCATTTTGGTCTGTTCTTGATCAGTAGAACCAAACACCAAATCAACCGCATCAAGCCGATTATAACTCATGGCAACCACAGGTGTGTTAGGACAGAGCCACGCTCCATGAAGTTCTCAAAGTTTGTGAACATTGGGAAGTAGATCATCAGATCTTTCTTCCAATTAACTTCTGGGTGGATTTGAACTTCTAACATTGTTTAGTAGTCTAGCACTGAGTGTGTCTTAAACTTGACCCACTACTGTTGAGTCTACCCCACTTGAAGCAATGCTGTAGGACAGAGTAGAATTGTTCCATAGGGTTTGCAAGGGAGTCCTGGTATAAGATAAGCGCTGGACCTCAAGGTCAGTTTAAACTGCAAGGACAGTGGCTCAAATCCACCAGCCACTCCTCAGAAGCCCTATACAGGGACACTATGAGTTGGAGCCAAATCAAAGGCACTAAATAATAAGAAAAACAATAACCTTTACAGAGCAAACCATCACAGCTTTCTACTGCAGAGTGGCCTGTGGTCTCAAACCACTCACCTTTCAGTTAGCAAGGACTGCACCTCCAGGGGTCCTGTTGACAGTATTTCTCCAACTGTACCATGCATATGTGTCACCTGGGGATTTGATTACAATGCAGATTTTATTCCCTGAATTTAGAGAATAGGTTGGACATTTTTCATGTCTAGTTGTTGCTGTGAAGTGCCATC
>NW_006408695.1:5522618-5527802 GCF_000296735.1 Chrysochloris asiatica | reverse complement strand
AGAGAGTGCCAAGCACTATCATTTTCTTCTGGTTTCCCAGCAAATCATTTCCAGAAGGTTTCTATGCCCTTGTAGCTCATGAATTGTTGTTGTTGTTATTAGGTGCCATCGAGTCAGCACAGACTCATAGCAACCTTATGAAGAACAGAATGAAGCACTGCCCAGTCCTGTACCAACCTCACAATCGTTGCTACACTTGAACCCATTGCTTTTGTCACTGTGCCCATCCATCTTGTTGGGGATCTTCCTCTTCTATTTTTCTTTGTTCTGTAGTGTAACGGAAATTTGTCATTCTATTTGTCACTCAATTTCTGAGTCTTTTCTCCTCTTATGTTTGGGGAATTTCCCCCTTTTATAAAGCAAAGTTTGCCTTCCATATAGAAACTGAAAATCACAGAAACTTAATTTCTTGATCTTTCTTTCTTGCAATTAGGGCACATGGAGTAGGCTATATCAGTCAGAGATGTCCAAGGGGGCTTCAGAAATTTCCAGGGGAAATGGAATTAAGGGATAATAGATATTTTCCATGAATTTTCTGAAGTCTCCTCATATCTGCTCCAGGTATTAACTAAGTCCTGTGATGCAGGGAAGGAGAGCAGAACTGGCCACTCTAATTTGCAGAGGCAGCATGGTGGCAGTTCTAGAGGCAGTAGCCAGTGTAGGGGTGCCAGTGGAACAGCAGTAAAGTCCATAGCAAGCAGTGGCATTAGAGGTGCCTTTAGTGGGGCAGTAAAATAGCCTCATTCCCGATTGTATAGTCTGTGATCCTGTTCTTCAGTCTCAGAGGAAATGTTACAAGCTCTTCAACATCTTTTTAATTTAAATTATACATTTATTAGTACAATGAGGTGCCCTGCCTGATACAATTAATGTCTTTCAAATAGACCCTCCATGGTGATTTTGTTTTCTGCCAACCATTTCTTGATCTAAATTGTGAGTAGTGATCTGCTTAACCTGGGAGATTGTGATAGGGTAGAACCTTGATCCACTCTGTCCACATGGGTCCTGGCACAAACACCATTTCTGATCCTATCCCTGGTGACTGGGGGGTAATCATCCCGTGTAGATAGGTCTGTCAGTTGACTCTGGGATTGTCTAGCTCAAAGGAAGTCAAGGTAGAAGTCTGATATTGGAAAGGCATAGCTTTTCTCTACTGTGTTAGGTAAAGTCCCAGGGTAGTTAACAGTTAATATGCTCATTTGCTGAACAAAATATTAGAGGTTTGAATTCACCCAGAGATCTCTCAGAAGACCTGGCACTAACTCTGAAAAATCAGCCATGAAAATCTAAGCAGCTCAGTCTGGTCTGGCAAATATGGGCTTGTGCAGTGAGTCCGAGCTGACTTGACAACAAACAGTATTCATCTCTTGGGTATAGATAGACCTCGTGTCAAAGATCAGTTTCTTCATCTGTCAAATCATAAGGCTGGACTTTGTCATTTTTTTCTTTAACATTTTATTGTGAATTTGGTGACGGTTTACAGAGAAGATCAGCCCGTACAACAGTTAATATACATTTTGTTTCATCTAACTGAATGCAATCCCCACAATATAACATCACATATTTCACTTCCTTCCTGTGTTTTCCATTTCCATTCCGCCTTTTTCCCAACCCTTCTGAAATTTCTTTAAAGGTAAATGCTGCCTTTTGATCCCAAGTGTTTGATTATTCTAAGCTGTGTGTACTTCCCTAATCTTACTGTTCCCCCTATTGTTTTGCTGAAAATTGAACTTTAGGGGCAAGTTTATTTTCAGACCCAAAGGGTCATAGTCTCTATCAGGCCAGTAAACCTAGTCTTATTTTGTGATTTTGAGTTTTGTTGTACAATTTTCTTCCATTCTTTCAGGACTTTATTATGTGATCCCTCTTAGAGAAGTTGATAATTGTCAGCTGGGCACCATCTAGTTTTTCTTGTCTAAGGATCAAGGAGACTGATGTTCGCATGGTCCATTTGAATGAAATGATTTTTAAATGCTACATGCATACATAGAGAGCTCCAGTAGCATAGTGTTTACAAGTCGGGCTGCTAACCTCAAGGTCCCACCAGAGAAAGATGAGGCTTTCTGCTCCCATAAAGTCTTACAGCCTCGGAAACCCTATGCAGGGTTGCTCTGAGTTGGAACCGAATCCACAGCACACCACAACCATCACCACATTCATATATAAACACATGCAGACTGACCCTCGTGAGATAAGGCAGTAGGAGGGGCCAGGCACAAGACGTGTACTCGTAAGTACACTGCTAGCACACTGCTTAGAATGACCATTCCATGCACAGCTCTAGTCAGCCCAACACGTGCTCAAAACTGCTTCCTGTACTATGGATAAATGTTTATGTCCAGGATAGATTGTCTGCTGTTCCCACCACACCCTAATGCTTTTTTCGGTTCCCTTTTCTGAAGAATCTTTCCTAAATATTCTATCCTCCCTTTTCCCCTATTACAAATTTTGCCAGTTTTGTTGATTCTTCCCTCATAAGTTCATTTTTTCTTATGTTTTGTGTATTCTAT
Source organism: Chrysochloris asiatica (assembly GCF_000296735.1). Classification (NCBI taxonomy): domain Eukaryota; kingdom Metazoa; phylum Chordata; class Mammalia; order Afrosoricida; family Chrysochloridae; genus Chrysochloris; species Chrysochloris asiatica. Next base: position 5,525,292 of record NW_006408695.1, on the reverse strand, counting down.
TCTTAAGTCATAATGAACTATTTTTCATTCCCTGATACTACTGTGCTCCAACACTTCTATCTTTGCATATGCTGTATCTGTTGCCTAGAATACTTTCCCTGGCTCTAGTGATTACAAATCTGGCTGCTGACCTCAAAGTTGGCAGTTCAAAACTACCAGCTATTCCGTGGGAGAAAGATTTGCAGCCTCAGAAATCCTGTGTAGAGTCACTATGAGTCGGAACTGACTCCACGGTACTTAACAACAACAAACTGTTTGTTTTTTCCCACCATCTACTAATATGAACTCTTCTCTTTGGTTTCAATGAACATATTCTTTCTTTCTGTTTTGTTTTGTTTTGTTTTAACATATTGTTTCTTTCAAGAAATTTTCACTATCTTGCTCCTTCCCAAGATCAAGTGGGTGACCCTCTAATGGGTACCATAACACTCTGGACGCATTCGTATCTTAAATCATATCATACTCTTTGTTGTTGTTAAGTGCTATCCAGTTGGTTTTGACCCATAGCAAGCTGCTATAAGGTTTCTGAGGAGTGGCTGGTGAGCTTGAACTACCAACCTTGCAGTTCAAACTGACTTTGCATTCCAGTGCATTAACCCACAGTGCCACACCAGAACTCCATCATACTTTATAGTAATTGAATATATCTTTTTTATAACGCTTATGGTGGTGGTGGTGTGTTATGGAGTTGGTTCCGACTCATAGTGACCAAGTATAGGGTTTCCGAGGTTGTAAATCTTTACTGGAGCAGAAAGCTTTATTTTTCTACTGCATAATGACTGGCAGTTTCGAACTGCTGACCTTGAGGTTAGTAGCTCAACTCTTAACCACTATCCTACTAGAACTCTTTTGGACTGAAGCAACCCCTTGAACATTTCTTATTCATTGCTATATTCCTAATGATCAGTCACATGCCTAGAGGAAGTACTTGAAAACACTGTTGAAAGAATAAAAAATACAAGTGATTCCTTCCCACCATGAACACCCATTACTTATAAAATACAATAACTTTCTACTTTGTGTAAAGCATTCGTATACAACTGATTAGAGTTTTTGTTCTTATAGATTAGAATCCGTGACTGGTTCAAGAAAATATCACGTTTCAGATTTCCACATTAATAAATGCTTAAGAAATGTTTACTTGAAAAAGTCCTTTAGCTAAAGGATAATCATAAAATCAATTGTTCAAATTGGGCTGCTTTGGAGCAAGAAAGGCCAATGTTATTAATAATTATCCTGAGACAAAGGCATAAACTGGGATCATCCAGGGCAACTGGATGGTCAACTGTTTAGCTAGCAACACATATTTTGCAGGTCATTAATTAGCTATATTCTGACTCCTGGTGTGGTGCTGTAAGATAAGCACTGGACTGCTAGCCACAAGTTTAGCAGTTCAAACTCACCAGCTACTCTTTGGAAACCCTGTACAGCATTGCTATGAGTCAGAACTGACTCAACAACACTTAACAACAATTTGTTATTTTATACTCACTCTCTGGAAGGACAGAGTATCAAAGATTCTCTTCTCTCAGTCCTACAGTAAGCAACAAGTTAGGGACACAAAAAGGATTCTTGATTCTCTTTATTCTTCACGCCAATGAACACCGTTTGCCTTTTGATTTGGGGGCGGGAGGCACATGCAATGAGAGACACTAAGATTTAGATAATTTTTGAACTAAAATAATTGCTCATCATAAAATAGAAGGAAACAAAATCAAATCGGTTTCTTCCTGTATCTGCCACGGTAATCAGGCATAATCCTTCCATTGTAATTGGAGATAGAAGCAAAAGGTCAGAACCATGTGCTGTACAGGATTTGATTGGGGACTCAGCCCTCATCCCAGATAGCCACAAGTTTGCATCGGTACAGAGCAGCACTTAGAACACTTAGACATAAATTCAGCTATCCTCGATTTAAAAGCTTGGTTTTCATTCATCCCTAACCTATTTGGGAAATCAAGGCTTAATGTATTTTGGTCAATTTATGGTTTAGTACATTCATTCTTACCAATAGATTGACAATTTAAGGATCAAATTGACCATGAGCCAACACTGGAGCATTGTGGTAAAAGAATGAGTGAGAACAAGAAAAACAGTGCTAAAAGTCACACAAGAATAATCCTATTTATTTGCATAGTGTTTAAGTTTGCAAAGTACAATCACATTCACTGTATATAATCCATGCCATTAAGGAACAGAGGAAGGCAGAGCAGGGATTAAAATCCCCACCTAATTGATAAAGTCTGATAGTCTAATAAACTGTATACAAAAACTTCATACAATTAATTAATGACTAAGTCTTTTTAGAGCTGTTGTTAGGTGCCATTCAGTAGGTTCCAACTCAAAAGGACCGTATGTACAACAGAACAAAACACTGCCTAGTCCTGTGCCATCCTCACAATTGTTATGTTTCAGCCCATTGTTACAGCCACTGTATCAATCCATCTTTTTGAGGGTCTTCCTTTTTTCTGCAGACCCTCTACTTTACCAAGCATGATGTCCTTTCCAAGGACTGGTCCCTCCTGGACTATTTGGATAATATGTCCAAAGTACATGAGATGAAGCCTCTCTACCTTGTTTCCAAGGTGAATTCTGGCTAAACTGCCTCAAAATCTGTTTGGTCTTCTGGAACTCCATGATACTTTTGATATTCTTCTCCAATCCTATAATTCAA
>NW_006408695.1:5520041-5522148 GCF_000296735.1 Chrysochloris asiatica | reverse complement strand
ATATGAGGTTATTGAAAATACCATGGCTTGGGTCAGGCTCACCTTAGTCTTCAAGTTAAAAAGTTCTTGTGCAGTAGATTTGCCTAATGCATTTAGTCATTTGATCTCTTGACTGCTGCTTCTGTGAGTGTTGATAGTTGATCCAAGAAGAATGAAGTCCTTGACAACTTCTATCTTTTCTCCATTGATAAGAATGTTGTTTTGGAATGGTTTAAAATTAAGAAAGGTGTGTGACAGGGTTGTATTCTTTCACCATACTTATTCAACTTGTATGTTGAGCAAAGAATCTGAGAAGCTGGGTTCTATGAAGAAAAACGTGGCATCAGGATTGGAAAGAAGACTCATTAACAACCTGCAATGTGGAGATGAAACAACCTTGCTTGCTGAAAGTGAAGAGGGCTTAAAATATTTACTGATGAAGATCAAAGAGCACAGCCTTCGGTATGGATTGCATCTCAATGTAAAGGAAACTAAAATCCTTACCACCGGACCAATAAACAACATTCTTATCAACATGCATATGAGATAATTAAAAAAAAAACAAAAAAACACATGGTTTGGGTCAGGCACATCTTATGCTTCAAAGAGACATCTGTGTTCTTTAACGCTTGAAAGAGGTCTTTTGTGCAGATTTACTAAATGCAATACAGTATTTGATTTCTGGAGTGCTGCTTCCATGAGCATTGGTTGTGGGTCCAAGTAAAATGAATTGTGGGAGACTAAGGTTTAGGGAGAAGAAATTACTTGGCTAGGATCACGTTTTTATTAACAGGCTAGTCTCTTAATTCAAGTCTTCCAACTGGTGTGGCACTGTGGGTTAATGCGCCACACTGCAAAGCCATTTGACCTCCAAGGTTGACAGTTCAAGCTCACCAGCTGCTTCTTGGAAACCCTATAAGGGTCACTATGGGTCAGAACCAACTTGACGGCATTTTACAACAACAACAACAACTCTTAATCTGAGCCAGTAATGTGATTGTGAGCTTAATCTTTGTAAGATTTAGAGGAGCTAGAGAAATGTAATCTTTTATATTTTAAATTTACAAACAACACTAAAACCATTCAAGTTACTCATATTTCTGCTCAAGAATCTTGAAGAGTGCTGGTTCTTTCTTTGCCTTCCAATTATGCTATGAATCATAGACAAAGAGAAAACATAACAAACTAGCTTGCTGAAAGGAAGCTGGATCTTATAGGCAGACCCTTATTGATGCCCTGCAGGTATTTGAGCCTCACAATTGCAGTCACTTGGATAATCTTGTGCAGGAGGGTTTCAGAGTCTTAATGTAAAATATTAAGCCATGGTCGGTGAATCAAGTCTGACAAATGAAATAATACCATATACTTCACTGGAGCTTTGTAAGGTTCAAATGGATGATGAAAACAGCTGCCTTTTTGGTTTAAATAATCTTAAGGATTACTGACCTACTACTCTATAATGTTACTGTTGTTGTTGTTAGTACCATGAATTTGGTTCCGACTCATAGAGACCCTGCACAGGGCTTCTGCGGCTGTAAATCTTTACCGGAGCAGAAACCTCATCTTTCTCCCACAGAACCACTGGTAGTTTCGAACTGCTGACCTTGACGATGGCAGCCTGACTCATAACCACTATGCTACCAGAGCTCCTGATTGTTGTCACTGTACCAAAAGGAAATGGTTAATGTTCAACCATTTCAAGAGGTAACATATGATCAAAAGCCAATGATAAGGAAGGAGGAAGTCCAAGGTGCATTGAAGGAATTGGCAAAGAACAAGGCACCAGGAATTGATGGAATAAAAATTTAAATCTTTCAAGGAAGTGAGGCGGCATAGGAGGTACTCACTCATCTCTGCCAAGAAATTTGGAAGATGCTATTTTGCCGAACGATTAGAAGAGATCCATATTTGTGCCCATTCCAAAGAGATGTGACCCAAAGGAATGTGGAAATCATCGAACAGTCTCTTTGATATCCCATGCGAGTAAAGTTTTGCTAAAGGTATTACAGAAATGACTATAATCATACGTTGACAGAGAACTTCCAAAGGTTCAAGCCAGATTCAGAAGAGGCCGTGAAATGAGGGATATCATTGCTGATGTCTGATGGATCTTGGCTGAAAGCAGAGA
>NW_006408695.1:5500316-5519161 GCF_000296735.1 Chrysochloris asiatica | reverse complement strand
GGACCAGTTGCTGGAGAAGGATATCATGTTTGGTAAGGTGGAGGGTCAGAGAAAAAGAGGAAGACCCCCAGTGAGATGGATTGGCCATGTGGCAGCATCAATGGACTCAAGTGTGGCAACAGTAGTGAGGTTGGCCCAGGATTGGGCAGTGTTTCATTCTGCTGTGCATAAGGTCGCTATGCGTTGGTACCGACTAGATGGCATCTAATAACAACAACAGTGCCTCCTGATAATATATCCAAAGGATGTGAAACAAATTCTTACTATGTTCTATACAAGCGATATCTATTTTTATTTAAAGTTGGTTTTGTTGTTTTTTTTTTTACTTATATTAGGTACTCAAGTCACATTGGAATTTTCTGGGTAACCATAGAGTGAAGTACCATCTAATGTAAAGGTTAGTTACTGAAATGAAGGCGTATCTCTATAGTGAGAATAGCCCAGAATCAAAGTTTTCCTTGAAAAGGTACTTAGATAGGTATGACAGTGGAGTCCTGCATAACCCATTTTTCCTTCAATTTGTGGTCAGTTGCCGTTTATTGGTTGAGCACTAGAAGCTGGCTTTTAACTAGGAGATATGCTGATTAAAACATAGTTCATGTTAAACAATAGACTAAGTGATGTGAGCTGGTTGGTGCACTGTGAAAGGCAGGCAGACAGACCAGCATGGACCAGTAAGTTCACATCATTATCCCCTTCTCACAAGAACCGTAGTGGAGAGGGCAGTTGGCAGCAAATACTCTGCTCATATAGTTGAGTTTATGAATATTATGCATAAATGATGGGACTCTACTATAATGAGAATATTATTTCAATGGCGGGAACAGAGAGGACAGATCATTTTAGAGCAGAATCAACCAGGCTTGACAAGTGATTGCATAGAGGAGTAAGGGACAAAGAGAAGTCAAGACGTCCCCTGGTGTGACTTGGTAATATCATTAATGGAAGCACAGAAGCCTGGAAAAGGGAGGACAAAGGAGACAAGCCTCACTTTGAGGCATTCTGAATTTGAGGGTTCTCAAAATAAGGTTGGATAGATAGCTTGTGGTGGTGGTGGTGGTGGTTAAGTGCTGTGGAGTCGGTTCCAACTCATAGCAACCCTGTACAGGGTTTCCGAGGCTGTAAATCTTTTTGGGCACAGAAAGCCTCATCTTTCTCCCACAGAACAGCAGGTAGTTTCGAATGGCTGACCTTGCGGTTTGCAGCCTGATTCGTAACCACTACACTCCTTAGATAGCCTGTAGAGGATTCTCATTGCAGTCTACAAACTCAAAAGTAAGAAAATCGAAAGTTATTTATAACTTGCTGTTGCTTTTGAGTGCCATCGAGTCAGTTCCAACTCATAGTGACCCTGTATAGGGTCTCCGAAGTGCAACTGGGGGATTGACTTTGTGGTTAGTAGTACAGTGCTTATCCTACAGCACAACACCAGGACGTCTACTAGAGGCTTGCAATTAAAATTGAATTTATTCTACAAAGTAAGGGAAACATAATCTCATTCATCTTGAGATCTAGCCTTGGTGGCACAGTGGTTAAGCGCTTGATGGCTAACCTAAAGGTCGTCTTTTGAACTCAGGCCACTGCCCAGAAGAAAGGTGTGACAGTGTGCTTTCATAAAGATTGTAGAGTTGGAAGTCCTCTGGGGCAGTTCTACACTCTTCACTAAGGCTACTCTGAGTTGGCATCAACTCCGCAGCAATGGGTTCTCTGGGAACAACAGTAAATATAGAGTGATTTTGATAAATCAGTGTAGTGCAGGGCCAAGGATTAGAAATATGGGCAAGGATTTCATTAAATATTTCAAAATAATATTTCACCACAAACCACCTGGCTTCAAATATTTTCTCAAATATTTGTTACCTTTTAGTCTTTAAAAAAGAAAAAGAGAGGAAGACAAGAGCTTTATTGTCTTGTCTTAGTACCAACCCATAGGAAAACAGTAATTACTGTCCCTGATTGAAAACTGGGCTTTAAATCTAGGTACATTTGTACAAAATACAAATACAAGTTATCATTTCTCCACATTGACTTTATTCCTCTCAACCAATGAAGCAAGGTTGTGACACCGTTTTCTTTCAAGCAAAGACCTAGTACTCTAAAACAAGAGAGAAACGTTCACTGAGGAAGTCTGATGATGATGTATTTAAAAAGAAAAACAAAAACATTGAGATCATTTTTTCCATTGTTCAGTGAGGTGTGAAGAACAGAAAGTAAACAAACCTTTGGTAAGCTTCATTATCTGTGATGCTGCCTTTACTAAGAAGCCTACCAGTGCCATTTAACATAGTAAGTTTTCATCATCTCTCTACAAAAGGCAGATGCTTATCAGTCAGAGTCACCTAGGGGCTTGTTTGCCTTTCACACTGTTACTACAGTTTAGGAAGAGAAGTATGATCCACTATAAAATAGGATATATCAAATATTCAAACTGTCACTTGTGTTTAGTCATTATTGGAGGAGAAAATGACCCCAGGGCAGTTTTTCATATTTTGCTTGATACAAAGTTTCAAAATAACCATGACTTCCATTTCTTTTCTATTTCTATAGCTGAGCTGTCTCCATGTTGTTGGTTAATGGTTAAGTGCCATCAAGTCAATTCCAACTCAGAGCAACCCTGTACAGGATTTGCATGGCTGTACATTTCTGGGGGAGCATGACGCCTCTTCTTGTTGATGAAGTTACATGATTATATTTACTCCCCAGTCCTATTATCTTCTCTTTCATCCCCTACCTTTGACTAAGAATGACGACAAGAAAATACAAAACAAAAAACAATTGCGTGTCTGCAATGACCAAGGCAGGAACTGTGTTAAGAGTTCAGTCGAATTAGACTCTCAGTCCACTAAGACATAAAGACAAGGTAACCAACAATGTGATCCAGAATGATGACTGAGGAATAGCACAGAATGACATGAGAAATGCCCTGTCAGGGCAATGAGCTACAGTAGAGATTGCAGTTTGGGTGGCAAAAAGCTCTCAGATTATTTAAGAGCAGTCTCAATAGACTGATCAGGAGTTGGCCAGGTACATGGGGAAGAATGAAAGGTGCTCCAGGGAGAAGACAAGTGGGAGGAGAGAAGGCGTATTTAGGAAACCAATGTTGTTAGTTACTATCTAGTCGATTTCAACTCATGACTATTCCATGTGTGCAGAGTAGAACTGCTCCATTGGATTTTCAAAGCTGTGTCCTTTTGGAAGCAGATCATCAGACCTGCCTTCTAATGTTGGCTCAAAGTACCAACCTTTCAACTGGTAGTCTGGTGTTCAGCCATCTGTACCACTCAGGGAATCCTGGGAAACCACTAGCAATTTGAATTGGCTAGGGATGAGGCCATATGAAAGACTGGCAGAGACGAGATAGAAAGGATAATCAGGTCCCAAAGCATGAAGTGCAAAACCATACTAAAGGTCTGGACTAAAGTGTTTTAAATGGAAGGAGGCAATATTGATTGGCCTTCCATCTTTATGCCACTTTCATCATGATTTCTCTGGTAGCCTCTTCATATTCTTCCTTCTTGTTAAGTCACAGGAGATCATGAGTTCCCTACACTGGCGTGTACACACTGAGACCAGATGGCCACTCGACAGTGGGTATTTACCTTGGCTGCAAATATATCTATGAGTGCGTTGGAGCATACAGAGAACAAAGTTTGAAAGTTTCTGAGACATAACCAAACACCATGGTTAACTGGCTTAATATAGTCCACAAAGACAATATTCCATATCTTTCTTTGGTGAGTAGTGACTAGGGTCTTAAAGTTTGCTAGTAGCCATCTAAGGTCTGAAGGAAAGATGAATGATGAAAATTGTAGTGAAAAGAAACAGTCCAAGGGACTCATGGAACAATATGAACATCAATCTCCACAACCCTGAGACCAGTGAACTAGATGGTGTCACGCTATCACTATGAACTGCTCTGAACGGGGTCATATTAGAAACGGAAATCTTCTCTTTCCCATGCACTTGTTCTGTGAGTCTTAGCAAGCTGCACATCTTCCATGGAGAAAGTAATAATACCTCCTGCCTGTCTTAGAAGGGTTTTGAGGGGTAAATGAATTGCATATGAAAAACCTTTAGAACAGTGCCTGGTATATCCAAGTGATAGAAAAGTGAGCTATACACAAAAGCCTCTTGGTAAGTGGTTGCAGTAAGTAAAGGAAAATGGTGGAGTCCACAGCTTGAGGACTAAGGTGTGCCTGACTAAGGTGTGCCTGACCCAAGCCATGGTATTTTCAGTAACTTCATCTGGATGCGGAAGCTGGACAGTGAATAAGGAAGACCATAGATGAATTAATGCTTTTGAGTTATGGTGCTGAAGGAGAATATTGAAAGTTCCATGGGCTGCCAAAGGAACCAACAGATCCATGTTGGAAGAAAGCAGCCAGAGTGCTTGCTCCTTGGAAGCCAGGATGGCCAAACTTCATCTCTCATACTTCAGACATATTCTCAGGAGGGACAAGTCGCTGGAGAAGGATCTCATGCCTGGTAAGGTGGAAGGTCAGATAAAAAGAGGAAGACCCCCAGTGAGATGGATTGGCAAAATGGCAGCATCAATGGTCTGCCATTGTGTGGCAACAATTGTGAGGTTGGCCCAGGACTGGGCAGAGTTTTGTTCCGTTGTACCTAGAGTTGCTATGAGTAGGTAACCGACTCGATGGCACCTAACAACAACAACAGCCCATCTTGCCTAACAGTTTTTAGTGCTATCACAAGGGACTGTTAAAAGTATTCAACCCACAATACAATCCCTGGACCACAGGATTCCTGTCTCTCATGCTTCCCAGACCACCTGAAGTTCGTTTAGTCTCTGAATTGGTAAATATGTATTTCTCTAGCATTGAGTCTGCCAATTTATCCAATCTTCCCTTGTGACTCAAAACCCCCGCATACAAGTTTTGATATGCACGTGGAGAAAAGTGAGAGGACAGAAAAACAAAAACAAAACAGAACAGCAAATGAGGATGAGGCTTTTGGCTTGGGTTTGCTCTGATGATAATGCTGTATGTGATTCAATTTACGACTTTGTTGTTTTATACTCCTGGTGAGTGGCTCATGAATTGAAATTATCTTTCGTGATTAATTTTATATAATGCTAATGTTAACATCAGGCCCCCCTGAACAATTCATAAATATTTTAGGAGAAACACAGTGATTATTCCTAACACATTCATTCAACAGTTCAATGTAATTTAGTAACATTTCTAGATCCATCACAACCATCTTATAATGTGTGATGGTGGCTGGTGGCTGTGTGCCGTGGAGTTGGTTCCGACTCATAGTGACCCTGTACAGGGTTTCCGAGACTGTAAATCTTTACAGGAGCAGAAAGTCTCATCTTTCTCCCGCGGAGCAGCTGGTAGTTTTGAACTGCTGACCTTGTAGTTTGCGGCCCGATTTGTAACCACTACGCTACCAGAGCTCCTTTATATATAATGTGTAGGATAGAGGAATAAAATGTCTCTAATCGTAGTGGTTACGAATCAGGCTGCGAACCTAAGGTCAACAGTTTGAAACTACGAGCTCTTCCAAGGGAGAAAGATGAGGGTTTATGCTCCCGTAAAGATTTACAGCCTCGGAAACCCTGTACAGGGTCGCTATGAGTCGGAACCGACTCCACGGCACATAACAGCAACAACTATACCATATTGTCTTATTAACCCTCATTGGTGGTGGTATTGTTGAGTGCCGTCGAGTCGCTTCCGACTCATAGTGACCCTGTATAGGATTTCCAAGGAGCAGCTGGTGAGCTTGAACCACCCACCCTGCAGAAGAAACGACTTTGCAGTCTGATGCATTAGCCCACAGGGCCACACCAGGAATCAGAACTCTAATGAGAGCTGAGTGAATCCATTCTTTGTTGGTGTGATAGTGGGACTTTCTGAACTAATGAGTAGCACTCAGAACATGGCTTTGCTGAGATTTTGTAGAGTGAATGAATTCCATTGTGATGGGAAATGATACATTTAAAACTCCAGAACAAAATCTCTTCCAGCACTTGTATTTCCTATTTCAAACCAAATTAGTTGCAAAAGGTAAAATATTTAATTATTGCATGACATAAGTACTCTTGACCTATGTCTCTTTATTATTACCTTCACATGTTTGTATATAATGAATGAGAAACTGAGAGGAACAGCAAGGCTAAGCAATTTGAAACCAGGAATGTCTGAATTCAAAGACCCTGCAGAAAAGAAGGTGCTCAGTAAGTGAGAAATGCAATGTGTTTTAACAATTTAGTTCCTGGTCCCAGAATCCCAACATACTCCAGAAGAAGTAATTTACTGTGTACACTTAGCATTTCCTAACAGGATTTGGTCTAGATCAGGTAGTTGGGTACAAAGATCATGGGGTTAGTCAGGTGACCTAGAGGGGTGGGTCTGGTGCTTGTTCAGTTACTTATTTGTGACATTGTTGTTCTTAAGTAACTTTGAGTCAATTGCGACTCATAGCCACTTGTATAGGGCTTCAGAAGAGCAGCTAGTGGATTTGAACTGCCGACCTTGGAAGTTCAAACCGACCTTGCTGACCAGTGCATTATCCTGCAACCCCACACCAGGACTCAGTTTGTGACATTAGGCAAGTCATTTTGCTTTAGTTTTTCCTCAAATGAGACTACAATTTGTCTTATCTAACTCACATGATTCAATAAACTGTTGAGAAGATGCTTTAATTATGTGTGGTGAGGTGAGGGATTTTTATTTTAGAAATCCATATCAATAAAGGAAAAAGTCTCCAGTCTTCTAGGACCGCCTTCCAGGCAGTGGCTGCCCCACATTATAACCCCTTGACGTAGTATATAGTGATTCTCAGTTTTGCTCACACTTGCAAATGTCAGAGGAAAAATTTCCAACTCAAACCTTCCAATAGGCCTGCCTTTATTCAAACCTGTTCACCAAGTTCACAGGCTTCTTTGAAACTATAAGCACATAAGGGAGCTTCTGGGGTTTCCTGACTGGGTGGTGAAGTAAATGCTAAAAACTCCAGGGGTCCGATTATTTTAGTACAGGAAGAGGAATATGTCCTGAAGCTAAAGACTGTCATTGCCATTCAGGGTTCACTGTCAATCAGAACCTTCCAGGAACTGACTCGGGGCCAAGGGAAGTACGAAATCACTTCACAGGGTGGTCCGCGTTGCCCGCTCACATCTAACCGGTGGGCCAGTGCTGAGGAGGGAGTCAGATTCAGTCTGGCGGCGGGAACACTGGTCAGGAAGGCGGAACACTGCTTCTTTTCCTGGTCTGTTGAGTGTATGACCCTGTGCAGGTCACTTCTCTTCGGAGAGCTTCAGTTTTCCCATGTGTGAAGTGAAAGACTTGGAAGTTGGTCTGCTGCCAGCTCTGACATCCTGTAAGTTTTGAGTCTTGCTGGGAATCCAGGGCGGGGCTCACGAGCGAGATCTTGGAATGGGATTCCGTAGCAGGATCTCTTCCGTTCAAGTTCGGGGCCCTAATTTGGTGCGTTAATTGCAGATGCAGGCCCCCCCGATTCTCCAGCAGCTCCTTGACTCGACCGTTTCCTCCTTCTAGGTCTTTTTCCTCTTCCTCCAATGCAGGCAAAGGCTTCACTCTTCCCTTTTCTCTTCCTCTTTTGCAAGCTCCCTGAATTCCCACGTCCCCTCCTCTTCCTCCCAGGAAATGGAGAGCCCTCGATGCGCCCACCTTTTGGCACAGCCACCGCTGGCGGCGGCGGGCGCTCCCCTCCCCCGCCAAACGAGTGCTGCTCGGCGGCCCCGCGGGCACACGCCTTCCCATACCTTACATGGACAAATGCGTGCAGGCAAAGTCAGGAATTCGGGCCCCTGACGTCAGCCTCCAGCGCTCAGGGCACCGCACGGGAGACCGAGGGGAGGGGGTGGGGACGGTGGGGAGGAAGGAGGGGGAAAGGCACCAACCAGCAGCCGCTCCAGCCCTGCCGAAGTTTCACTTTTTGTCTGTGGGTTCGCTCCCGGCCCCTTGCGAGCTTTCCTGGGATAAGTAGCGCTAGCAATCGGGGGAGAGCCGGGCGCTGCAAGGTAAGGGCTGGCTGCACTGCCCTGGGAACGGGACGCGGGGCGCGCTCGGCGCGCCCGGCGGGGTTGGTGCGGGGCTCGGGGCCGGGCCTGCCCGGGGCTGGGGACAATGGGAGGGGGAGTGCCCGGGCACCTCCTCCTCTGCCTCTGCCTCCGCCTCCTATCGCCGCCGCCGCTGCCCCGGCCGCCTCCTCCCCGAGGTATTGTTGCAAATCTTTCTTCCTTCCCCCCACCTTCCGCCTGCGGACGCCTCGGGAACCCCCAACCCTCCTGGGTGCGAGCGCCTCCGAGGTGGCAGGAGCGCGAGGCGCCGGGTGTGCGCCCTGCCCGGGCCACCAGGCCCGCGGTACGGAAGTGCCCGCCGCGGCCCAATCACGGGTGCACGACATGGGGGAGGGGAGCCAGAGTTTTTTGGAAATGTGGACCCTGGTTTGGGAGGGGTTGGAGCCCTTTCCTGTGAGCCCCCTGCCCTGGCTTTTCTGGGCTCCCAGGGGGTGGGGCCACGCCCAGCCACTTTGAGCTTTCGCGGAATTACTGTTGTCATAGTGGATAGGGCCTAGAGACCGAGTTTTCTAAGTTCCCCCATTTAACAGTCGAGGCAACTGAGGCCCACAGAGAAGGGGGGCCCCCCACAACCACGCTCACGGAAGGTTTAGCCAGATACCAGATCTCTTTTACCTAAACATTTCTCCAGCACCAACTATGTGCTAGGTATGGTGTTGTGTATGTTGGATTGGAGAGGCTGTCCTCTAGGAGCCAGGTCCGACCCAAGTAGAAGCTCCTAAAGTGTTGTGGGAAAAACATGGATAAAGTTTTCAGGGTCTCTGGAAGAGGAGTGTAGCTTTTGCTGGGGGAGGGACTAGAGATGTCCCCTTGGAGGGAGCAGCTCTTGATGTGGGCTTTTGAGGAATGGGGAGTTATTTAAAGTTAGCCAGCAGCATTGAGGAAGGGCATTTCCACAAAGGAACTGGAGGATCAGAGAGGGTGAAATTAAATGTGGAAAGTGGAGGCGAAACTATAACTTTGTTGGGTGCGTGGAGTTGTGGGGTAGGCTACAAGAGACAATATCAGTGGAATTGTTCCTGGGTACTGGAACAGGGCAATGATTTGGGGACCACAAAGCCATCTGAGGCCATCAGAACTCACACCCTTTCCTCTCCTTCCCTTCCCTTCTTTCTCCATGATCTACTGCTTTCCTACCCGCAACACAAAACTATCAGAATAAACACTGGGCCTCCTCTGATCTAGTTTCCTGTCCCTTTCTCTCCGCCCACTTTTCTAAATTGCTTGCCTCACCAATAAAATTCTTTCTTTCTAAGGTGTTAGTGACTTAATGACTTACTCCTTCCAGCACATGTGCATTTTGAGAATGCCTTAAAGTGAAGGGAGAGAAATTGTGGATAGGGGCATTTTTAAACCACCTTTAAACCGAGCCCCTGCCATGGGTTCTTCATAGCAACCAGTTTTTGAGGCTGTAAATCTTTATGGGAGCAGAAAGTTTCATCTGTCTCCCATGTTTGACCATGCTGTTAGCAGTCCAGAGCTTATTCTACAGTGCCACCACATTGAGGAACTTTTAGAAAGCAGCTAATTCTCCCTCCCACCCTCATTTGCCCTCCCCTCTTACAGATAGGAAAATGGAGGACCCCAGAAGGTGAGTAACCAGCCCTAGAGCCAAGTGTGAATAGTAAAGGGTGGGGGTGGGGAGAGAGGCGCTGGGATTTCCTGGAGGGTTCTCTACTCTATCACCAACCTTTCTTTCTTCTTCTTACCAGCACTTGAGAGAAATTAAAGGGAAGAGGGCAGAACTTGTAAGGGCAAATCTTTGTAAGGCAGCCCCTCAACCCCACCACTAAGGCCTTTACAGTCTTAAATTTAACTTTAGTTGGAGTATTGTAGTTAAGATTAGCTGTCTGAATGATAGGGGTGCAGCTCTGGAACCTTTGGGTCAGCCAGGGCCCCAGAGCTTGGCTGCCTTTAAGCAGTCAGTGATGGGGCCTAGACTGGACTTTGGGGATAAGGCTAGAGAAGAGAAGCTGAGCAGCAGAGCTGGTTATGACTGATGATGGCCGAGTCTGAGTCGGAACCTCCTTGGTAACATTCTAATAGGGAGGTAATCCCTTTGGAGGAGGTTGCAGGTTAGATGGTCAATTCCAGTTAGCAGTGGGTGGGAGAAGAGGCTTGATTTTGAAGGGCTTTACAGATGCCAGGCTTAGGACTGTGGATGACTTGAAGTCATCATTTGAGGATTTGAGCAAGCTGAGAGTAGCTTTGTATGGAGGAACTGGCAGTAAGATTCCATAAAAGGAGCAATGAATTGGCCTAAGACTGTTAAACCAGTGAGTATTTTTCTTGGTGTCAAGCTGTAGGATAAAGCACTGGATCGAAAGGTCCATTTGAACCACAAGTTTGGCAGTTCAAACCCATCAGCTGCTACTAAGAAACCCTATACAGGATCACTATGAGTCGGAAGTGATGCGACGACGCAACACTTAACAACAACAACATTATTTGTTCATTATGAGTCTGAGTGGTGGAGTGGTAAAAGCACTCAGCTGCTAACCCAAAGGTCAGTTGTTCAAATCTACTAGCTACCAACTACTCCTTGGGAGAAAGATGTAGCATTCCACGTCCATTAAGAAAGGAGTCTTGGAAGCCCTATGATGCAGTTCTACTTTGTTCTGATGGAGTTACTGTGAGTAGGAATTGACTGGATGGCAGTGGTTTGGGATTGGTTTTGCTCGTTTACATACATGGTGGTTTACATACATGGTGGTTCCAATGGGTATGCACTTGATTGCTAACTAAAACGTTGGTGGTTTGAGCCCACTCAGCGGCTCCGTGGGAGGAAGATATGGCAATCTGTTTCCATAAAGCTTACAGCCGAGACAAACCCTTGGAGTAGTTTGACTCAGTCTTAGGGGGTTGCCAGGAGTCAGCAAGGACTGGACGACACCTAACAACAAGAACATCATATGTTAATAGCAAATATAAAATCTTATAGCAGGTTCTTTTTATTGAGATGAATAAATTGAATTTCATTAATTTCAAAATACACTTTGTTTCAGATTTTGGCATCGTTAAAATTGGGATGATTTATAATCATGGATGTGTCATTGTTGGGGAGTTTTGTTTTTTATTCTGAAATGATAATGTTGCTGCTGCTGCCGTGTGCTGTTGAGTCGGTTCCAACTCAGTGACCCTGCAGAGAGTTTCTGAGGGACTCCTCATGTGGTGCTGTAGGATCAGCATTAGACTGGGAACCACAAGGTTGGCAGTTCAAACCTACCAGCTGCTCCTCAGAAACCCTATCTAGGGTCCCTCTGAGGCAGAATTGATTCAACGGCCATCACACAACAAAAATTCTTACAATTAATGACTTCTAAACCAAATTCACTACCATTGAGTCCATTCTAATTTTATACTGACTCTAAAGGGTTTCTGAGATTGTAAATCTTGACAGGAGCAGACAGACTCATCTTTCTCTTGAGGAGCGACTGATGGTTCTGAACAGTCGACCTCGTGGTTAGCAGTCCCACGAGATGTGATAAAATTTGTTGGACATACGTTGCATTGCACTTTATAAAACACTTTGCTGTCAGATATTCTATTAGAATCACAGAAATCCCCTGAGAAGTAGGCCTCTATTTTAATGCTTGTCCATGGTTACACAGCTAATGAGAGATGGGCTTGAAATTACACCCAGAACCTTGAATCTTAGTGTAAATAGGTGACTTTATTTTGCTGTGGTGCTCACATGGGTTAAATGGAAATGGAGGAAAGGAGATTGGATTTGATTTCAGAACCATGTAAGATGCTGGAGAGATTGGGTTTTGGCCAAGGAAAGAATGTAGGAGGAAGGTCCTTTTAGCACAGAGTTTTACTGCATTAAATAGAAAATGGAAAGAAAGATAGAAAATGTTAGGTAACTCTGTAAAGTCAGATGATGGAGCTACTTTTACACTGAAAGGAGATGAGCCAGGGCATGGAGCACACACCTACTGTGTTCCAGGAACTTGGCTAGACCCTGGGAGTGCAAGCATGAGGAGACATGGTCCCTATCCTTAAAGAGCATATAGGAGGTGTGTGTGTAGGTCTGGGAAAGGGGATGCTCAATGCCTTAAGGGTGTGTTTTGGCTGCTTTGTACCAAGGAGGGACTACCTCAGAAATCATCACGGAGGTGATGGCGTCTGAATTGAATCATTAAAGTAGGAGTTGCCCAATGGAAGGACAAAGATGAATCTGTTAGGCAAAGGGAGCAGTATATGCAGACAGAAGAAGAAGGTGGTGTATTCTTGAGGCTGTGTTTTGAGTGGCCAGCATGAATAGGGCTCTGGGAAATGGAGAAAGGGAGGACTTTTATTTTTGCTAAGTAGGTTTAAATTTATCTCATAAGCTATACGGGCCATTAAATGGTTCTCTAGAGAGTCACATGAGAATGAAGGCCTGCGGACTCTCAGGAACTATCTCTGTGGGATACGAAATTTGGATGGTAATGCAGGAGTCATAGTAACAGATTTATTAACTACCTGAGTGAACCTGAGACTTTGACCTAGACCAGTAATTACGAGCTCATAGCTGAGTATGTGCATTGGTGGGTGGAGACTTTTACTGGAATATGGCATTGGAAAGCTGCTTCGCACTAGAAGAAACCACCGTGAAGAAGGAAGGGGGAGGTAAAGTGTTGCTGCCTGCAGTAAGCTAGTATTTGGGTGGGTATTCAAGAGCTTGAAGGTACAGAGGAGTCAGAGAATGTGAGGATGAGGGAAAGAAAGGGGAGGAAGGAATAGACGTATGTCATGGGAGTGTGCTATAGACAGCCCAGATGTTAGGAGGAAGTGGACGGTACATTCCTAATGGAGTGCACAAGAATGAGCTCGGATGCGGATGTATTGTTGGGGATTTCACCTCTCTTGACTTTGTATAAATAGGGTGGGCAGGTGGCTGGAGGTTCAATGAGATTACTGTTTGGAAACATAATCCAGAGAGTTGGGGCTAGAAAATGGTCATCTTCCTATTATTCTCTCTTCGTAATGATAATAATAATTTATTTAGAAAATTTTTGGAGTGTGTAATGTGCTTATGGAGTTCTCAGACTGGGTCATTAAAATTGCTTTTATCAGTCTCGTTTTGCAGATGAGAAAATGAATTTTGGAGAGGTTAAGAAAGATCACACAGCTCCCTCAGCCTTTGCCTTATCTATACCACGTCACCACACTTTCTGTGCCCATGAGCAAGAAGAGATCAGCTTTGTTTTGTTCATTGTTTGTCAACAGCTTTTACTTTGGAATGAATTTACCACACGTTCATTGGGCTGCTGTGTTAATTTCACACAGATGCTGTTCCAGCCCGTCCTTCTCTCTTAAATTTCTATACTTCTCTCTACACTTTGGATGTCTTCTCTTTCTTAGCCTCTAGTTCATCATCTAAGTAGCGTAGTGGTTATGAATCGGGTTGCTAACCTCAAGGTCAGCAGTTCGAAACTATCAGCTGCTCCGTGGTAGAAAGATGAGGCGTTCTGCTCCTGTAAAGATTTGCAGCCTCGGAAACCCTGTGCAGGGTCGCTATGAGTCAGAACCAACTCCACGGTACTTAACAACAACAACAACAGTTAATCATCTACCCCTCCTGCCCAAGCCCCCTCTCCCTGTCCGCTGTAATGATACGGATTCGGTGCCTCCCTGTAGAGAGGCAGGAATCATCATAATGAAGTCACCAAGTAGGGAAGTGATAGAGGGTCTTGATCTCAGTTATTATCCTTGATTGTATGACACCCACGCCCAGTGTTAGATGTAGTCTAGAGTTGAGTGAAGTAGCTCCTGATAGTTCCTGCTTTTCCCTGGGTCATGCTGATTCCTTTCTCCAAAAAGGTTTTCTGGCCTATAGAACTACAAGGTGTCAACTTCAGTCCTCCCTAGAGGAGTTATGGTGTGGTGCTGTAGGATAAGCACTGAACTGTAGGTAATTTTGAACCACAAGGTCAGTAGTTCAAATCCACTAGCCGCTCCTCAGAAACCCTACCAGTGGTTATGAGTCGGAACCGACTTGACGGCACTTAACAACAACAACAGAGCCTATTTGCGTCAGGAGGGTCCTTGACTTTTGAGGACTCACCAGTAAGGACATGAATGGACTGTTGCACTGGAAGTTTCTGGTCTAGTGAGAAGAAACAGATCCTGGGAATGACATCCAATAAAGTAAATAATACCTTGTCTTTTAATGTATTCTAAAAAAATCACACTGTACAAATTTTCATAGAACATTTTCAGTGGGCAGATTTATAAAAGGTGAACTGAGGATTAAAGATAACAGAACGTGTGTTCCTGTTTCTTTTTACATGAGAAAGGAAAAGTGATATTTTTCTATCTACAATGATAGGACATGCCTCAGAGACATCCAGAGTGGCCTGCAGGTCACCATCAGCTCCCACGGCACTGTCTTCTTGTCCAAATCCTAAATGGGAAGGGGTACTTCACAAGGAGGCCCTGCTGGTGGTCTCGGTTCCCAGCACTGTCTTTCTATCTCTGGTATCTTGGAGATGTTTGTTAACTGTTAAATGAATGAACATTATAGAGACAATAGATCATCATTCACCATTTGACTATATTTGCCTTTGACTCTTCACCCCGTTAAACTAAACTTCATGAAGACAGCAGCTATGTGTACTTGGTTAATGGCCATCTTAATGCGTGGATGAGTACCCTGCACATGGTAGACAATCTAGGAATATTTGTTAGAGGAAGAGAAGAATTTACATGGTTCCATGTAACCACAGGGGAGAGGGAGTGCTTTATAGCCATTGAAGCTTGGGCCTAAGGGTTCCCAGGACTGGGCTGAGAATCACCTATACTGCAGCTACTATGGTAGTTGATCAGTTCCAACCTCAGGGTCAAGATTGGGGAACTGGGGATGTAAAGTTAAGAGTGACTAGACAAGCTATGAAAAGGGAAAAAAATCACAACTGTATTTTCACTCTTCTTCGCATAGACAAGTGGCTGTATTGTTTACAAACATTCCTTTGATTTTTGTTTTGTTTGTAATCCATACCTTTGCTTACACTGTTGTCTCTACCTGGAGTTGTTGGCTTCTCCATCTCTGTTGGTTAGAATCCAACTTTGAGGATCAAGGTGAAAATCCACTATCATGGATTGACTTGTGGCCCTCTAAATCGGAGTCCTGGTGTGGCGCTGTGGGTTAATGCACTGACTGCAAAGCCGTTTGAACTGCAAGGTTGGTGGTTCAAGCTCAACCAGCTGCTTCTGGGAAACCCTATACAGGGTCGCTATGGGTTGGAACTGACTTGACGGCACTTCACAACAACAACAACAAGAACTGTTTGAGAATAAATGCCTGTTGGTTAAAGGCCTCCACCTGTGGTGTCTCTGTTATAGCAGTCCTAGATTGTTAAGACACCCACCCAGTGACATGAAACCATTCTCAGATTCTTTGCTCTCTTCTGCTCCACAGATGTGTGTGATCATGTATACTTCAGTCTCTTGTTTTGAGTTCATCACATGTGTACTGAGATTACCATATGCCTGGCAGAAATGCTGGATACAGGTTTACAAAGACAACTAAGATTAAGCCCTTCAAGGACCTTCATTCTAGCAAGATACTGAAATAGAACATGGTCAGGTCACTAAGAAGCCCTGTTGGTGGAATGAGTTAAGCGTTGAGCTGCTAACCTAAAGGTTGGTATTTTGAATCCACAAATTGCTTTGAGGGAGACAGATGAGGCAGCTTTGTAAAGTTTATAAGGTAGTTCTGTTTTGCCCTACAGGGTCATTATGAGTCAGAAATGACTCGGCAACAGTGGGGTTTGGTTAAGGGCACTAACAGAGTGATGAACTGGTAAAGCCCTATGAAAAGAGTGACCAACTACCTGGAAGAACTGGTGAATGCTCATGGAAAAGAACCACATTTGAGTTGGGTTTTGAAGAGTGAGTAGGAGTTCACCTGGTAGGCAAAGGTGGAGGAACTTCCTGACAGCTGACTTTGATGCTTGAGATCTGAGAATGTTTGGGGATATGTGTGTTTGGAGATCACTAATAAAGGCGCTCTGGTAGCATAGTGGTTATGAATCGGCTGCGAACCTTAAGGTCAGCAGTTCGAAACTACCAGCTGTTCTGCGGGAGAAAGATGCGCTTTCTGCTCCCATAAAGATTTACAGCCTCGGAAACCCTGTACAGGGTCGCTATGGGTCAGAACTGACTCGACGGCACATGACAACAACAACAACAATAAAGGATGTCAGTGGGGACAGTAGGACTTTTGTTGCTTTTGGAGCAGATGAGAGCCTTACTGGATCTGTGTTTCAGAGAACTCTTAATGGCAGAGGCAGGGACCCAGCTTAGAAAGCTACTGAAATGTTCCAGGAGAGGAGGATTGACCTGGAACAGAGTTGGGAGGGGCAAGGAGAGAGCAGAGTCAGGAGGCGCAAGGGAATTCCAGAAGCTGTTTACTATTCAAATCATGTCAGCCTGGTTTCTACTCTTGTCCTTCTAATTATTTGCTAGCTTATCTGCCTTGGCTGGAAGAAACTATTTGATGAGCCCTGGTGTGGCGCTGTGAGATAAATCACTGGACTACAAGATTGGTTTGAACTATAACGTCTGAGGTTCAAACTCACCATTTACTCCTTGGAAACCCTATACAGGGTCACTATGAGTTGGAATTAACTTGATGGCACTTCGCAACAGCAACAACAATTGTAGACAGCAGGAGAAGCAGAGAGAGGATGGTAGTTCTGGTCTTAAAAGCCCTTTGAAGTCAGAATGGGTTGTTATTAGTGTGGTAGAGTTGATTCCTACAGATAGTGATCCTGTACGGGATTTCTGAGAAGCTGTTGGTGGGTATGGTTCACAACCTAGTGCTTATGCTACAGCGCCACATCAGAAGTCCTATCCCGCACTGTACAGATGAGGAGATGAGGCTCACAGCAAGGAACACACTTGTTCATAGTCACAGCAAACCATATGGCCCTCAGTTCTAGGCCAGACCTCTTTCCAAGGTGTTTTTGAGTTTTAGTTTCTGCTGTGCCCCACACATTCCTTCCCCCATCCCACACCCCCACCTCCCAAGGGCTTGCCTTTGGAGAATTCTGGGAAGAATGAGGGAATGTCATTTGGGAGATCTTTATATCTTTGGGTTTAAACCTTTGTGTTTTTCACTTTGAAAGCAAAATAATTAAGATGGTTCAATTTGAATGTTTGTGTGGTTTGGGGATTTATGTTTCTGCCGTTTATGCCTTTAACTTGAAGAACCAAGCTCAGGACTCCATGCTTACTCCAAGATTTCATGCTTGATAGTAAGCTGCTGTGCTCCTTTTTGTATAAATATTTTTGCTTGCTATAAGAGTATTGTTCGGCCAGTCTTAGATCTATGACAAGGTTGATCATTCTGCTCTGTTTCTTTTAAACTTACCAATCACAAACCATCTCACAGCTAGTATATGTCATAGCTATTCAGAACACTTTTTAGGTGCAAATGCATTTTCCATTTTTGTCACTGACTTCTCAATTGCAACCCAAGCAATAGGTTGGCATGGTCACTCTTGTTTTGAAGAGGTTGGGGACAGAGCACAGGAGTGAAGAAACCTTCCCACTGGGCTTTGGGCCGTAAGTGGTAGGAATGTTGTTAATTGCTTTTGAGTCGGTTCCAACTCATAGCGATCCTGTATAGGGTTTCCAAGGCTGTAAATCTTTATGGGAGCAGAAAGCCTTATCTTTCTCCCGCAGAACCGCTGGTAGTCTTGACCTGCTGACTGTGAGGTTCGCAGCCCGATTTGTAACCACTATGCTACCAGAGCTCTTTATGAATGCCGTTAGCAAAGTCTATACATAGGGTCGAAGTCTTGGTGCGACACCATAGGATAAGCACTCGACCTCAATGTCAGTTTGAACCGCTAGGTCCATGGTTCAAACTTACCAGCTGCTCTCAGAAACCTTATACAGGGTTGTTATGAGTCTAAATTGACTCAAAGGCACTTAACAACAACATACAGCAACAACATACATAGGAGTACTCTGAGTCTGAACCAACCCAATGGCCCAATACATAGGTCCTGGTGTGGCACTGTAGGATAAGCACCGGATTGCTAACCGGAAGGTCGACGGTTCAAAATCACCAGCTACTACTTGGAAACACTATTCATGGTCGCTATGAGTTGAAACTGACTTGACAGCACTTAACAACAAGAACATACATAGATGACTCTTGGTATGGCGCTGTAGAATGATCATTGGACTACTAACTGCAAGGTTGGTGGTTTAAACCCACTAGCTGCTCACTGGAAACACTATACAGGGTGGCTATGAGTTGGAACCAACTCAGCAGCACTTACAACAACAACAACAACAGTATACATAGATGAGAAACCTTTGTTATTGATTCATTGACAGTAGCACCAACTGTCTATCTTTTCAACTTTGGAAACAAGACTGATAATCAGGTTGAGGACTGAGGAGCTCAAGGTTATGGGCTTCACCAGGTAGTGCTGTCACCAGCATGTTTTGTTGTGTTGTTGTTGTTGTGAGGTGCCATCAAATTAGCTCTGACTCATAGCGACCCCTTGCACAATAGAACAAAGCACTGCCCGCTACTTCACTATTATCACTATTGTTATGTTTGAGCCCATTGTTGCTGCCACTGTACGGGTCAATCTTATTGAGGGTCTTCTTCTTTTTTGTTGGCCCTTCACTTTACCAGCAAGATGTCCTTCTCCAGGGACTGGAGCCTTCTGAGAACATGTGCTAAGTATGAGAGACGGAAGACTCATCGTTTCTTTACATTCTGGCTGTACTTTTCCAAGACAGTTGTTTGTTCTTTTGGTAGTCC
>NW_006408695.1:5497346-5499986 GCF_000296735.1 Chrysochloris asiatica | reverse complement strand
CATGGGTGACCCTGCTGGTATTTAAAATGCCAGTGGCATAGCTTCCAGAATCACAGCAACACACAAGACACCACAGTACAACAAACTGACAGATGAGTGGTGTTTTTTTATTGTAGGGGAAACAAAGAGCAGTGTGTTGGAGCCACCCACTAGCCCTGTGATCTTAAGCAAGTTCTGGAATATCCCTGAGCCTCAGTTACCTTTGTTTGCAAAACAGAGAGCTTATGCTATATAACAATGCTGATGTGAGCCACAGACATTTACTTGACAGTACTTTCTAAATGGTAATGCAATGTTTACTTTGCCCAGCATTCTACTCATTGTGGCATTCTTGTGCCCAGTAAGCTGTCTAGCACACAGTGATGGCACCTTACTCTACTGGTGAAGATCACGGTATTTGTTGTTGTTGTCAGGTGCCATCGAGTCGGAACCAACTCATAAAGGGTCCATGCACAGCAGAATGTAACAATGTCTGATCCTGGGCCAACCTCACTACCGCTGCCACACTTGAGTCCATCAATGATGCCACCTGGCCAATTCATCTTGTTGGGGGTCTTCCTCTTTTTGTCTGACCCTCCATCTTACCCAGCATGACATCCTTCTCCAGTGACTGTTCCCTCCAGACAATATGTCCAAAATATGAGAGATGAAGTTTAACCATCTTGGCCTCCACGGAGCACTCTGGCTGTACTTCTTCCAAAATGGATCTGTTGGTTCTTTTGGGAGGCCATAGCACTTTTAGTATTTTCCTCCAACACCACAACTCAAAGGCATCAATTCTTCTACGATCTTCCTTATTCACTGTCCAGCTTTCGCATCCATATGAGGCTATTGAAAACACCATGACTTGGGTCAGGTACACCTTAGTCCTCAAGCTTATATCTCTGCACTCCAATACTTCAAAAAGTTCTGTGCAGCAGATTTGCCCAATGCAATACGTTGTCTGATCTCTTGACTGCTGCTTCCACGAGTGTTGACAGTTGATCCAAGAAGAATGAAGTCCTTGACAACTTCAATCTTTTCTCCATTGATAAGAATGTTGTTTATTGGTCCAGTGGTGAAGATTTTTGATTTAGACACAGACAATTCTAAATTAAAATCTTACCTCCATCATTAGTACAAAGGGTGGGTGGTCACAGGCACTTTTTGATAAACCTATTATTTCCTTTTTAGGCCTCTTAGGTAGGTAGATAGGTAAGTAGTTCTGCTGGTACTGTAGGATAAACACTGGACTTCTAGCTGTGAGCCAATGGTTTAAACCCACAAGTGTCTCCGTGGGAGAAAGATGAGGTTGTCTGCTTTTGCAAAGGTTTACAGTCTTGGGAACCCTATAGTTGTTTTTAAGTGCTGTTGAGTTGGTTCCGACTTTTAGCGATCCTGAATAGAGTTTCAAAGAAGTTGATGGGTTTGAGCCTCTGACATTGCAGTAGTAGTTCAGTGCTTATCCTACAGCATCACACCAGGACTCCTCTATATGGTTAGTATGAGTGGGGGTTGACTGATGACAGTGAGCATTCTTAATATTAATGGGGGCATCACTGTTGAGAATAGTTTGGTCTGCAAACTAGGTTTAGCACAACTGACATCTACTGGCATTTCTAGGTGCTGAAGTGGTTCACTACCAGTGACTAGCTGGCTGTACAGTGTCCCTTCTCCTGCCGTGACCATCCCATTGTCTTTTGTGTGTGTTGTGTTTACAAGGTCTGTAATAATTGCTGGTGATTGTCCTCAAATGATGTCTGGAAAGGTCCCCATAGTTCAGCTAAAAAGCTAGTAGAGAGAAGTGGAGGCAGAAATTCCTCAGAAACCCATGAGGGAGCCTTTCCTCTTTCTAGGAGTCTTGAAGCATGATGATCAGGATGTGGTGGGGTGAACTTTGGCCTCAGTTCACCCCCAGTGTGGTCACTCTTTGTGCTATTTCCATTGTCAGCATTCCTTAGTCAGGTCATCAGTCATTTAGCTGCCCCCTTGTAGAGTACTTCAACCTTCTGCTTTAGGGGAATTCTCCTTATGTTGAAATATTCCTATCCTTAACCTTGCTCTCAACTTCCGTATCTTTAAAAAAGACTTTAGTAACAGTACCTACTTCATAGTTGGGATGACTGTACTTTCTGGTTTGCCTAGGACAGCTCTGGTTTATTTTATGCCCCAATGTCATGATTAAGAATGTCCCCTTTCACTTTTGGTGGTGGTCTGATGTAGACGTTAAATGATTCAGTCACTCTTGCTTGTTGGTGAGTGTTGAGTGAGCTAGTGCAACTGATGTATACAAATTCAAGGCACAGAAATATACTGCTTTTGTAGAAGAGACGCTAAGTATTCAATAAATGTTGAATGAATTACTTCTATATATTGTAGACATGTATGGCTTATTAGAGTTGATAACACATGTTAATACATATCTAATATATAAGAAACTTCCATGAGAGAGGCACACATGAAGAACCCATGAAAAGTGTTAATCCTCTGGTGACTGTGGCTTGGGTTGCATTGAAGGACTTGAAGTCTTAGCTATTCCTCACATCTTAGTCTTAGATGTGAGGAATAGTTAAGAGTGCTCTGGCTGCTGTTGTTGTTGTTGTTGTTAAGTGCCGTTGAGTCGGTTCCGACCCATAGCGACCCTGTACAGGGTTTCCGAGG
>NW_006408695.1:5478954-5496903 GCF_000296735.1 Chrysochloris asiatica | reverse complement strand
AAAAAAAAAAAAAAAAAAAAAAAGGGCTTGGCACCTGGGGCTTCTGTCTAGTTTGTCTTAAAAATTAATCATTGTCAGGAACTTAAATAGGTGTCACCAAGAGGGCAAGGTGTGCCCTGAGTCACAGAGAAGGCAACCGCCCCATGCCATCGATACAGTTTCCTAGAATGAGGTGAAAGGTGGTCACCTTTTATGTACTGTGGTCATTTTCACCCTGGAGACCTCTCCTCTTCTTGGCCATAGCTTGGTAATGTAACTTGACGTGTGCTTGTAAGGAGCTCTGGTAATGTACTGGTTACGAATTTGGCATCTAATCTCAAGGTCAGCTGTTTGAAACTACCAGCTGTTCTTCAGAGAAAGATGAGGCTTTCTGCTCCTATAACAATTTATAGCCTCAGAAACCCTATGCAGGATCACTATGAGTCAGAACCAACTCCACAGCACAAAACCACCGCCACCAACTGTTAACTATTAATTTTCTCCCTGAATATCACTTTGGTTAATCATCACATTAATTCATCAGGTACTTGAAGCTGGTTAAGTGACTTTTCCAGGTCCCAAGTTAGTTTGATGTTGAACTGGAACTTCAACTTAAGTGTTGTTCAACCTGTGAAAACTTAGAATCTAGCATTTGTTCGTATTCATATCCTTAGCATTTATTGTGGATCCTGATATATGGTAAGAATTTTATAAATGTTTATTGAAAGAACATATAAATGAATCATACATGAAGGAGTAAGTGACACCTTGAGTTTTAGGGCTATCTTTTGGAATGAAAATTTATTGAGCTCCTGTAAAGGACCGTTCTGTTATTAACAGAAAATGAAATCAAATGATGTATTACATTAGGTCTATCTTCTACAAAAGGCCTCTTCAAAGTGTTCAAGAGCAAAGAGAACTGTTTGAGGACTAAGGTGTGTCTGACCCAAGCCATGGTATTTTCAGTCACCTCATATGCCTGCATAATGAATAAGGTAGAATGTAGAAGAATCAATGCATTTGAATTGTGTTGGAGAAGAATATTAAAAGTACCATGAACCTCTAGAAGAACAAACAAATTTGTGTTAGAAGTACAGCCAGAATGCTCCTTAGAAGTCAGGATGGTGAGACTTGGTCTCTCATACTTTGGACATGTTATGAAGAGGGACCAGTCCCTGGAGATGAACATCATGCTTGAACATACTTGAACATTAGTGAAAAAGAGGAAGACCTCCACTCAGATGGATTGACACTGGCAAGAGCAATGGACTTAAACGCAACAACAATTAAGGAAGCCACAGGACTAGGCAGTGTTTCCTTCTGGTTTGCATAGGGTCGCTATGAGTCGGAGCCAACTGAACACCACCAAACAACAACTATATTTTAACCATTATTTGATTTTACAACTTGTATTTGGCCTTGTAAGAAATAATCTTTCATTATTGCTTCAATTCTTATTTCTTTTAGTTATTGACAAAATTTCCCAGGTTTGTTTTACAGTTTGTGTTTCTTCTTGGGTTACATGACATTAAATGAATTGTTAAATGACAACATTTAAAAGTGGTCTGGAGTAGAGAACCTTACTATGAAAGGGCTAAAAAGGTTCAACACGTTGCGTTTTCTACCCTTTGTTTATATATTTATTGGTTTGTTCAATAAATGCTTATTGAACACCGACATAGCGTAGTGGTTACGAATTGGGCTGCTAATCTCATGATCAGCAGTTCAAAACTAGCAGCTGTTCTGTGGGAGAAAGATGAGGGTTTCTGCTCCTGTAAAGATTTATAGCCTCGGAAACCCTGTGCAGGGTCCTATGAGTCGGAACCAACTCCTTGGCACATAACAATAACAACAACAACAACGTATGGGTGGAAGGAAGTCCTGTTGTGGCGCTGTGGGCTAATGCGTCAGCCTGCAAAGTCATTTGAACAGCAAGGTCAATGATTCAAGCTCACCAGCTGCTTCTTGGAAACCCTATGTAGGGCTGTCATGAGTCGGAATTGACTTGACGGCACTTAGCAACAACAACAACAACAACAACAACGTACGAGTGGGAAGGAGCTCTGGTAGCATAGTGGTTACAAGTCAGGCTACTAATCTCACGGTCAGCAGTTCGAAACTACTAGCTGTTCCATGGGAGAAAGATGAGGCTTTCTGCTCCCATAAAGAGTTACAGCCTCAGAAACCCTATACTGGGTCACTATCAGTAGGAACCAACTCCACGGCACACCCCCCCCACCCTCCCACCCCCACCATATGCCAGGGGAACACAATGACTTTGTAGGATAAGCACTGAACTGCAAACTTCAAGTTCAGCAGTTCAAGCCCACCAGCTGTTCTGAGGGAGAAAGATGAGGGTTTTCTGCTCCTGCAAAGATCTGCAGCCTTAGAAACCCTATACAGGGCTACTATGAGTTGGAACCGACTCAACAGTACATAACAACAACCAACAATAACATGCCATTCTGGGGTCTTGGTTTGGCACTGTAGGATAAACACTGGACTGGTAACCACAAGGTGAGCGGTTCAAACCACCAGCAGCTCTTCAGAAACCATATACATTGTCTTTATGAGTCGGAATTGACTCGACGGCACACAATAATAGCAATATATGTCAGGCAAAGGAGTCTTGTTGGTGCAGTAGGATAAGCACTGAACTACTAACTGAAAGGTTAGCAAACCCATCAACAGCTCTGGAGGAGAAAGATGAGGCTTCCTGTTATCAAAGATTTACAGTCTTGGAAACCCTACATAAGGTCATTAAGAGTCAGAATTGTCTCTTTGGCATTAGGTTGTTGTTTAAAAATTTTGTTTTTTAATGTGCCAGGCACTGTTCGGGGCGTCCTAGATAATACAGAGAAAAAGAAAATTGAGTAAAGTCAGCTATCGCCAATCTAACCTATTTTAACAAATGAGAAAACTGAGGGCTAGAAAAGTGAGATGAATTACCAAGGATCATATGTTGTTGTCGTTAAGTGTTGTTGAGTCAGTTCTGACTCATAGTGACCCTGCGTAGGGTTTCCAGGGAGTGGCTGGTGAACTTGAACTGCCAACTTTGAGATTCAAACCAACTTTGCAGTCTAGTGTATTAACCACAGCGCCACCCCAGTATGGCTCACTCCAAATTTCTGATGCGTGTTTTTTTAAACCATGACTATATCCTGGGAATTTTAGTATTGTAAACAGACTCCTGGTATGGCGCTGTTGGATCAGCACTGCACTGCAAATTACAAGGTCGGCAGTTTAAACCCACGAGCTGCTCTTCAGAAACCCTATACAGGCTTGCTATGAGTTGGTACTGACTCTATGGCACTTAACAATAACAGCAAATGTTTAAGTATCATCTCCAAAATGTATGTACTTTGAGAAAGCAGAATCCTAATTTTTGATTTAGAAAGGTAGTTATCTGGTGTTTGGTCTTCTTAGAATTCCTTCCTTGATCTCTCTACCTCTTACATTTTTCATTTATTCTTAAATGAATATACTTATTCTTTAAAACAGGATCAGAAAACAAAATAACCCCAATCCAAATGCTTTGGATCAACTGTGAACCTTCTTGGGCTTGTTTATGGTAAATGGAAAGAACAGATGACATATTCCTTCTCAAATAAATAGTCAATTTAAATTTAATAACAGTTATTGTTAGATAATAAAAATTCAACTAACTTGCCATAACTACCTTGTTTAAAGTGAATTAAGAGCCTTGTATTCTTCACTTGCTGGGTAAAATTTAATAGAAATTCAGTTAAGCATTTATTGCTTACTTAATTCAAAATTAAGTTAATCACCACAGTTGGTAACAACCACTGAGTATTTAATTAACATTCAGCAAACTATCTTATTAAGTCTGAATCAGATACAGACAGGTCTTGTTTCTCCCTATCAGTTTGCAAACACCACTTTCCCTACCTCCCATTCCAAAGAATCTTTGGTTTTTCTACCATTTTTTTCTTCCGACTTGTCATTTTCGTTTTCTTCTGGTGAACACTCAACTTTGGTGAAGGAGAATAGATAAAGAGTCTG
Organism: Chrysochloris asiatica; assembly: GCF_000296735.1. Lineage (NCBI taxonomy): Eukaryota > Metazoa > Chordata > Mammalia > Afrosoricida > Chrysochloridae > Chrysochloris > Chrysochloris asiatica. The sequence goes on along the minus strand of NW_006408695.1, from coordinate 5,492,901 downwards.
CATTATGGGAACTTCTGGTTTGGGACATAGCCAAAAACTTGTTAGTCTAACAACTCTCCAAACATGAGGAGAATTGAAAAGTTAGTGGCCTGGCTCAGAAGCAGATTGCGTTGGCACAGATTAGAAATTAAACAAAAAGATCAATTGAGTTCCATTCTACCCACCCTTCTCCCTCCCTTCTAGTCTTTAAAAATTATTGAGCTCCGTCTTTGTGGGAGACATTTTTCTAAACATTGAGGGAGATATAGAGAAGGTCATGTTGACATTTCTGTGTGTTTTTTTTTCTCATTTTGGGAATAGGAGGATTGCATTTAGATAATATATTTAACACATATTTACTGGTCTACAGTGTGTCCGGCACTTTGCCGGGTGCCAGAGATATCAGGATGATTCAGTCTCAGCCCTTAAGAGGTCGTAGTTTCAATGTAGAGAGGGTTGCTGTAGTAGAGATATTGGAGCAGGTGTTGTCAGAGCTTAAAGGTTGCTCAAGGTGTGTTAAAGGTGTTGTGTGAGTTTGGGAAAGTCCAGGGTAAAATCAAATGGATATCTTCTTTGAGCTTTTAGTGAGCGAATTAATGCGCATGTGATCAAGATACTTCTTTGGAGATCTGTTTCCAAAGTTACTTGATCATAGAACCTCTGCTTCCCTCCCTCTGCCTGCCTTTTTTCCCAAACCATTTTTGGACTTCGTGTTCCAATGTGCTTTGGGGAAAGATGGTGTGAGCCTTGGATCCTGCCTACCAATATCTCACAGTCTAGGAGGTGTACTCAGGCATGCACCTAAGCAACTATGATACAAGATCATATGATTTCATATAATTTGAATGAAAGGTGTGCAGCTAAAGTGAATGACTTCAGAAGCAGGGACTACTGACGAGCTGAGGCAGTGAAATGAGGGCAGGTTCTCTCTCCTCTTGGAGTTGAGAGAGATACAATTTGTGTGAACAGAGAGATCAGGAGGACTGCCGAAGAGTCATTGGGAACAGGACAACTGTGAAATTCTGACATGACTGATTTGGTTGAGAAACTAACGCGTGGATACAACTTAGACCAATTTTCTTTATAGCCTGAGTCTGGAGAAATAAGAGGCAGCAGATTTTTTGGTGCAGAACTCACCGCTTTAGGCTTTGTTCTAACTGAGCGACTGCCCATCTGCAGATTCATTTCTTTCAGGCATTCTGACTCTTTGTCTAGGGCAGAGCCTCTGCCTTGTGAATCACTATCTCTTTTATGTCTGAGTCTTGACTCTTGTGTGGATGACTTTATTTTAGGAAATCTGGTGGCACTGTAGGATAAGCACTGGACTGCTAATTGCAAGGTCTGCGGTTCAAACCCTCCAGCTGCTCTGCAGGGAAAAGATGAAGCTGTCTGCTTCCATAAAGATTTAAAAGGAGCTCTGGTAGCGTAGTGGTTACGAATCGGGCTGCGAACCTTAAGGTCAGCGGTTCGAAACTACCAGCCGCTCCGCGGGAGAAAGATGAGGCTTTCTACTCCCGTAAAGATTTACACCCTCGGAAACCCTGTACAGGGTCGCTATGGGTCGGAACCGACTCGACGGCACTTAACAACAACAACAACAAAGTCCTATAAGAAGACCCCCAGTGAGATTGATTGGCAAAGTGGCAGCATCAATGGGCTCAAGAGTGGCAAAAATTGTGAGGTTGGCCCAGGACTGGGCAGTGTTTCATTCTGTTGTTCATAGATAGATAGGGTCACTGTGAGTCGGTACCAACTCGATGGCACCTAACAATAACCACAGCATGTCCTATAGGGAGTTGCTATGGCAATGGGTTTGGCTTGGTTGTTTTGGTTTCCATTTTGGGTTGCTGTGGGTTGGAATTAACTCGACAGTAACAAGTTTCATTTTGGTTTCCATTTGGAATCCTTGGATGGCTCAATACAGTCAGTTCCCAACTGAACCACTCACTAGTGGGTTGAACCCAGCAGAGGACCCTCAGAAGAAATGCCTTATGATCTATGTTAGAAAAACCAGCCACTGAAAATCTTTTGGAGTACAGCTCTACTCTGACATATAAGGGGTTGCCATAAATTGGAGTTGTCTAGAAGGCAATTTTTTTTCTTAAGTTTCCATTTATTCGTCACACATTGCTTCCTCTGCCTTGCCTTTCTCCTTATCTTTCCCTAGTCTATGGAATTACTTGTGTCTTCATTTCTCATTCTTAGCCATCTGTAGCTTCCTTTTCATCTAAAACAAGTTATTCTTTTCTATTTTCCCAAATGCTTATCTCTACTGCATTTGAAATCATGCTACTTCTTTTCTTTTCTCTAGTAGCAACCAGCAGATGGAACAAGTAAGATAAGGTAGAGGGTAATCTTGACATTTGGTTCATCATGTCATGGAAGACTGGACCTCGAGTTGTGGTCTATCAGTCTCATGGCAATATGCACCTGGTCTACGTACCTATATGGAATGTGGCAGAGGCAAGAAAGTTAGAGGACCTGGGTTCAATTTGGCTCTCTTTACATTTTTCATTTCATTTTTTTTTACCCCTGTCTGAGCCTCAGTTTACTCCTCTATGAAATGTTGAGATTATGCTATTAAACTTTTAGGACACTTTCAAGCAAAAAAAAAAAAATGTTGAGTTTACAGGAAATAAATGGATTAAGCATTTTTTGAAATCAACATAAACTGAAGTCAACCTGGGTGGTTTGGTTAGTCTAGCAATATAAAGAAAAGGACAGTGCCCACACCTAGTAGCAGTCAGTGAATGCCTACTTCTTGATTCATTTATATTTGCTTTTTAGTCACATGTCGCCTTCCACCCTGCCACTCAGGCTATCTTTTCTTTGTCTCCACTGTCTCCTGTTGCCCAGCTGATAGTTCTCCCTCTCATTTACTCATGAGGATTCCTGTTTCCTCTGTCCATCGAGGGTCTTAAGTCTACAACCTTCCAAAGACAAATGTTTTCAGTAGTGGGGCAGCTGAGGTTAATGTGGGGATCCTCACTAGCTCCAGCTATTTCTAGGAGGCTCTCTGTTCTTCAGAACCATGTCTTTATAAATAAAGTTGTTGAATGAATGGAAGAAAGTTCTGCTCTCCACAAGTTCAACAGTTTATAGAGGTGAGAAGCTTACAAACTTGCGTTCTCTTTGACATTTGTTGAAAATTACAACTGGTGAGGTTCAGTATAAACTGTGAAAGAGAGGTTTTTGCTTTCAAGAGTGGGGGAATGAACCATTAGGTAGTCGACATGGAATCCCGAGCATTTTGGAAAACCATTTTCTTGTAAAGCTCGAGCGTGTTGAAAAGGCAGCCGCAATGTTGCATTTTACCATCTACCTTAACAAACACTTTAGAGATCAAAATGCCAACAGACAGCCTGGCAAGAGGTGGGCTGGAGGGCATAACTTGGGCTGGTGATGCAATCCTTCAAGAATGATGTGTCAGAGAGCACAGGACACAGAGCAATCTCAGGGGTGGTACCATGTTCAGAAGCAAAGAGACCATTCATATGGCAGTGACGTTCCACTCAAGTTTTTCAGAAGTTACAAATTCACCTTGAGAACGCTTTAGTTTCCTCGTCTTTATATTAAACCAAATACTCAATTTTCAGTGTGACTCACTTTTCAGTTGTTGTTAAGTGTTGTCTAGTCGGTTCCAACTCACAGTGATACTGTATAGGGTTTCCAAGGACTGGCTGGTTAGTTTGAACCGCTGACCTTGTGGTTCAAACGGATCTTGCCGTCCAGTCCTTTATCCCTCAACGCCATTCCATGACTCCTTAAATGTGATTTGGCCTTTAACTATTCATAATTGTATATGCATACTTGAAAAATCCAGAAACACTTAAAAAGCTTTGATCCAAGTATTTAGTGCTTTAAGAGCATGGGTTCTGGAGTCAGACTGCCTAGTGATGCATCCTGACTCAGCTGTTAAATATAGCAACATATTATTTAGTCTCTTTAGGTCACAGTTGCTTCATCCATAAAATGGGCACAGGAAAATCTCTTTTTGTTGTGAGGATTAAATGAGTTAATACACTTAGAACAGAGCCTGGGCACACATGATAAGGGCCTATTAAATATTGTTATTGTTGTTGTTAAGTACCATTGAATCAGTTCTGACCCATAGTGACCCTGTATAGGATTTCTGAGGAGCAGCTGGTGAGCTTGAACCGCCGACCTTGCAGTTCAGAGCTACTTTGCAGTCCAGTGCATTAACCCACAGTGCCACACCAGGACTCCAATTAAAGCTTGTTGTTGTTGTTATGTGCTGTGGAGTTGGTTCCGACTCATAGCGACCCTGCACAGGGTTTCCGAGGCTGTAAATCTTTAAGGGAGCAGAAAGCCTCATCTTTCTCCTGCAGAACAGCTGGTAGTTTCGAACTGCTGACCTTGCTGTTCACTACGCTACCAGAGCTCCTTCCTATTAAATCTTAGCTACTGTTATTATCTGTTATTCTTATAGACTCACAAAATGATGCTTTGAAAAAGATTATTAGCGGTCATCTAGATGAGTGGGATATTTATTTTTTTTCTTCTTCTTAAATAAACTAAGAACCCTGATGGCACAGCAGTTAAACAAAGGTCAATAGTTTAAACCCACCAGCCACTCCAAAGGGGAAAGGTCTAGCTGTCTGCTTTCCTAACGATTTTCAGCCTTGGAAACCTGAGGTAGTTCTACTTTGTCTTACTGGGTTGCTATGAGACAGAATCTACTCAGCTTGAGCTAGACCAAACTTCACTGCCATTGTCTCTCTTCACATCTAAGCAACATCCCTGGGCTTGTCCTACCTGTACCCTACACTTTCTTTATAGAAAAGTTGCAATACCAAGACGCTCATATGCCTCTAGCCCAGATTCCTCCGATTTTGACATCTGATATCACATGGTACATTTGTTGGAGAGATTGGCATTGGCACCTTATTGTTAACACAACACCACACTATTTGGATATAGCCAGAGTGTTTCCATTACTGCTGTCTTTCTCTTTCAGGATCCAGGCCAGGGCTCTGCACCTGCATTTAGTTGTCATGTCTTCCCAGTCTCCATGAGTGGCATTCAAACTTGTAATTTTTTAAATAGCTGGGGAGGGAATCTTTGTAGAAAATCTTTTTAAATGCATAAACTGTGAGTGGCAGTAGGTTAAATGGGGAGGGATGATACCCACTTTTTGCCCTCCTCTGCTTTTTCTCCTTGAAGGGGCTCTGGAAAAGCAGGATATAAGAAATCTTCAAATTGTAGCTTCCTTGTTATTAAGGACCAAATGTAAGGTACCAGAGAGAGAGTGACAGATCTGGATGAAACTGGAAGCCCAGAGTCGCAAACAAACAAACAAACTGGTTGTTAGAAATGCCCTGTTTGTTGTATGAATGAGTGAGCAACAATCTGGAACTCCAAAGGAGCTAGGTTTGGATCCAGGCCTTTACACTATTCTCAAGTTTTTCTTATCTGTATAGTGAGTGCAGTAATTAGTGATACCTCCCAGGGCTCAATCTTTCCAAATGACCACAATTTTACCTAGTGAAAGTTAAGTGAAGCAACGCAGCTCACTTTCAGCACAGTCTGAAGCATGGTATGTTCTTAATAATGGTGAGACAAACGGTTTCTTCCATCTTTCCTTCCTTTCTTTCTCTGGCTTTCTTGGTAAACTGTCCTTAGAACTGATATCACTGAAGTCTGTGTACATACAAATGGATGTAAAACAAAAAGAGTCACCCATAAGCAAATCTGTGATACTCAGGAATGATAAGCAGGCTATACCGTCTGTTTTTATTCTTGGAGGCATTTATCATACAATACTACATTATGTTGCAGTCTGACTTTCACACAAATTGGATCCTAAAACTTCTTACAGGAATTAAAAATACAAACTCGTGGGCAGTATGTGTTTTATAAATTACAGAAAACAGTAGTGTAAAGACATGGCATAGTGAAGCTTGCAGCAGGCACTGGTACCCAGGGAGGGATGCATGGATGGAGGCAACAGAGCAAGCTTGGGAGCTGGGAAGATGGATGAGGATGCATGGATGGAGGCAACAGAGCAGGCTTGGGAGCTGGGAAGATGGATGAGGATGCGTGGATGGAGGCAACAGAGCAGGCTTGGGAGCTGGGAAGATGGATGAGGCGAACAGGTGCAGAGCTGTGTCCTCAGTGCTAGGGGAGGTGGGGGAGGGTGGCCATTCTCAAGTGGAAGCAGGATGAAGGAGTTCAAGGCCTTAAAGAAGTGGGAGGGCTCCAGAGAAGTCAGCCCTCTGTTAATCCTGAGGCCTGACTTTTGCATGGAACTTAATCACCATTTCTTGCCCTCAATGTTTTTTGTTTTTTTTTTGGGTTGTCTGTTCTGTTAATGAGACCTGATTAGTTTTGTTGTGTTTTAAATCAATCCCTTTTGAAATATGTTGTTATTGTTAAGTGCTATAAAGTTGGTTCCAACCCATAGGGAACCTGTTTGTGGTTCAAACTGATCTTGCAATTGAGTGTTTATCCTACAGTGCCACAGACAAGTCGTCTCCTAAATCAAAAGAAAATACATTTCTTTTTCTTAAAGTCATCCACTTGTGGTGTTTCCATTGAAGTAACACAAGGACCAAACAAGAGATGGTTTGTTTTGCCTACCTACAAGTGTCTGATTTATAAACAAATGCTGCCTCTTTCTTTCAACTAGATTTGTATGCAAGAGAGATGGCTGGGATTGGAAAGGTACCATTTCTTTCTCAGATTGTATGGTAGTTCTTCACTGACTAGCTTCAGGGACAAGCTACCTTTCTAGTTTTTAAAAAAGTGATGCCAGGATGGTTATGGCTTGTCTTCCTTGTTAAAGTTTTTGCTTTTCTTTTTAATACAGTGACAACATGCATACTACTTAGGTGATAAGTGGAAAGGACAAGTACTATGGAGTGAGCTCTCTTTTTCCTTGGGGCCTTCACATTAATCACAGGAGGACCTGAGGAAGCTTCAAACATGACCAGATGAGAGAATCAGCTGACTGAATGAAAACATGCTTGGATTGGAATCAGAGTGGCCAGATTCGGAGAAGTTTGAGGATGCCTAGTTGAGGGAATTTAAGGTTCTCAGGAGTCCTGGTGCACTGCTGTAGGATAAGCACTGTACTGCTAACCAAAAGGTTGGTGGTTCAAACCCACCAGCTTCTCCTTGGAAACCCTGTACGGTGTTGCTATGAGTCAGAATCACCTCGATGGCCCTTAACAACAACAACAAGGTTCTCAGGGAGTCCTGGTGTGGTGCTGTAGGCTTAGCACTGGAATGCTAACTACAAGGTCAGCAGTTCAAACCTGAATCCTTGGAAATCCTAGAGAGGGTCTCTGTGAGTCAGAACCAACTTGATGGCACTTAACAACAATGGAGTTCTCAGAGTTGGAGGGACAATGGAGGCCACCTAGTCTGTTGTTGGATGCTGTCGAGTCAATTCCAACTCAAAGCTACCCTACAGGACAGGGTAGAACTTCTGTAATCTTTACAGAAACATATTGCCTTATCTTTCTCCTATGGAGTGGCTAGTCGGTTTCACATCATCAAGTTTTCAGTTAGCAGCTGAGCACTTAACCACTGTGCCACCAAGACTTCTTTCATCTAGTCCATTGTTGTTGTTAAGTGCCTTGGACTTGGTTCCGATTCATAGCGACTCAGTATAGGGTTTCCAAGGAGCAGCTGGTGGGTTTGAACTGCTGATCCTAATGGTTAGCAATCCAATGCTGAGACTACAGTGTCATACCAGGAACCCTCTAGTCAAGTGGATCTCAAATTTTAATAAACACAAGAGTCATCTGGAGTGTTTCTTAGGACTCTTATAACTGAGCCCCGCCCAGAGGTTCTCATGTAATAGATTGGGTGTGGCCCAAGAATTTGCATGTCTAACATGTTCACAGGTGATGCCATTGCTACTGAGAACCTCTGCGAGGTGATGGATCTAATTGTTAGTTTTGGGGGAGCTGAAACTCAGAGATAGGTGGATAGAACTTGGCAGACTAGCACAATCTCTCAGGAGCACAGCTAGAATCCACAGCCAGGAATCCTGCCTGCCAGTTGGTTCTACACTGCCACCAGAGACTGTCCAGGAGTAATATTAAATTTAGATCTACACCACAATAACAGCTAGACTTCACCTGCTTTCCCTGATATGGTAACAAACTTACTTTCCAGGACCTGCCATTGGACTGTCTCTAAGTTTTTTCATTCATTTACCCCACGTCCCTGGACCACTGTTGTGCATTAGGATTTGGGTTTGAATTGGAGGTGGTAAAGCATTGTGGTTGTCTAAAAGAGTGAACTTCAACTAAGCAGATCCAAGGACATTACTTGACTTCATGTTTTCATTTGAAAACTATTACAGTAACACCTCATAGGACCGAAGGTGAAGCACTGACCAGAATACCGGGCCCCGAGTACACATTCCATGGGTGTTAGCTATTGTTAGCGTCATTGTTAAAGAGAAGTGAGGTGCATTCTGCACCCTCTAATGTGCAGTGGCTTCCAGAGCATGACAGTGGAGAGAACACAAAATTTAGGATTAGAAGAAATGGGTTCAAGACTAGCTCTGCTATTTATTAGCTGTGTGGTCTTGGACAAGTCACTTGACTTCTCTGAGATGTAATTTGAAGACATCCTGGTGTGTCAGTGAGGGTTAATGCCCTGGACTGCAAGGTTGGTTTGAACTGCAAAGTTGGTGGTTCAAGCTCACTAGCCATTCCTGGAAACCCTATACAGGGTTGCTCTGAGTCACAGCTGACTCGGTGGCACTCTACAACAACAACAACAACAACAACAACAACAACAACAACAACACTTAGCCTAAGCATGGGAGACCAGAGATGAGTAGAGGAAGGAAGGAAGTTAAGAAGAGGTGGAAGTCTGCTTATTGAGTTCAAGCCTCAGGCGGATAAGGAAGGAATGGGCCTGAGGAGTTGCTGATGGTCCAAGGTGTGATGTCAGAAGGGGTAGCAGTCCTGGGGGCTGTCCAGTGATGGTTGACTTGGCTGGCCAGTCAGAGAGAGGCTTGTTTGCAACCCAGAAGAGTTGGGTCCTCACAGTGGACCATCCATCTCTAACAATGTTCAGGAGGGCTGGTCTAAGGGAGGGGATAGTCCTCAGCCTTTGAGTGTGACTAGAGACTCAGACCTCCCCAGCCTTTGAGTGTGACTAGAGAATCAGACCAGGAGGATGGATCTACTTTGGATTGGTACTTTGGGGCAGAATCACAGTTTTGTGTCTTGGCCAGCACAAGCAGGATGCAATCAATAGTGATTTGGACCCAGGGCTGACTTTGGTACCTTGGTTTCTGTGTTTGATTAGCAACAAAGGCATTGGAGACTTGCTGTACTTGATGTGTCTTTTGTGATTCGTTCAGGAGTTGGGAGAGGACTGGCTAGGAAGAGGGGACTTCTAGGGAAGATAATGATAAAGGTCTCTTGTGAGCCTCAGTTTTCTCCTGTAAAATAGAAGTGATAATGGTGATTATGCTGATGATATCTATTTTGTCTAGAATAAGTGTTAAAGTACTTAATATGTGGGGAAGTACTTTATGGAGCCCTGGAGTGGCGCTGTTGGTTAATGTGCTGAACTGCAAAGTCGGTTTGAACGCAAGGTCGGTGGTTCAAGTTCACCAGCCGCTCCTTGGAAACCCTCTATGGGTTGAAACCGACTTGATGGTACTTATCAGCAAAAACTTTATGGTTATAAAATACCAGAGAAGTAAAGTGTTCATATTATAGGGAAACATTCAAGAGCTATAGAATAATGAGGAATGGAGAGGTGGAGCTTTCCAGAGGATTCTGGGAGCCCATCGTGGAGAAGAGCAGTTGTCAAATACTGGGATACTGGGAGGGTGTGGACAAGTATGTTAGGATTAAGAATGCATGAAAATTGTTAAATTTGAGCTGATTCAGTGTATTCTTTACCTTTTGCCATGGGTGAACCGTGGAGCTCCCTTGTGGCTGACACGACAGCATTCTCAACTCACAAGTGTTTGAAGAGTGTGGCTGTTCTTGTTCCCACTTGTCATGGGTTGTCAGTGCTGAGGATGGAGCTCAGGGAATTTCCAGGCTGTTGGGTTGCATTACAGCTAGTCAGTGTTTGAAGACACCTCAGGGATTTAGTTGGTCTATTCTTCACCTTACTTCACAGTCGGGGAGAGCAAGGCACAATGGGGAGTATGGATTCCAGCACACTGCACCCTTATAGGAAGTTCCTCCATGTTCTTCACAGTTCGCTTCTCCCTCCTCCTCTCTGACAAGTCTACTTCTCCCTTCTCTTGGTGTACCCCAGTTAAGCTGATCATCCATGGCTTTCCTTTCCCCACCCATCTTCCTTTACCTCTCTTTGTTGCCCAAGGGGCTAGTCTCCATTACTAGCTACTGTTTGATTTCCAAGGTCTTTGAATTTTCCTTTGCTCAGATATCAACTCTTGACAGTACGGTATCATTCCCTCAAGATTTGTTCACTCCTGTTGCAGACTTCTGGAAAGGCATTTCACCTACTGCATCAAACAGTTCCCCTTTGATGGAAATTGAATTCCGGTAATCATTTACCTCCGTGGTTCCCTTAACTTCGGATTCTACTGCCATTTAATCAAAGAGGGAAACCATTTTGCATTTAGCTTTTACAACAGGATACTTTTCTGCTCTCTGTGGAGCAGGGAAAGACATTTGAATCAGTATTTACTGTCTGCTCTTCCAGGGACTGGGGACATAGAGGTGAAGAAGGTACCTCTGTTGGGCTGTCAAGGAGATTGTGGTCTACACAGGAAATAGGCATGCAAAACCAAATTGGGGCAGTGGGTTAAGTATCATAGAACAGGTATCTTCATATAATATGCAAAGGCATATTGAAGGAGAGGGTATGAGAGCTCTCTTATCATCTAGGTGGTTGGAAGTGACCTTCAGGATTGCAGATTGGCAGGTATCTTTGGCTACCAAGATTTAAAAAAATTGAAATGAGGACTACATAGTCCCAGTTCTCTAATCATGGCTTTTGAATTGGTCAGCTCTGAAAACTTAGTGTTAGATTCCATACAGCGATACCCTTTTGTGTTGTCTCCTGTCTTCCTAGTGGAACTTCCATCTCTGGCTCCTCTGTGCGTCCCTGCGGGCAGTCCTCCACACAGCATGCTGGCCTTTCTCAGACTCCCTTGGTCAAGTCTCCAAACTACTAATTGGCTCAACCATGCTTTCACCTGGGGCCTGAAGGGCTGTCCAGATCCTTTCTCCCCTCCCCTTCTGGGGTACTGATTTCTGGGACATACTTGTTTGTCCAACACATGCTCTGCATTGACAGTTTCTTCTCTTGCTCACATTTCTATTTAATGTCCGTTTGAGCAGTTCTAAGGAGCCTGGTGGTACTGTGGGTTAGCCTTCAGGCTGGCAGTTCAAACTCACTCGCTGCTACGAGGGAGAAAGATGTCCTCTCCTGTAAAGATTTACAGTCTCAGAATCCCTGTGTAGGGTCACTATGAGTCAGAATGGATTCAGTGGCAGTAGATTTGTTATGGGAGCAGTTCTGAGTGATACCTGTCAGCAACAATCCTAGTTTCATCCTGGCAGGGATCCAACCATGAGGGGAATGTTGGTGAAGCCCCAGTTCCTCCCTGCAGCCTTGCCTGCCTTCTGAGACTCCCGCTGGAAGTGGGTTATAGCGCGTTTTGGGATTGCCCTCCCTCTATGGTTGAGGCTTTCTTCTTCTTCCTCCTGCACTCAGCCTTACCTTGCTTTGGGTTCGTTGGAGTGACAGTGTGACATTGGCATCTCCGGGCCTTGTCGTTCTCGTGGCACCTCTTACCTTAGCTGTGAAGCTGGCTAGAAACGTTGACTGGAACTACATTCAGGAGGAATTTAGAAGGCCCTTTAGTAATGCCTGGGACAGTAAGAGGGCAGTGATTTGATTTATTAAGTTTGTTTTCCCAGTTAACTTTATTTCTAGACACAAATATATGCACAACCTTGTTAGAAAACATGAGTGCCATTTTGTGAGTGGAAGTGGCTGCCTCTGAACTGCAGTTCTCTTAGTCTGCCCTGTGCGGGCTCTGCTCTCTCTGGCACTGTACCTGTTCAGGACTTCTGGAAAAACAGTTTCACCTTCAGTTTCCTACCTGGCCACCTGCCTGGTACTGTGACTGATGGGTTGCAATCTTGCATGGTACACACATTTGCCCTGCCATTTTCTGTCTCCACTTTGGTTTCCAGGATTTCTTCCTGTCTCCTGTCTCCTGCCAGTCCGTGATGTTATGTGTGTCTGGTTGATTGGCTACACTGTCTTGCATGCCTGGGTATCTTAGAATGCTTTCCTGATGACTGAAGGGCCCAGCCTCTTTGTTTCTATTTGGTGAACGCCTGTCCAGCCCTTAAAGGGCACAGCAAGTGTCTCCTCCTTATAGAATCTCCCCTGACTCCTGAGAATTAAAAGCCAAACCCCAGATTTTGTTCTATGTTATTCCCCAACCCTTTTTTTTTCTTTTTTCGTTTTTTAATGTTTTATAGTGCATTATATAATAGTTTACATGAGAGAGCTTTAGTTTTACATTCATTCCATCATATATCATCTCATTGCCATGGTTCCAATCTCCTCCATGCATCATCAACCAACCAAACGGTATATCCTAGAAATCTGCCCCCTACCCTTCGCCCAGTTTTCGGCCCACAGTCCCTTTCCCTCTCTGGATCCAAAGTCCCCCGCCGCTTCATCACTCCACGTCATTGTCTCTGTCTCTATCTCAGGCATATCTGTCTCTCTGGGTAGGGTCCCGCTCTTGGCTCTTCTCCATTGATGGTCCCAGAGATCTCCGCTCCTATCCTGGAGAATTAATCACTCCCTTCCTTGTTACAAAACGTCTACCTTTGCATTTCCAACCCTCACACTCCATCCGATAGGCATTATTCACTACAGTATCACGAGTTACCCATCTGTATTTCTTTTCATCAGCTCTGCCCAGAAAGATTGAATTGTACCCACTGGAGAGTCTGCCTTCATCCATGCTCCCTAGCACTAGGTTCCCTCTTGAAAGCTTGTAAGCCAGTCACTTCTTGCCTTTGTAGTCCCCCCTCCCCATTTGAGTATCCAATGTCCCAGTTGCCCATCTCCGTCCACTCTGTGTGTGGAGGGGGTGGGAATGTTTCTTGTTGTAAGGATTTGTTCCTTCTTTTGAGTTGCTGCTCCATAGGTATAGGTCAAGTTCATCAGATTGTATCAGCTCACTTTTTTTTTCTTCCCCTCTTCTTTCTTTTCCTGTATGAGCTCCGATCATCCAGTCATCCTAACCAGGTCACGTGGGTATCATCTGCAACTGTGGGCGCTCCTGGGCTCATGCCCTCTCTTCCTGTCAGCCGGTGGCTCCGCTCTCCTCTGGAGTCCTCCCTGGCCACACCACTGACTCTGGGCCCAAGAGTCCCCAGGCCTCCTCACACTGCTTGCCAACCAGGTCCCCAACTGGGTCCACAGAAGTCCACTGAACATTGTAGGGTTTAGCTTGCCGCTTCATTGTGTTTTTACCCCCTTCCCCCCATCGGTGATGTGTGTGGTCACCAGTCAGAGCTTGCATTTCTGTTGAGTCTTAGTCTTGGAAGGGGGTTTGTGTTGAGAGGACCTGGCCACTTGCCTTGGTGTTTCCTAGGGAAGCAATTTGTTTATTCTTGTAGTAACAGCCCATCTGCCTCCATTTTTCCTGCAGGTCTTTCTTTCAAGAAGTATCTTTGATTCTTCTAGCCGCTCCAGGCAGGTCTGCTCATCCTTTAAAGTAGAGATTTCTCATCTCTGGAGATCTGGATGTGGTTCCAGTTTCTACCTACAGTTTTATGTATTGCAAAGACTCCTCAAGAAGCCTCGTTCACTGGGTACGCTGTAGCCCCATTTTAGGTATTCCAATCAGTCATAGGCAGAAAACAGACTTACAAGCCTTCTAGTGTGGTGTTTCTGACTATTCCTTTCTTTCCCTCTCCAGTGTCTACTCTATATTATGATGCAAGGGAAACCAAGATT
>NW_006408695.1:5450502-5470859 GCF_000296735.1 Chrysochloris asiatica | reverse complement strand
CTGGTCGGCTTGTCCTTGCTAGTGGGAATGTCCCACCTCATAAGGTTCTGGATGGGACTCAGGATTCCACCTAAGGTACTATACTCTGCAAAGGCTTTTTTGTAAGAGGCCTATTTCACTGGGCAAGTTCTAGAACCCCTTTTAGGCATTCCAGTCAGTTATAGGCTGATGGCTGGCTTACAAGTTTTCTGTAATCATGTTTCTCAACATTCCTTTCTATTCCACTCAAGTGTCTATTTTACAATAGTAGGTAAGGAAAACCAATATTCATAAGACAGTCAAGTATTTTATTATTATTTCCCCTCTTCAAGCTATGTCTAGATCCCTGTATCCCAGAGCTCTATTGTTCTAAGGTTGAGCATGCATCGTTATTTATCTCTGTCCCACTTAGTCCATGCAAACCTGTCTCAGTGTTCCCGTATCTATCTTGTTCTTACACCTCCTCCCCCTTCTTGTATTGCCCTCCCCAACACCTGAACTAAACCCCCCAACCCAGCCCCACTGTTGTGGTTACCTTATATTCCATTATTTCTTCCCTCCATTTAAGACAGTCTATTTTATCCTGTAATCTACCTGACCTCACCACCTGGATCTTTGTTCCTCTGTGTTTGCCTTCTTTCACATAGTACTTGTTTTGATCGTAGACTGACCTCCCAGTTCCTCTGTTCTTATAATTTTATTCTGTTCTTGACTCTTCCATTTGTTGATTGAGTTCAGGGTGATGCTGCCACATACATCATCTCTGGTTATTGTCTTTTGTTGGTGGTGCTCAGTCCACAGAACTTCCTTTAGGATGTTTTTCATAGCAAAATCCCTTAGCTTCTGTTTATCCTGGAATGTTTTGATTACACCATTGTATTTGATTGACAGCTTTCCTGGGTAGAGGGTTTTTGGGTGGCAGTTTTTTTCTTTTATGGTTTTATATATGTCTCCCCATTGCCTTCTTGCCTGCATGGTTTCTGCTGAGAGATCTGAGCTTAATCTGATTTGCTTGCCTTTGTATGTTATATTTCTCTTTTCCCTAGCTGCTTTCAAGATTCTGTCTTTATCTTTGATTTTGGAGAACTTGATTATTATATGTCTTGGTAATTGTCTTTTAGGGTCTATCCTTCCTGGAGTTCGTTGAGCTTCTTAAATGCTTATCTTTTTGCTTTTCAGGATGTTAGGAAAAATTTCTTCCAGAAGCTCTTCAACTATCTCCTCTGTGGACTTGTGTGATTTTCCCCCTTCTGGAATGCTGATAATTCTTAAGTTATTCCTCTTCATGTTGTCCAACATGAATCTTAGGCCTTCTTCAAATTTTTTAATCCTTTTTGTATTTGCTCTTCTTAGTAGTGTTGAGAGATTTATCTTCTAGCTCCTTAGTTCTGGCTTCTATCTCTCTTCAATTCTACTCCTTTCAGTGTACTGTCCATTTTTGATATTCTATTATTAATCATTTGGACCTCTTTCTCTAGGTTTTGAATTGTTTCCAATGCTGTATCTATTTTATTTGATTGTGTAGCACTTTCCTGACTTCTTCCTTGTTTTTCTCAACTCCATCATATAGTGTTTTGATACAGTTTATAATCATTTTTCTGAATTCCTTCTCAGGCATTTCCAAAGTCTGCCCATCTTCCAATATGGAGTGTGGGTCGACTTCTAGCTCATTTGCCTCAGTCACTTTATCTCGTTTTTGGACATGTGCAGATATGGTCATCTTCTGTTTTTTGGTCATATTCAGGAGTTATCTTTGGCCTTAATACTTAGATGGGTGTGTATTTTGGTATTTTTTATGCTTTCTGATTGCCTCCAGGTAGATGTGATCAGGAGATTGGCTTCCATTTTCACTCTTCTTCCTGAGAAATTTCAAGATGCCATTGTTGGTTGTTGTGGTGTAACTCAGGATTTAATTTTTGGCCTATTTCCTTTTTTGTCTGCCTGTCCTACTCCACAATTCCTGTTCAGGCCTTTTTTTCTAGGGATAAACAGTCCAGGGCTGGCCGTGGCCGTTTTGCACTACCGTTTGGTTTTAAATAGAAACTTTCACTTTAAGTTTGAGGAGATCTGTGCGCGTACCTAGTAGAACTCTCCGGGGGTGGAGGTGGGGTGTCCACTTGCTCAGGCACCCCCTCTAGTCACCAGAATGGATGTGCACAGACAGTGAAAGACCAATGTACGGATAAAAAATAAAGAATGGCCAGACCTTTATCTCCATGGTTCTGTCAGGTGTCCATAGCTGCTCTGATCCTTCTCCCACTTGGTCTCGCCCAAGATGGTGGCTCCAGGAGCAGCTGAACCTCTTAGATTAGAAAGCACTGGATTTCTTGCTTCTGATATAAATTTCCCTAGCTGTAAGCCTTCCATCTTTCTAAATATTCCTTTATATGTGGTTCAGAGTTCTGGCACACATATACGCTTTGTGTTGGTTTGGACCTGATAAGCCAACACACTTCATTTCATATGTAGTCCTGACTGCCATCTTGCTTAGGGCAACCTATGTGGCTGCCTTTGCTTTTGCTTGAGGGTGGATGTGGGGGTGTGTGATGGCAATACATTTTTTTAGTATTTATTTAGCACCTCCTCTCTGCCAGGGCTCTGTGTCAAGCTCTTTATATACATTCTCCCAAAGGTGAGGTCTGGTGTTCTTTCTGAAGGGATCATAAGGCTTATTTAGGCCAGTGATTTTTAACCATTAACTGGGGGTGTTTAAAAAGGCACACATGCCCAGCTTCCACTTTAGTTCTGAATCAGATTTCTGAGGTTATGCCTGATCATCAGAACTTAGAAAACAATTACCAAAGTGTTTCTGTTGGACAACCTGGTTAAGTACCAACAATCTAATCAATGCCTTATTGTATAGATACGAACGTGTGGCCCAAAGAGGCCAATGAGTCTTCCCAGGCCACATAGGTTTTTATTGGCAAAGCAAGGACATCCTTCTCAGTGCCCTGAACTGTTTGCCAGCCTGAAGCGAAGGACTGGGAGTCGAAGTAGGTAAAAAGTTTGCACCCTTGTCCTTGGTTCTCTGAGCCAAGTATGTCACAATGCCGTGAGTGACTTGGCAGCCAGGAATATAGAGAACAGATACTCAGTCATGCGGCGCCCTTCCTTACCCCTCCCCACCTTTGCCCTCTTTCCTGGTACCTGTTTTGGGGGCTCTGACTTGAGAGGTTTGAGCAAAGTTGACAGCTCCAAGTAACTGAGGCAGATACCTTGTAATTTAGGTCCTCCTTCACCTTTCCACATAGCAGGTGGTGGTTTTGTGTCATGGAGTTGGTTCTGACTCATAGTGACCCTGCATAGGGTTTCCAAAGAGTGGTTGGTGGGTTTGAACCACCCACCTTTCAGTTAGCAGTCCAGTGATTATCCAACAGTGCCACACCAGGTCTCCACATATGGCAGGCAGTACCCTTAAATGCACTATCAAAAGAAGCTCTCATTGTGTACTAACCTTGCAGTGTCAGGGTTTCTAATGCGAACCTGGCTCAACCCTGGCTTCTGTTCATGCCCAACCAACAACAGACAGAAGAGGATGCTGGTGGAGGTTTTACAATGACATGCTATGGAAGAGGGGACAGACATCACAGAGAGGCTATTACTCTGATTATGTGGCAGGCCAGAGGAGAAACAGGAATGAAACTAACCACCATAATGATGTTGTTGTTAAGGTTAAGTGCCAATGAGTTGGTTCCAACTCAGAACAACACAGTACAGGGTTTCTGAGGAGCGGTTGGTGGGTTTGAACCTCCAGTTTTGAAGGTTAGCAGTCCAGTTCTTATCTTACAGCACCACACCAGGACTCCCAAATGATAGCTGCTGTTGATTGAGTGCTAACTGTGTGCCAAGCACTCTGCTGGCGTTTTTTTCTATAGTCCGGTAATAGCCACCAGTTTTGGCAAGGAAGGCTGGGGACTGAACCCAGTTCTGCTGATGTCAAATCCATGGTCTTAGTCATCAATCCCAAAGTGGTTTCCCAACATGGTGCACGTTTGTCTCCTCTCACCTGCCACTACAAAGAATTTAACCACAAAGCTCATGGAGACACTGTTTAAGGACACATGTTAGTGAAGAAAAGTCAAACGATAGAATGGACCACCTCAGGAGGTAGAAGATTTTTGGTCACTGGAGGCCTTCATGTAGACATTATGCATCTCCCTGTTGGCAGACTGTAATATAGGGGATGAGATTGGCCATTAAAATTCCTTCTGTCATAGGGAGTCCATGATTTTGAGGATACAGTCATAGAAAAAGTAGCATATTAGGTACAAATTGGAGGGTGCTGAAGTATTTGATTTTGTTGGGTGGTAGTTTTTAACTGCTGACAACGACACAGGAAGTCCCTAGATGGTGTAAATGGTTAATGTGCTTGGTTGCTAACTGACAGTTTGGAGGTTCAAGCACCTCACAAGAAAGGCCTGGTGATCTGCTTTTGAAAAATCAGTCATTAAAAACCTTACAGAATACAGTTCTACTCTGACTCATGAGTTGGTCTACTGCTTTATGATATGCTAGGCTCTTGAAGTAGTTCAGGCATGAGAACTTGTCTCAGGAAGTTCCTGGTCTAGTAGGAGAGGAAGGACACACTCACATGATAAGAGAATAAACTATATCTGTAGAGTGTGCAAGAAAACTACACAAGTGTACACCTTTAGAGTTTAGAGGAATAGGGTGTTTTAAGAGTAGGGACCTTTTCTTTTTAAACAATTTTTATTTTAATTATTGGACTTGAACTGGGCTTTGAAAGTTGCATGTTGTTGTTGTTGTTAAGTGCTGTCAAGTCGGTTCTGACTCACAGTGACATGTTTGGATTTCTGAGGAGCAACTGGTAGGTTTTAATTGCCGCCGACCTTCAGGTTCAAACTGACCTTGTGGTTTCGTGCTTATCCTACAGTGCCATACCAAGTTGTATAGAGCCCTTGAGTAAGGAGTTGAAGAGTAAGTCTCTTGGACTTCTTCCCATAGTTCTTTGTTGTTGTTAAGTGCTGTTGAGTTGGTTCCGATCCATAGCGACTCTGTATAGAGTTTCCAAGGAGCAGCTGGTGACCTTGAACCACCAACCTTTCAGTTCAAATGGCTTTGTATACTGACTCATTAACCCACAGTGCCACACCAGAACCCTTTAAGTGCCGTCGAGTCGATTCTGACCCATAACAACACTGTATAGGATTTCCAAGGAGCAGTTGGTGAGCTTGAACCACCGCCCTGGCAGTTCAAACGATTTTGCAGTCTGACGCATTAGCCCACAGCACTACACCAGGGCTCCCCACAGTTCTTTAGGGATCTGTTAAACTCATTTTTTGGTAATGTGGTGGAGAGAGCACAGGAATGTCTTTCCTCCATTCAATAAACATTTACTATGTGGCTAGAGTGAGCCAAGTGACCTCAAAGGGTGAGTAGGAATTAGTCTAAAGAAGAGATTGGACAGCGGCATCCAGAAGAGCAGCAGTGTTGATGAAGGTGTGGGGAGCTTTGGTCATCTCAGTGTGGTGGAAAGTGTGCACATGTTGGACATATCTTTGCTTTGCATGATCTTGGCAAAGCTGGTGGCCCTGAATTCAGTGCCTTGACATGTAGAACCCAAACAAGCTGCATGTGAATCTCTGGGAATTGGAAGCTGGGGAAGAGCAATGACTATAAGCACTTGGACAAAGCTCCTTCTTATCTCTGTCTTTTCCCCACTATCCCTTTCATCATGAGACTGATCCCACGGTGGATTACCAGTCTATCAGCACCTTCATCTCTCTCCTCCAGCTTCCAACTGGCAGAGATGCTCAAAGAACTAAAGAGTAGCATTTTGTTAGAACAAATCTAAGAATGGTGGTTTATAGGAAATAAATATTGCTGCTGGTCAGGGTGGATGGCACAGTTTTAGCTGTGACACTTGGTAGAATGACTTGCTTGTCTGTGCAAAACATCAGAGTGACTTTTTGAGGACAGCTGCTATGTTATTCAGCTCAGTGTCTGGGTACTTAGCATAGAATAGTGTCTACATGTGCTAAATGCTTAATAGTTTTTTTTGCCAGATGAATGACTAAATGTCTTCCCTCATGTGCCTTCATATGCTCATTCATAAAGGCCGTTAGAGATGAGAGAAAGGATACCTAGAAAGTATCCTTAAATATGGGAGAAATTTGTTATGGAAGATGGTCATGGGAGTAGCTGATACACCCAGTGACTAGGTGCTAATGTGTAGTAGACTCACTAAACATGACTTGTTGTTGTTGGTTGCTGCTGTTGAATCAGTTCTGACTCATGGTGACTGTGTGCAGAGTAGAACTGCTCCTGAGAGTTTTCAGGGTTGTGACTGATGGGAAATAGATCGCCTCTGGGTGGGTTTGAACTGTCAACCTTTCAGATAGTAGTTGATAGTTTAACTGTTGCACCACCCAGGGAATAGCTTAAGACATGGAGAGCATGGTTAAATTTCAGTAGCTACCTTAGTATCTGAAGTCCTGGTGTGGCACTGTGGGTTAATGCACTGGACAGCAAAGTCATTTGAGCCGCACAGTCAGCGGTTCAAGTTCTCCAGTTGCTCCTTGGAAGTCCTATACAGGGTCGGTATGGGTCGGAACTGACTCGACGGCATTTAACAACAACCTCAGTACCTCACTGTCTATCTGTTGTGTTACTTTGAAATACCACCAGTATTTCAAATACCAGCAATGTCACCCATGGTGGACAGGTTTCAGTGGAGCTTGCAGACTGAGATAGACTAGGAAGAAAGGCCTGGTGATTTACTTCTGACAATTAGCCAAGGGAAACTTTACGGCTCACAACAAAAATACTGATGGAAGGTGAGCCCCTGCGTTAGATGGTATTGCACAGTGGCTACAAGGATGGACTGAAACATGCCAATAATCATGACGGTGTAGGACCAGATGTCTCATTATGTTGTGCATAGTGCACAGTGTCAGAGCTGTGATTCGGATCCAACTCTGACAGCAACAACCACAAACCTCATCACCCTTCTTGGTGCAGATTTCATGATGCTCAAGCACAGGGCCAGCAGCGTGCCCAAAAACAATTGAGGTGAGAGAAGCTGAATAATGGCTGTGGTGGGAGACAAAGTGGCCCAGGTAGTGTGATTTTAGTGGGAATCCCAAACTCTTGGCTTCTTTCTTTTGATGATCAGCAAAGTGATTTACCTACATCGTGGATGGAGTAGCCAAGTATAATGGATCCAGTAGTTGAGTTGGATCTAAAATCTCTGATCACAGCATCCTTCTTCAGTCCTTTTTGAAGCTGCTGCTTCCCTGTACCTCTCTTCTCCTTCCCAAACAGGGCAGGTGATGTCACTCTGGTCAAGTTAATGGGGGAAGTGACTGGTGGCAGTGGAGGGGAATCAAGCAAACAGATGTAGAACTGCAGAAGCCAGATCTTCTTGTGAAGAGTTTTGGAATAAACATGTATTTAGAGCTACTGTATTGGGCCTGCTGAGAAGCCTCTCTGTGCTTGGTGGGTGTCAAGGAAGGGATGGGAGTTGAGATGGGAGACAGTGGCGTGATACTGGACTCCCTGTACCATGGAAGCAAAGCTTTCTGTGGACTGTGCTGTATGGCCTTTATCTACTAAATAAAGCAATGTGAGGGCCCTGTGGAGTGGGAATATCCCAAGTAATAAGTGCCCAGATTGTGAGAAGCTGTAAATACTGAGCTGACGGTGGTGATAGCCCCAAATATCACCATGTAAATGATATTACTGTGTGGTGTCGCACTGATTTCTATTCGGAGTGACTCTAAGATAGTAGAAAGGCTGCAGAGGATTTCCTTGGCTGTATCTGGTACTGTAGGATAAGCACTGAACTGGTAACCATGAAGTCAACAGTTCAAACCCACCAGCTGCTCTCGGAAACTCTATACAGGCTCGTTATGAGTCAAATCGATTCAGACACAACAACTACAACAACAACAACAACAACAACAATTTTCATATGAATGGACCTCAAGGTCTTCTCTCCTGCAGAGTTGCCAATGGGTTTTAGCCATCAACCTCTCTGTTAGTTGCCAATTGCTTAGCCATTGAACCACTGGGGCCTCTTCTATAAATGTTTTTATTATAAGTACCATTTAGTCGCTTCTGACTCATAGCAACCCTATCTATATAGGGTTTCCAGTGAGCGGCTTTGAGGTTCAACCTGACCTCATGGTCAAGCTAGGGAACCATTAAACAGAAGAACAGTGAAAATTGTTAATTTTAGAATCCTTACAAAATCAAAGTCCATGATTAAGTTGTCTGAGCTTTAGAAGTGTTTGCACATGTCGCTAGCTGGTCTTCTTAGCCCTATCTGCAGTGATTTTTTTCATTTTCCACTAATTTGAATGGCTCTACTTCTGAATATTTAGTCATTGAAAACCTTATGCATAGCAGAGAAACACTGCCAGATACAGTCCCAGGATTGGGGAGTGTTTTGTTCAGCTGTGCGTAAGGTCCCTATGAGTTGGTACTGACTTGACCTAGCAACAACAACATCTTGGGTGAGGGAGCCCTGGTATGGCGCTGTGGGTTAATGCACTGGACTGCGAAGTCAGTTTGAACTGTAAAGGTCGGTGGTTCAAGCTCACCAGCCGCTCCTAGGAAACCCTATACAGGGTCACTATGGGTCGAAACTGATGCAACAGCTCTTAATAACAACAACAACCTTGGGTGAGAGAGGTTTTGGTTTGAGTTTATGTTCTGTTGCTTTACAGCTCTGTGACCATGAGAGAGCTGTTTCTCCTCTCTGAGCTCCAGGCTCTTCCTTTGTGGATGGAGAAGGGGAGAATTCCAGCTCTGTAGAGTGCTTGTAAGGAGCTCTGGTAGTGTACTGCTTACAAGTTGAGTTGCGAACCGCCAGGTCAGCAGTTCTAAATTAGCAGTCGCTCCACTGGATAAAGATGAGGCTTTCTGCTCCTGTAAAGATTTACAGCCCCAGAAACCCTATACAGTGTCACTATGAGTCAGAATCGACTCTATGACACATAATCACCACCACTACTTGGGGGACTTGGATGGTACAAATGATTAAGTACTTGCCTAGTAACTGAAAAGTTGGAACCTCAAGTCCACTTAGAGACACCTGCTTCCAACAAATCAGCCATTGAAAACTCTGTGGAGTACTAGAAACCAAAAAGCCCCTGTGACAAACATGGAATTACCCTGAGTTGGAGTCATCATGATGGTAACTGGTTAGCATGCTCGTAGGGATTGGAGAGAAGAGTGTCTGTCAAGAGTTTGTGCAGGACATGGAAGTAACACAGCCAATGAGAGTCATGAATGTTAGTCTTCTCTGCCTGCCCTTACTCCACCCACAGTGGAGAGCTAGCTCTTCCTTCTTTGGACGTGCCCCAGTTAGCTACCTTTGCTCACATAATTACCAACTTCTAGAAAACAACCATTCCTTCACTTGTTTAAATCATTTCCATGGATTAAGGCCAACCATCTGACATGGTTTCCAGGAAGACTTTCCCAGGCATCGTGTTGGCCAGTGACCTGCCTTCAGTCACTGAAGTCCCCATTTAAAGCCGGATTGCCTTTTCCTTGTTAGTTTGTGTAATTCTACCACCTGCCTGTTAATTTGCCAGACTGTAGTGGCTCGTGTGTTGTGATGTTGGAAACTATGCTCCTGGTATTTTCAAATAACAGCAGGGTCACCCATGGAGGACAAGGTTCATTAGAGCTTCCAGACTAAGACTGGGAAGAAAAACCTGGTCATCTACTTCCCCAAACTAGCAAATGAAAACTTTATGGATCCTTACAGAATATTGTCTTACTCACTTTCTTTGGACACATCATCAGGAGGGATCAGTTGCTAGGTAAGAACATTATATTAAGTGAACAAGGGTTAGGGAAGCACTTGGAGGGATGGGTTGGCACAGTCGCCATAGCAATGAACTCAAACAAGCCATGAAGATGACAGAAAACGAGGCAATGTTTTGTTCTGTTGTTTTGTACTTAGGGTCACCGTGAGTCAGAGTCGACTAGACGGCATCTATCTCTTTATCTGTCTGTGTATGTAATGCATCTGCGTATACACACTTCACCAGTCATCTTCCCAAGCACAGGCTTCTGTCTTATCTCTGTCCTTGCTGTACCACTGAATATCTTACCTGACACATAGTGGTCACCCTATGTGTTAAGTGACTGAAAAAAGAGATGATGTCTGGATTTTCTGAGAGGCCTTAGAAACCAGAGAGGAGAAGAGAAAAGGTGGTTTAGGAACAGAGCGTCTGGCCTGCGGGCACCTCGGTTTCCTCCTTCAGGGTATAGGCTGGGATTGCCCGGAGCCACAGTTCCTTGAGACTTACCACCTCAGGCCTAAATCTGCCGCCTTTAATTACCTCCTTTCCAGGGAACTGGAGTCCTTGTTTACTGCCCAGAATCTGCTAATTATAGCTCAACCCCAGGGCCTTGGTGCACTGCTTGGCCACAGGATGGCACAGCCTGAGTTGTGTGTTGATTTTGGGGTTTCCTTAGGATTCTTTACATTTTTACGTTTTCAGTAGAGGTTGCTTTTTAAATTTTCACGCGAGAGAGGAAAGATGGGTAGGGAATGTTGTAAGAGGATGTTAGGAAAGCGAGGACTTGGGAAGAAAGGGTGAAGAGGGAAGTCCTTAAAAAGGGGGATCTTTTTGCACATTCAGTGATCTCTGAAAGAGTCAGCCAGTATCCAGTGATATTTTGCAATATCTCCCCATGAAAGTCCATTCATCATTTGACTTTTGTGACCTCTAGGTCACGCTATTTGTAGCTATTCATTTTTTTTGCTAGGAATAATTTTTGTCTTAAAATTTTTAAGGATTATAAAGTATATTAAAGACTTAAATACATGCTCATAATAAAAATAAAATCAAACAACACAGAAAGGTTTATAATGAAAAATAAGAATTTCTTGTCCCATCTCTCTCCTCCCCCAACCCCCCCACCAATCCCATCCCTAATAATGAGCCATTTGTATTCATTTTTGTTTAATTCTTCTTGTGAAAGATATCTTTATTTCGCTACCTGAGCTATTAGTTTTTGATCCATGTATGGACTGATTTAGGATAGGCTGGGGCTAGTTCATTGCTATTTCCCATCCCCTTCTACATTTACACAGTATGTCACTATTTTTACTCCTTTTGCTAGTGTCCTTTATAAGTTTATGTTGTTGTTAGTTTTTGATAAGTAGACTTCGACTCACGATGGCTTGTGTGCAGAACAGGAAAACCATAGGCTTCTCAAGGCTCTGACCTTTTGCAAGCCAATCACTAGATGTTACTTCTGAAGCACTTCTGGGTCAGTTTGAACTGGTATTCCGTATCCCTAACTACGAATGCCTAAATTTGGAGAAACCAGTCTAAAATAGAAGGGAAAGTTGGTACAACTTAAACAAGAAATACAGAATAAGTTCCAAGTAGGCCAGGGACTAATTGAAAGAAGGAAGGTACATGGGATGTGGTAGAAAATTATTGGGAAGGAACTACAGATCCACGAAAATAAACCAGAAAATAAGCAAGAAACTCAAGAATGCCCTAACAATATCCCTAAGAGCTTATTCCATTGCACTACTCAGAGAAATCCTTTATACTTGTATTTCCCATTTTTTACGTTTTGGAAATATTAACTTTTGACAGGATCACTTCATCGACTACTTTGTATCTGAAGGTAGTGGGGTTCCCCTACACCTTTCCTCTCTGACTTCTCGTCTGTCATGTTCTGTGTGACTATTTATGATGGATACATATAAATGCTTATGGTTTTATAACCATAACTAAGTTTGTACTATGTCTGGGTTTATTTACAAAGTTGAAACCAATTAAAAATATTTACCTGATGACTTCTAGGTAAATCTTGCTCAATACTGGACTAAGCCATGTGCTCATGTTTCCATTTCCTTTTCTAAGTGAGCTGCTTGCTTATTTTTTGTTTCATTTTCTTGGAGCTTGAGGTTGTAGTTCCTTTGTTGGAGGTAAAAATTAATAATTTTCTATCATATCCCATGTGTCTTCTTTATTTCAGATGTTCCCTTGCTCACTTGGAATCTCTTCTGTTTCTTCTCGAAGTTATGTCAACATTCTCTTTGATTTCAGACTGCCTTCTCCGTATTTGGGCATGATTTTTATTCAGCCCTTTTTTCTCCTAGACTTTCTGATTGTCTCCTTCCCTTTAAACTGCCATGCCTTGGTCATCATTTCACATATTTCTGGATTCTCATGGGAGTACCTTCTGGAGCTTCTGAGTCATGACCTTAACTGCTCATCACTCGTGTTATTATTATAATTACCATGTTTTTAATGGTTGTTAACATATTCCATTGAATAGATGTGCTAATTCAAAATTTAGTCAAGTACATATTATTAAGGATATGGATTGTTAACAAATATCTGCTTTATAAGTAACACTACTATGAACATCTCTTTACATACAGCCTTTATCCTTACTATTCTCTACAAGAATACTGGGTGAGGAAGACAACTGGGAAATGCATGTCTTCATCTTAGAAGACATATTCCAATGACTATGCTCATGTTGAGTTTTAGTTGGGATCCCTTGGTATTTCCCATTATTATTATTAATTGAAAGGAACAGTAGGAAACAGGAGAGGACAACAACTTCTTAATCAGCATGTTGACTTTTCTTGGCAGTTTTGTTGTTGTTAGAATGAAGCACTGTTGGTCTTGCAACCATTCTCATAATTGTTGTTATGTTTGCTCCCATTGTTGCTGCTGCTCTGTCAGCCCATCTCCTTGGGGGGTGGGGGGTGGTGGTCTTCCTCTTCTTATCTGACTTCACCACTTTACCAAGCATGATGTTCTTCCCTTCAGACATGTTCAAAGTATGAGAGATGAAGTCTTGTCATTCTTGCTTCTAGGGAGCATTCTGGCTGCACTTCTTTGAAGAACTGTTTGTTCTTTTTGGCAGTCCATGGTACTTTCATTGTCTTCTCCAACACCATAATTCAAATGTATTGATTCGTCTATGATATTCTTTATTCATTATTCTACTTTCACGTGTATATGAGCTGATTGAAAATAGCCTGACTTTGGGTCAGGCATGCCTTAGTCTTCAAAGTGACATCTTTGCTCTTCAGCGCTTTAAAAAGATTTTGTGCAGCAGATTTGCCTAGTGTGTGGTGCTGTGGGTTAATGCATCAGCCTGCAAAGCCATTTGAACTGCAAGGTCAGCAGTTCAAGCTCACCAGCTGCTCCTTGGAAACCTTATATAGAGTCGCTATGGGTCGAAATCGACTTGACGACACTTAACAACAACAGCAATATATCGTTTTGTTTCTTGACCGCTGCTTTCATGAGTATTGATTCTGAATGCAAGCCAAATGAAAGTCTCTGACAACGTCAGTCTTTTTTCCCACTTATCATGTTGATATTTATTGGTCCAATTGTGAAGATTTTTGTTTTCTTTGCTATTTGGTGCAGTCCTTACTGAAGCTTGTAGTCTTTGATCTTTGTATTTCAAGTCCTCCTCACTTTAAGAATATTTATTGTGACTCTTGGGAAACCTGGTGCAGCCTAGAAATCCATTGATTATTACCCCTTTAAGTGAATCTTCTTGGGTCAGCTGAGGTTAATTTAAATGAATTTATACCTGCAATCTTCTCACACCAAAATTTCATGTAGTAATTTTGGGTAAAGTATTATTTAGCATAGTCATCTGTATCTGAGTCACTCTTTATTTACTAGAATTGTCATTCAGTGACTTTTGGAAAAATCAGATTCATTCTAAGAGACCAAAGAGGTACTCTTAATTGTGAATGTTTTATAAAAGATCTATCTCAGCTTCCGCACACAATTTATAAGGAAGGAATTTAAGTTATGTTAGGATTATTAGACTCTATGAAGAAATCATGGGAAGCATAAATTTTGATGAACTGAAGAGGCTAGCTTATTACTTTATGTCTCCCTGCATCATTGCATTACTATAAAACTTCATCAGTCTAGCAACAGTTTATGTGACAAAATTACGTAAAAAATGGGGCCCTTGTCTTTGAAAAATGTTATAATTCATTGAGGAACACTGACCATGTGCTAAAGGAAAAATACTGAGCTTTATGAATCTGCATCATAATTTTAGATAATGGATAATGATATTGTATTGAGGGTGATGATGAGGTTATATTATCACAGCTGGAAGAAGTTCTGGTCCAACAGTGTCTCCTTAATAATGAGAAAAAGAGGGGCAGAGGCGAGGACTTATTTTAAGTCATGTAATTGGTTTAGTGGCAGAACCAAGTCTAGACTCCACACATCGCAGTTCTAACCTGTTGTCCTTTCATTATACCAGTTCCTGTAATTTAATGCATTTGTTATTTCATTTCTAGGAGTGTAAACTGTATTTCATGAGCCTAAAAATTAGAGACACTTAAAAAATTATGTAGTGAGCTGCAGAACACTGAACACTGAGAATGTGTTTGCCTAGAAGACAATCAGAAGAATATATGCTCTGAGACAGAAGGAATCATTTCTGAAAGGAGGCAAGGTAGTAGAGTAGGTGAGCCAGGACTGTTTCTTAGGATATAAGTGGAACCATTTGTTTGTTTTTGAACTTTGGGAAAGTTGGCAAGTATGTTTTTGGGCAAGACAGTTCAGTGCACATTTCACATCTATAAAATAAGAGGGTTGAATCTGATGGGCTGGCCTTTGTAGACCCTTCAGCTCTGAGCTCTCCATGGTTCTGTGTTACAAAGATGAGTTGCGGAAAACAACCTTGTGGAATCACTACCAGCATCACCTGTTTTGGTGTGGCTGGGAAGTAGGTCAGACCTTGGCAGCCATGAGAAAGTGGTTGCTTCCAACTGTGAGCTCTCCTGGAGTCTTCTTTGCAGACACCTGCCACAGAAAGGGCCTTGGGGAGGTGCTGACACTCCTGGAGGGAGGAGAAAGACAAATGAGGGGTCCTGGTGCTGTGGGCAGGGAGGGCTGATTGATGAGGAGAAGGAGCTGATTTTGGAGGGAGGGGAATGAAGGCAGCACAGCTGGAAACTGGAGGAGAAAGTGAGAAGCAGACATTTATTGATCATTTTCTTGTGTGGGTCAGAGCCTGGGTAATGCAAATGGTTTGCAATCTCCTGCTATCCTGAAGATTGGCGGTTTGAACCCAGCCAGTGGCCCCATGGGAGAAAGGCCTTGTGCACTGCGTATGTAAAGATTGTTGTTGTTAAGTACCGTGGAGTCGATTCTGACTTATAGTAACCCTGCACAGGGTTTCTGAGGCTGTAAATCTTTACGGGGGCAGAAAACCTCATCTTTCTCCCACGGAATGGCTGGTAGTTTCAAACTGCCGACCTTGAAGTTAGCAGCCCAATTCGTAACCACTCTGCTACCACAGCCTAGAAAACCCTATGGAATGGTTGTGTTCTGTAATATATGGGCTTGCGTTGAATTGGGGGTGATTCCATGATAGCTGACAGCATCAACAGCAGCAGTTAATCTGTGTGGAGCATTGATCCGATACTCTTGTTTTATTCCTCCCAAACACACTGGGAGGTAGGTGTCATTATGTGGATTTTGAAGATCAGGAGATTGATGCGCGGAGCAGTGACTTGCTAATGGTAACTCACTGCTGGTGATTTGGAGGAGAGTCAAATTTGGGCTGACTTCAAATCCCTGCTCTTTTCATCTTCTAGCTGTGCCTCACACCGATGTAGGTCCTGGTGATAAAGTGAGGCATTGGGAGAGACTATGAACAGGTGAACAAATACCTACTTTCAAGAAGTAAAATTTGTTAATGAAAATAGAGTAGCAGTAGGAGATAGTGAGTGGCAGATTTACATGTTGTGCTTTTACACCCTGGTCAATAAAATTGTGGATTAATGAGATGTGCTGACTCATAGTAACAAAACAGTTCTGACTGGAATTCTTGAGGGTAGAATTTAGCCCAGGCTTTAAAATGAACCATTTGTGGGACTTGAGCAAGTCAGTCTGTTTTCCACTGTGGGATATCAAGGAGATTAATGCATGGATGATGAGTACAGATCAGGTAAGTCAGGGCTGTGTCAAATCAAAAGTATTTGCAAGTCCTCAAGAGCTAGTATTTATTTATATTTTTTTAAGGCTTTGGTTAACTTTTAAAGGGTTCACTTGTATTTATTTCTTACCTTTTGTGTGTTTCAGAGAAACAGCTTATTCTTTATTCCTTGAATATGATTAAGAATAAAGATCCCTGATTCCAGTTTTAGCAGGGTTTGGATTTGATCCTTTAGCAGCAGAAGGCCATTGGAGGTGTAGAGTAGAGGGCTGACCTTTAGGTCATGTCATCGGGAGGGGGTGGCCTTGGCCATCAACAAGTGTCAAGGAGATAGACTGATTAACTGGCGGGTGATGAGCCTTATCATGGGTCTGACTCATACGGTGTACACAGCAAGGCAGACAGGTCGGTTGATCAGCACTTCCTGAGGGCCTACTATGTACCAGGCTCTGGCTGAGGAGGGAGTGACACATAGTGACATTTGCTTTGAGCCTGCTGTGTGCCAAGTGCCATGCTGGGGGCTGAGGATTGAAAGGAGCTTTCTGCTCAGTAATTACCATCTGTCTGATTGAGTCTGCTGGGTGAGGTGTACATCTAGACAGAGATGACATTTTAGATAGGTAACTGCCTGGACGTAGGGGGTGGTTCCTCGGGGCCATCATGGAGGGATGTGTGAGATCACCTGGAGACCTCAAAATAGCAACACTTTTAGCAACCAACATTGCCTTATCTGTGTACTGTCATTGGTGCGCTACTTGGTGTACACGGTGGAGGTGATGCCTAAGCTGAGTTTTGTAAGATGAATAGGAGTTTGTGGCACTGTAGGATAAACATTGGACTGTTAACCACAAAATCAGTGGTTCAAATACACCATCCGCTTCTTGGAAACCCTACATTAGGCTCGCTATGAATTTGAACTGATTGAACGGCACTTAACAACAACAACAACAATAACAAAGAATTTTCCAGAAGACAGGGAGAACATATTCAAGAACACCAGTGTATGAAACAGCACAGGACTTGACCGAACACTTGAGGGATTCAAGCTTAAGGGATTTTGTGCTCAGGTGATGGGTGAGCCCAGTAACAGACCAGGAATAAAGGAAAAAAAACACATCCATATTCTCTTTTCTCAAAAGGAGGGGAAAGACCCAAGGAGGAGGGTTAGTACACACACACACACACACACACACAAGAGTGTGTGTGCTTTAATAATAATAAAAACTCCCATGTACCAGGTGTTAGGCATTTTCAAGCATTGTTCCAATTTTTCCAGTAACCCCTTGAGGTAGGAACTTTTTGGAGTCCTAGTGTGGCCCTGTGGGCTAATGCATCAGACTGCAAAGTCATTTGAACTGCAAGGTTGGTGGTTCAAGCTCACCAGCTGCTCCTTGGAAATCCTCTACAGGGTAGTTATGGGTTGGAATCGACGGCACTTAACAGCAACAACAACATGTTAGAAATGAAGGAGTCCAAAGTCAGTATATGTTCAAATGCCTTGTACAGGTTCATATAGTGCCAAGACCAGGATTTGAACTCAGATTTGTGTACCATGTTGCTTCTGTATCCCGTGAGTTTGTGGTGACATCCAAGAGGAACAGGGTACTTTTCTTGCATAGCAGTGTGACTTGTATCACAAACTGGAGTATCAGTAGCCTTATATGCAAAATGTGGACAGGGAAGAGGAAGCATCCCACCCCTCTCAGCAAGACCACTACTGGGGAGATGGAAGCTTCAGTCTCTCTGTCCTGTTGCCACTGAGCCTCTGACTTGAGATCCTCACTCGTGAGACCACCTCCTGACTGTGACATCGAGAATTCAATGATCCTGTGGATGCAGGATCGTTCTGGCCTTGTAACAGGGCTTTCCCAGAGTAAATCAATAAGGTGGTTCCTGGGTCGGATTTGACGCCTCCTGTGACTAGATTTCAAGGAGAGAATGTGCTGATCATGCTGATGCTAGCGTACTAGGCTGCGTGCCCTTCATATTTCTAATTGTATATTAGTAAGCTGATGTTTGATAACTCCCAACAACAGCAGTAATAAAGGCAAACAAACAAAACCAACAGAGAGACAGTGCAGTGGGGGTTAAAGAGCTCAGACTTGGAGCCAGATCACCTAGAATCAGTTCCCAGCTCTGTCACCGATTAGCTCTTGGAGTCAGTTTCCTCATCTATAAAATGGGGACAGTAATAATAACACTCACTTCATAAGGTCATTGTGAAGATGAAATGAAATCAATATTTGCTAAGTGCTTAGAAAATGGCCTGGCCTGTAAGTGCTATATAAGGGTATATCAGACAGCAACAGCAAACAATTAGATATTCTGGCCCTGCCTTTGTCTGTCCTTTAAGATGTTACATGACATGCTATGTCAGTGCATTCTGTTTTTATATCAGTACCTGGCAGGTGAGTGTACAAGTTTGACTTGTGTACAAGCGCAGGAAGGTGACGTGTGGTCTGATGAGACTGTTGAGATGGGTACTTTGCCACAAGACCTTTACTGGCATTGGGAAGTATGTGGTTGAGAAATATCCAGTAGAGTAATCATTTTTATTAGGAGACTAGAGTTCAGGTTAAGTGGCATTTGCATCTCAGTTTGTTTATTGATTTCATTTCCTTGGCATTATACTCTGTCACCCCAGCCCAAATTTGTCTTACTGTGGTTGGTGGCTAGTGTGTCGCTCTAATGCTGGAAACTCTGGCATCTGAAGACAGGTTTCAGTGGAGCTTCCAGACTAAGACAAATGAAACAAAAGAGATTACATGGCAATCTCTTGATGAAAATTGTTGTTGTGGTTGTTGTTATGTGCCGTGGAGTCGGTTCTGACTCATAGCGACCCTGTACAGGATTTCCGAGGCTGTAAATCTTTACAGGAGCAGAAAGCTTCATCTTTCTCCCATGGAACAGCTGATAGTTTTCGAACTGCTGACCGTGATGGTTGCAGCCCGATTTGTAATCACTACGCTACCAGAGCTCCTTGTGAAAATTAGTCAATGAAAATCCTATGAATCTGACATAGTGCTAGAAGATGACCCTCCTATGTTGTTTGTTGCTGTTGTTGTTAAAGTGCTGTCGAGTTGGTTATGACTCATAGTGACACTGTATAGGGTTTACAAGAAGTGGCTGGTGAGTTTGAACCGCCAACCTTGTGGCTCAAACCAGCCTTGCAATCTAGTATTTATCCTATGGTGTCACACAAGGACCTCTATGTTGTAAGACACTCAAAATATATATAGCTGCAACAGCTGACTCCAGTATGCCAGCAGTCATGAAAATGTTGCATGACAGTGTTGAGCTCTGTTGTCTGTGGTATTGAGGCAGCCCATGTACAACAGAACAATACATTACTAATAACATAGGCATCTGGAACCTAGGCATTGACCTAAGCGTTGATAGTTTTATCTGACTAAGCCAGTCAGTAGGTCATTTTTAACTGACTTTTAGAAAGTATCAGGAGTCACA
The DNA here is from genome assembly GCF_000296735.1 of Chrysochloris asiatica. Lineage (NCBI taxonomy): Eukaryota > Metazoa > Chordata > Mammalia > Afrosoricida > Chrysochloridae > Chrysochloris > Chrysochloris asiatica. Next base: position 5,451,473 of record NW_006408695.1, on the reverse strand, counting down.
TACAGGGAAATACTGAAAGATCTGGATTCTGGCCCACAGGGCTAAGACTCAACTCTGCCACTAATATGTATCCCTGTGGGCAAATCACCTCATCTCAGGGCCTCCATGTACCCTTTTTCTCCTGTGTCTTTACTTCTAAAATTAGTTTTCGAGATGCCAAATGAGCTCTCTCATCTCTGGTGTTCTCTGGTCAGTTACATGTAGGATATTGAAGGAAATTTTATTTAAAAAAAAATCAGGTCTGTTGATGGTGTCCCTGATCAACAAAAGAAATAAACTGATCATCTTAATTCTTTCTTTACATTTTTCAATTCCATCTGTAAGAATACCCACCCCATTTCAGCCTTACACCTTTTCTAATCCTCAAATATTTCTGTGTGTCATATGAGGCGGCTTCAAAAGTTCATGGAGAAATAGAATTGAAAGATACTAGAATGTTCCCACAAACTTTTGAAGCTCCTTGAATGCAGTAATGCAGAATGAGACCCAACAGCTATCACCCAACTCTTAGAAGTTGGTTGGGGTGGAGAAACAAGATTTTGACTTTCGCAGCTTTTATTATATGTTGCTAGTTAGAATTGAGATGTGCTGTAAGTGTAAAATACACCTGTCAGAACTTACAGAAAAACTAAAATTTCTTAGATTGATAGATTTTATTTTATGTTGTTGTTAAGTTCTATGGAGCTGGTTCCGGCTCCTAACAACCCCGTAGAGGATTTCTGAGAAGTGGCCACCAGGTTTGAACTGTCAACCTTTCAGTTAGCAGTGCTTACCCTAGAGCATTACACCACTAATTATATGTAAACATGCTGAATTTGGATAAATTGGCTTAAATAAACTGTTATTAAAAGTGAATTATTTCCTGCTTCTCATTACTTTAAATAAAAATGTAAATTATATGTCTGAATTGCTTATTTTTTTGTTGGACCAGCACTGTTAGAAGCTTTTTGTCTAGTAAAGAAAGTCAGATA
>NW_006408695.1:5421143-5449819 GCF_000296735.1 Chrysochloris asiatica | reverse complement strand
TTGCTATGGGTCGGAACCGACTTGATGGCACTTAACAACAACAACCTTTTCCTGGTGTGGCGCTGTAGGATAAGCACTGAACGACAAGTCTGGTTTGAACAACAAGGCCTGTGGTTCAGATTCACCAGCCACTCCTCAGAAACACTGTACAGGCCGCTATGAGTCAGAACCGATACGACGACACTTAATAGTAACAGTACCCTTCCTTGAGGAATTCTGCTGCCTTTGCTTGTTGTTGTTGTTAAGTGCCATCGAGTCTGTGCCAACTCATAGAGACCCTGTATAAGGTCGCCGAGGAGCAGCTGGTGGGCTTGAACCGCCGACCTTGTGGCTCAAACTGACCGTGCAGGTCAGAGCATTATAATGCAGCGCCACATCATTAAAATAGCATTTTAGGCATCCTCGAGGGACTCAAATTGTGTTCCTTTGCATGTTCTTTTAGTTGGGGAAGAAGAAAGAAGTCTGAAGGGACAAGATCAAGGCTGTAGGGTGGATGGGGTAAAGTTTCTCAATGAAATTTTAATAGGACACCCCCTGTTACCCCTGGAGAATGAGTAGGGGTAGTGATGGGAAAAAAATTCCTTGACACTGCTTTCCTGCCTTTTTCCTCAACAGCGTAGTTTCTAGTGTTCTTCAAACTTCTTCATAAGAAGTCAGTGTGATTGTCGTATGTCCTTCGAGAAAATCTATCAATACTATCCCTTTGGAATCCTTTGAAACAGTTGCCGTAACTTTCTGAGCAGACCTGTCTACTTTGAATTTAACTGGCCCAGCTGATACTCTTGGAAGCTACTGTGTGATTGTTGTTGTTATGTGCCGTCGAGTTGGTTACGGCCTATAGTGACCCTGTATAGGGTTTCCGAGGAGCAGCTGGTGAGTTTGAACTACTGACTTTGCGGTTTAAACCAACTTTGTGGTCCAGTGCTTATCCTACAGCACCACACCAAGACTCCCCTGTTTTGATAACACTTTTTTTTTTTTTCTCCTGAAGGCACCGTAGCGAGACAAGTGTATTGCTGAAAGAACGTGTCTTAAGCCATCTACTGATTGCAGAGATGGGTTTAAACATGTTTTGTTTTTAATAAACCCTGACATGTATGAACTGGAAACCCAGTAGCAGTATTCTTTTTCTTACAGTCATATAACCATATGTCCTTTTCTGACAACATGCCATTTCTTTTCTTCTCTTCTTTACCTTTATATTTGTCTCTATTTCCTTAACCTTTGTTGATTTCTTACCTGTTTCAGTCTGATGGATGCTGCTCTGCCTAGATGTTGTGTGCCAGATTCATTTCTTTGTAGCATTGATCTTATTTGGCTTCTCTGTGGTATTCTTACTATTGACTACTCTTGGTTTCATTGTTGTGCTCCTATCTCTCTGGCTTCTCCTTAAGGAGAGGTTCTGTTACCTCCATTACTTAACACATCTTCTTCCCTTGTCTGGAACATTCCTCCACTCCCCATCGTATCAGAGTAGCTCCCATGTATCTCTGTAAAAATTTAATTAATTAATTAATTTTTAAAGCTTTATTGTGAATTGAGTGATAGAACATTGATTGGTTTTGCACTCAATCAATCGTATTTTGTTTCATTGCAATGATTATTATCCCAGGAATGCACCATTGGTTAACAGTATTTGCCTCTGTCCCCACTTTTTTATTTTTATGTACACAAAAACATGAAGGGATATATAATCATTTAAACAATCAAAAGTCACATTTTGCAAGCCAGCCTCCTGGCCACCAGCATACAGCCTTTCTTTTTCCATGAATCTAAAATCCTCAGCTGCTCTCTGTCTCCATTCCATGTGCCTTTTATGATTTAGTTTTGATATCACTTCTGCTTGCACCCCTATCTCTAACCCCTGTCATCTCCACTTCCTCCGTTTTAAGGTTTTTTTTTTTTTTTTAATTGTTTGCTTTTTCTTGACAGCAAGGGCTATTCCTTTCATCTCTGTATTCTCAAGTCCATAGTAGGCTCACATGAGAATCTTACTGAACAAACAAATCTCACATAGTAAAGCTTAGCAGATAGCACATCAAGAGGTCTGATGGGAATTCTAGCCACGTAGAGATGTGATCAGAAGTCGCATTTGAGCTGGGCCTTGAAGTCTGCCATATTGAGATGAGAGAGTCAAAGGGGATCCTGGTGACTGCCATCTGCATGCTGTGTTCGACAAGATGCAAGGATGTATATATAACAAGGATGATGTCGTTAAGTGCCGTTGAGTCTAATCTGGCTCAGTGACCCTGTGTAGGTTTTCCTAGGAGCTGCTGGTGGGTTTGAACCTCCAACCATGTGGTTAACAGTGCTTATCCTACCACACCAGGGCTCCAAGATCATGGAGTGGGTGGTAGGCGTGAACCTCTGACTTTCTGGTTTGCAGTCCAGTGCATATTGTATAGGGTGCATCTATTTCCTGGTACAGTCTCATCATTGCCAGATTAAAAGAAGGAGGGTGTTCCTGGGATCCACTTGGGCTAGCCTCTGTCATTTGCTCCTGAGCTGGCTTATGTAACTCATCTGAGCCTCATTACCCCAGGACAGAGCTGCATGGCAGACAAGCACCTTGCTCTTTGCTTTGGAGCTGCCCTGGAGGACAGAGATACATCGAGGTTGCTTGCATTTTCATCTTTTCTTCCTCAGAGCTGCTTTTCTGGATGGCAGAGAGGTGACCTCAGCAGTCAGAGACAGGAAAGAGTGAAATGAGTCATCGCAGGCCCTAATGAGGTGCATGAGGGACCCTTCCTGAGAGCCAGGGTCAGGTGAGGTCATGCTTTACCCAGGGTAGGCTTTGCCTCGGGGCTCCAGGCAGCACTGGAGCAGAGCTGAGCTAATTTTACCCACAGGAGCTGACTGTGCTGAAGGGCAGGGCTTATGACATTGGTCTTATCATCCTGTGATGCCCAGAGAGCTCCCAAGGTACAACCCGTTATGTCTGGGCTGTTTTTTGCCCTCCAGTTTAATACATTTTTTCCATTAGGCATGCATATTGGGAAGCAGGATGCTGAGGTGCAAAGAGCTTTGGATTTGGGTGGAAGGCTGCAGAGCTGGATTTAGGTCCCTACCATCTGACCTTGGGCAAGTTATAGCATCTCGGTGGGGTCTCAGTTTCCTCCTTTGTAAAATAACACTTACACCTATCTCCTGGGGAGTGCAGTGGCTCTGTAGGATAAGCACCGGACTACAAACCACACAGTTGGAGGTTTGAATTCACCCCTGCTCCTTGGTGGAAAGATGGGACTTTTTGTTCCTGCAAAGATTTGCAGCTTTGGAAAGCCTATACAGGGTTGTTATGAGTTGGGACTGACTACACCACCACCACCAACCTGTCTCCTAAGATTGCACTGAAGATGCAATAGTAGATGACATGTAGTGACCAGCTATTGCGTGCCAGTCACTGCTTGACGTGCTTCATTCATATTCATTCACTAAATCTTCAAATCAAACCCCTGAACAAGGTACTATGGTTAACCCTAATATGCAAATAAGCAGACAGGTACAATTTGTTTAGGCAACTTGCCTAAGACCATCCACTTAGTTGTAGTCTGACTGGGACTTGAACCCAAGCCAGAGGTTCTATGGCCTGTGACCTAAGTCACTGTACCTTACTGCTTCAAAACATACCCTTTTGGCTTGGTACATACCCAATGCCATGGAGTTTCTTTACAGAAACAGATTGCCACATCCTTCTCTTGTGGAGCAGCGAGTGGACTCAAACCGCTTAACTCTGGTTAGCAGGCAAGCATTTTAATCACAGCACCAGCAGGGCTCCTGTTGTTGGTGTTGTGAAGTGCTGTCGAGTAGTTAACCAGTGATAGCAACGCTGTATAGGATTTCCGATGCTGAAAATCTTTGCAGGAACAGAACACTTCATCTTTCTCCCTCAGAGCAGCTGATGGGCTCAAACCATTGGCCTTGTGATTGCAATCCAGTGCCTATCTTACTGAGCCACTGGACTTCCTAGGGCTTCTGTAGCATGGGCTAATATTTTCCAGCTGCCTTCAATGCATCATGACCCTGTGCTAAATGCTAGGAAGGGAGACATATGTTAAGATTTATGCCATAGTGGTGTTGTTAGGTGCCATCGAGTTGATTTTTGACTCACAGCAACCCTGTAGGACAAAGTAGAACAAAGCCCTATAGGGTTTGCAGTGCTGTGTGACACTGTAGAATAAGCACAAATGCTAACTACAAGGAAGGCAGTTCAAACACACCATTCAGGGTCGCTATGATTTGGACAACAACAACAACAACAACGTATTTTTACAGAAGCAGATGGCTGCAATTTTCTCCTGTGGAATGTCTGGCTTCAAACTGCCAACCTTCAGTTAACAACCGAGCTCTTTAACCACTGTGCCATCAGGGCTCCTATAAACAACAAAAAAATTAAAAACAAAACCCAAAAAACCCACGGTTACCTTCAATTCCGACTCATAGTGTCCCTAAGCAGGGTTTCTGAGTCTAAATCTTTAAGTGAGCAGCCAGCCTCATGTTTCTCATGCAGAGCAATCTGTTGAGATAGTTGTGTTTTTGTTAGCGGCCACGGAGCTGATGCTTGACTCATCGTGACCCTATAAGACTGAGTAGAACTTCCACATAGGCTATAATTTTTATGGGAGCAGATCGGTGGGTTTTCTCTCATGGGGTATGTTTGAAATGCCAGCTTTTCAGTTAGTAACCATGTGCATAACCATTATGCCACTAGAGTTCTTTTATGGGTTGTTGTCGCTGTTGTTAAGTGTCATTGAATTGTTTCTGACTCATAATGACCCTGTATAGGGACTTTGTTGCTAGCAGTCCAGTGCTGATTCTACAGCTCCACACCAGGAGTCCTTATCCATACTTTGACCTGCACAGAGGAGAAACTCTGTCCTACTCCCTGCTCCCAGGCCATTTTATGGGTAATACAAAGTTCATTCATGGCTACAGGTGGAAATCCTTGGTCTTCTGAGATATTCAGTAGATGTTTAGTCTAGTACCTATGATGTTCAGTCTCTGGGTGGAATGTTCTGCATATATCCTCTTCGCTCATTTGACTTGTATTGTCACATAATATTGCCACAGGTGCCCTGAACTTCCTGAAGGTGTAGCCAGGTAGACACCCATTTATTTCATTGTGTCTTTCCCAGTTGACCCCTCATTCATGCTCTGAACTGCACACAGGAGAGGATCCATCAAACCCTCACCTCTCCCCTACCCTGCTTCTCCCCTCCCAGGCCAGATATTTTTCTCATCTTACATTTGAGTAAAATGAAACTGAGAAAAAACATTACCTCCTCTAACTTTCTCTGGTGGACCCAGAGCTGACCAGTGTTCATGTTTACTTCATTAACTGCCTGCCTCCCAGAGTCACTTAGCGCTGTTAAAAATCCCACATTTTCTGCTCACTACTGCCAACCAGGAGGAGTTCATGTCTGTGAAAACATGGGTAGTCAGTTATGGATGACATGCCCCGCAGGCAGGCTGCGTGGTCTGAGCCCACACCAGAAGAAGGTAAAAAGGACTGGGCTCTATTACAGCTATTTGTTGCTGCTTAACAAATAACCCCAAATCTTGGAGGCATATCCTAAAATCCAAAGCAAACGCTCTGCCGCTAAATCAACTCCGACTCGATACTACCCTGTGAGACGGAGTAGAACTGCTCCCTCTGGTTTCCAAGGCTGTAAAGCTTTATGGAAGCAGACTGCCACATCTTTCTTCTGTGGAGTGACTGGTACTTTCAAGCCACAGACCTTTTGAGTCTCCAGCGCTCCTGTAGTGGTCTGTAACAACCAGTTTTGATGCTCATGGATTCTTTGGGTCAGTAAATGAACAAAGAATAGTGGGGTTGCTGTCTCTGTTCTCCATAATGTCTGGGCCCTCAGCTGGAGGCATTTGAAGACTCACTCGCTTTCATGTTGACTCAGTCACAGATCTTAGCAGGGCTGTTGATCAGAATATTACATGTGTCTCTCCATGTGGCCTGGACTTCCTTATAGCATAGGAGCTGATTACCCTGGGCAAGAAGACAGAAAGATGGGGAGACAGAGTGTTAGACACAGAGAGGTACAGACAGTGAGAGAGACAGATGGAGCAAGAGGGGCAGAGATAACTCGAGGGAAAAACAGCTAGATGAGCAAGGAGAACAGAGAGAGAGAGCAAGTGTGCATGTGAGTGTGAACATGTGCTGGGTGGAAGATGCATGCTTTTTATGCTAGCCACAATCCACTATAGTCCATAGAGTAGTCACAAGATTGTCTGTTATTGTTAGGTTCCTTAGGGTTGCTTCCAACTCAACAATCTTATGTACAACAGAATGAAACACTGCCTGGTTCCGCATCGTTCCTCAGAATTGTTATGTTTGAACCCATTGTTGTAGTTACTGTGCCAGTCTGTCTTCTTTATTGGCTGAACCTCTGTATTACCAAGCATGCTGCCCTCCAAGGACTATTCCCTCCTGATGACATGTCCAAAGTACATGAAGTCTCTCCATGCTGGCTTCTAAGGAGCATTCTGATTGTACTTCTTCCGAGACAGTTTTGTTTGTTCTTATGGCAGCCAATGGTACTTTCAATTGTCTTCACCAGCACCATAATCCAAAGGCATCAGTTCTTTATTGTCCAGCTTCCCCATGCATATGAAGCTATCGAAAATTCCATGATTTGGGTCAGGTGCATCCTAGTCCTCCAAGTGACATCTTTGCTCTTTGATGCTAAAAAAATGGTCTTATGCAACAGATGTGCCCAATGCAATACTTCTTTTTCTTTCTTAACTTCTGCTTTAATTGTGGATCCAATAAAAATGAAATCCCTAACAATTTCAATTTCTTCTCCATTTATCATGATGTTGTTTATTGGTCCAGTTGTGAAGATTTTTGTTGTCTTTACATTGAGGTGTAATCCATTCTGAAGGCCGTTGTCTTTGATTCATCATTAAGTGCTTCACATCTTCTTGCCTTTCAGCAAGAAAGGTGTGTCATCTACACATCACAGATTATTAACGAGTATTCCTCCAATCCTGATGCCGCACTCTTCTTCATATAGTCCAGTTTCTCAGATTATTTGCTTAGTGTGCAGATCGAGTAAGTATGGTGAAAGGATACAACCCTGTTGATGGAGTGGCAAGATTCTGGAAGAGCATGTAGGACTGAAAATACTGCTGGGGTCAAATTTGCAAAATACAGTCGGAACCAAACCAAACCAAACCAAACCAAACCAAACCAAACCAAACCACACCACACCACACCACACCACACCACACCACACCACACCACACCACAGTCGGAACCAAACCAAATCAAACCACCAAACCCCACTGAGTAGGCACCCTACTCAACGAAACACTACGTATTACAGTGTGGAACTGCTTCATAGGGTTTTCTTGGGCTAGAATCTTTATGGAAGCAGATCAACAGACTTTTCTTCTGCAATGCAACTGAGTAGGTTCAAATTGCCAACTTTTATGTTTGTTGTTGTTGTTGTTAAGTGTTTTCGACTCGGTTCTTAATCACAGTGACCCTGTATATGGTTTCCAAGGAGTCCTTTATATTAGCAGTCCGCCGTAAACCCTTTGTGCCTCTGAGAGCCCTTCAATCAGCCACAGGCTCCTGTTTACTAAAAAGAGGAGGAAGAACAAGAGCAGACATTCCTGGAGATCTACTCTGTAGTGCACACAGGTGGGCCAGGTGTGCAGCAGACATGCATGTGAGGTGCTTACATATTCACTGGCAAATCCTGACAGCCAGGAAGTTGAGCCAGGAGTTCTCAGGAAAGAGCGATTATGCTATAATCTTGCCTCATTCCTCATTTTCTACAAATAAGAGTTGACCATGACCAGACACTGGTTTGTGTAATTCTGGTTAGCTTATTCTACCTGCTACTACTTATGGAGTTTTAGAATTCTAGGCCTGTTTGCTTTATTACAATAAAGTGACGCATTTTTGTTCCCTTCCCATAGGCAAGAGAGAAGCAGGCATAAGTATAGGTTTTCCTTGAGCAGAACAAGAAACAGCATTAGATGATCACTTTATTCATCTGTGATTTTTTTTTTCTCCTTTTCTTTTATCAAGTTGAAGTGCAGCAAAAACATTCCACATCATTTAAGTAGAATGGCATTAATTCCATGAAATAAATGTTAGTGAAATAATTGGAAAGGCTGGAGCATTTGGAGCCAGGAGGTGACATCTAGAGCTAATGAGTTTAAGAATTTACTCTGTTACTTTATAGACAAACTATGGGGATAAGGAAGATTGAATTAGGAAGCTGTTACTGAAGCCTCTGAAACTTTTCTCAACATCCTCAAAGCTCATGACTATTCACTGGATTGTTAAATTGAATAGTATTGTTTTTGTTGTTATTGAGAATATGGACAGCAAAAAAACCATTTCTACATGTACAATTCAGGGTCACTGATAGCATTCTTTGGGTGGTGCGAACGTTCTCACTTTCCTTTTCTGAGTTGTTCTTCCCCTTTAACACAGATTCACTGCCCCCTAAGGTTCCTATCTAATCTTTCAAGTTGTTGTTGTTATTAAGTGCCATCGAGTCGGTTCTGACCCATAGCGACCCTGGAACAGGGTTTCCGAGGGTGTAAATCTTTACGGGAGTAGAAAGCCTTATCTTTCTCCCGCGGAGCGGCTGGTAGTTTCGAACCGCTGACCTTAAGGTTCACAGCCCGATTCGTAACCAGTAAGCTACCAGAGCTCCTTTCAAGTTACTATTGTAAATTTGAACCCATTAGATTGACACAGTGGTAGCAACAGTGGGCTCAAATTATAACAACAATTGTGAGGATGGTACAGGAATACGCAATGTTTTGTCCTGTTGTGCGTAGGGGTGTTATGAGTAAGAACTGACTCCAGGTCACCGAACAATAACAACAATAGATAGGTCTTTTTTGTTTATTTATTTATTTTTATTGTGAATTGAGTAATGGTTTACAGACAAGATCATCAGTTTCACATTCAACAACCCATACATTTTGTTTCATCCCAATGATTGTAATCCAATCCATGCAAAAACAGTTATCCCACTTCCTCCCTGTGGTTCTTATTTGCATTCCACCCACTCTCCCATCTCTTCTCAACTTTGTCCTTAGGTCAGTGTTGCCCTTTTGATCTCAAATGACTGACCATTCCATGGTGAGCATATCTTACTAGTGTTGTTGTCCTTCCTATATACCTATCTATAGCTTGACTGAAAATTGGGCCTCCAGGGTCAGTTCCTTCCAGACCTAAAGGGTGGTCAAGGGTCATGGTCTCAGGTTCCTCCAGTCTCTTTATAACCAGTAAGCCCTGTCAGTTGTTTTTTTCCATAATTTGGAGTTTTGTTCTGCATTTTCTGTCACTCTATCCAAGACCATCTAGTATGATTCCTTTCAGAGCTGTTGGTAGTGATAGCAGGGCTCCATCTAGTTCTTCTGGTTTCAGAGTTGTGGAGACTGATGTTCACAAGCATCTTCAGTTCTCATCTCTCGTCTTGCTTTAAGGAGTTCTGGTAGCGTAGTGGTTACGAATTGGGCTGCGAACCTTAAGGTCAGCAGTTTGAAACTACCAGCTGTTCCGTGGGAGAAAGATGAGGCTTTCTACTCCCGTAAAGATTTACAGCCTCGGAAACCCTGTACAGGGTCCCTATGAGTCATAACAACAACAACTTCTTGCTTTGGCACATGAAGATACCAATAGCTTTACCTTAGATGGCCACTCATGAACTTTTAAGATCCCAGACACTACTCATCAAAGTAGGATACAGAACATTGTCTTTGTGGACTATGTTATGCCAGTTGACCCTGGTATCCTCTCAGACGATGGTCCTGAGATTCCAGTTTCAGCAACTCATTGCCCTTAATATGTTTGATAATATCTAAGAAGTTTTCCTCATTTTGCCCACTGTTTGCTCTACCACATTCATAGTTATATAGGCAGGAAACGCAAATGCCCACACTCTTTTATATTTGTGAATGTACTTCCATTTTTCCTCCCATACCCATTCAGCCAGCAACAGATAGTTCTTAATTCTCAAGACAGATTATTGTTTTTAGGAAGTTAACTGAAAAACTGCTTGGTTTTAAGAAGTCTTGAGGGGTTATTTTTGGTTTAATATTTGAAGGTAATCTTGGGGCAATTGTTTCAGGGTTTTATCCAGCCTTCATGGCACCAGAAAGTGCAGACTATGAGAATTTGAAGTTCTTTTATGTACTTTTTTGATCAGGATTCTTGTGTAGAATCTTTGATTAAAATGTTGAACAGCTTTTTGAATCCTTTGGTTTCACAGCTTTGCTTGCCAGTAGAAATAGCAGGAACATTTAACTTCACTTCACTTCATTCTTCCAAAATTGAGTAAGTACATGTCATTGGTGGAACCTAATTTATTAGCTTCTAGGGAGTACTGAAGGAGCTCTGGTAGTGTAGTGGTTATGCATCGGCCTGTGAACCTCAGGGTCAGCAGTTTGAAACTACCAGTTGTTCTGCAGGAGAAAGATGAGGCTTTCTGCTCCCTTAAAGATTTATAGCCTCGGAAACCATGTACAGGGTCGCTGTGAGTTGGAATTGACTCCATGGCACATTACAACAACAACCATTTCCTTAAAGGATATTCAAAATTGTGGTGTCTCAAAATTTGTTGTCTCAATGACTTGAGGCCATGCCACAAGTGGCATTTAATAGGCAGGGAGTAGGGATGCTAAATGTCCTGTAATGCCTGAAACACATTACACAGAAATAACTCTCTTTCCTCAAAGGGCAGTCTCATTCCTGTTGAGAAATACCAGTAGACTTTAAAGGATATGTAGAGAACTATATTTGGTGGAGTGTGGAAGGATAGCAAGTCAAGTATGGGAACAACAGGAGCCGGCAGTTCAGTCTGAATAAAGCAGAGTGTGTATGTGTGTGTGCTGAAAGGTAACAGGAGGGAGCTTATGAGTTTATGGCAGCGGTAGAAGATTGGGTTCAGATTATGGAGACACTTTCCATAGTACATTAAAGCATTGGGACTTCATTCTGTTGCCATGGGAAAACCACTTAAGATATTAGAATAGGGTCCTTGAGAGCAGAAACCGAACCTCATCTTAGCATGGCATATCCCGTAGGCTTCAGTTGGTTGATTATGGATATGTGCCGTGGAGTCGGAACCGACTCATAGCGACACTGTGCAGTGTTTCCAAGGCTGTAAATCTTTACGGGAGTAGAATGCCTCATCTTAATCCTGTGGAACAGCTGAGAGTTTCAAACTGCTGACCTTAATGTTCACAGCCCAATTCCTAACCACTACGCTACTAGAGCTCCTTGTAGGCTTCAGTAGGCTTCTTAAATGAATGAATGCCCCAGAGAAATTGTTTGCAAGAGTTGGACTAATGGATACTTGGGTTTTACCAGATCTTGGTACCTGGTATGGTAGGAGAGTTCTAGGCAGTCAGCATTCGATCTTGTGGAACACAGGCTGTGCATGCAGACTCTCTACATCCAAAGGAGAGTATGTGGTCAGACAGCTGTAATAGTTGCCTGCACCAAGCAGAGAAGCTAATATCCTAAGAATCTTCCAGGAAAGAGATTCTTCTCTTTCCTTGACTAGTCCTGTGAAGCCCCTAAGCCATGAGGTGTGTGGGAGTATATTGTGCAGTCCGCATTGATGCTCTTGCATCTCACGCTTATTAAAAATTGCCAATCAAACAAGCAATTTGCTGACAAGGTTCATGCGCTGTGACCATGACTGCAGTTGTTCTTGGGGTGTGGCTTGCTTTTCTGTATAGTGATGGCTGCTGCATGCATTCCCTGCGTCGTCATCCTGTGGAGTTGTGGTGGCTTTTTGGCATTCGGGTCAGTTCCTCTTTCTTCTTTCTGGATGGGCTCTGGAGATTGGGAGGGAAAGCATGGAGATGGAACTGACCAAACATACATATAAGATGTGACCTTGTTAGTTCCATAAGGTTTCATTTCTGAATTCTTCCAGGGGAACAAAAAGGGATGTTTAGACTTGTGAAATGAATCCCGAACCCTCAATTTAGGATCAGGGAAACTATGACTCAGGGAAGGAAAATGAGTTGACGTTGGTCACGCAGTGAGCTGGCCGAGGAACCAGTCTGGGACCTTTTGTAGCAGGGCTTAAATTGCACTTTGCTTCTGGGAGAGAGAGTGTGCTATGAACTGGGTCTGGAGCCAAAGGCCTTGGCGATTGGAGCAGCTACTGACCTGCTATGTGACCGAACGACAGGAACTCAGGTTCCACGCTTGGAAAATAAGTGCTATGGTCACATCTCACATTAAGTATTAAGTTGGAACATGGAAAAGTTTGCTAAATACAAGGAAATGCAGAAGTATTTTTTCTTTTAAAAATGATCTGGACTGGAACTTCACCATATTTAGAGAAAAGGGAGGTGGGCAATGAAGACCCTACAGACCACACCCCAATCAAAGAACATTCCCACAGGGACCCTTTTTCCATTGTCCCAGTAAAGGGATTTTACATTCAGAGTTAGAGGCATAACACCAGGGGAAGGAAGAGCGTGAGCCACATCTTGTAGTGGTCTGAAATTGACAATAGATGCTTGTCTGGAGTCAGGATCTATGTAACAGTATAAAGGGACATGGGGCTATGAAGATGGGTTGCAGCCCATCATGGAGACACAGAACATTATTTTTTGTGAAAATTAGAGCATTGATGAAGACTCAGCTGGAGAAACCCATATGAAATAGGTGTTCACCTGGCAGCACCTTCAGGTATATGGTAGTAAACCAGGCCAAAGATAGTTGTCAGGGGCCTCAAGACTGGGTGATTTGGAAACATTCAACTTATGTTTTCTGATGGTTCAACTTCTTACTTGAGCTTATGATGTTGTTGCTGTTGTTAAGTGCTGTTGAGTTGGTTCCGACTCATAGCAACCCTATGTAGAATTTCCAAAGAGTGGCTGGTGGGTTTGAACTACAATTGTTCTCATCTCTATCTTACAGATAAGGAAATAGAGGCCCAGAGAGTAGATGGGATTTTTCTGGCCACATAGCTGGCCAACCTGGACCAGTGGAGTGTTTTCAGATGGGCATGTACTGCTCACTTTTCTTCTTGGTTGACATTTGAAGCAGCTATGAAGGCTATGACTCTTAATGGCTCCAGAGAAACGCTGCAAGATTTTTGAAGATGAGCTTTAGGGAATCTAGGACACAAAGTATGTTTTTCCCAGTAATTATTTTTATTGCTCTCCTATTGTTTGTTCTGGTTGAAAATGCCCATGAGAGCAAAGCAATGGCCTCTGTCAATTATTGAATGTATTCTTTGCCTTGGGTACAGTGTTGCATCTGTGGATTTAGATAAATTTGTGGAGGGGGCGATCATAACACACAACTTTTATTGTACATATATATAAATACATAGTGGTTTGGGTGAAAGTTTATGGGGCAAATTAACTTTCTCTCAGACAATTTATACACATTTTGGTTTGTGATGCTAGTTCCAGTTCCTCAATGTTAACAATCCTCCTGCTTTCTTCCTGGATTCCTCCTTAGTCTTTTCTGCCTTTTGAGCTTTGTTTTGGGGAACATGCTGCCCTTTTGGCCTTCTATGGTTGCTGGTTCGGAAGAGTCCATTCTTCAGGAATCTTAATGTTCATTTTACAGGCCTGTCTGTTTGGCTGCTAGGTGATGCGAAGGGGTGGGTTCAGTTCCAGGTTTGAGTGGCTGTCTGAGGGCTGTAGTCTTGGGAGTTTCCACCAGTAATACTGTATGGTCTTTTCTATGCTTTTGAATTTCATTCTACATATTTCTCCCATTCTATTGAGGGCCTTCTGTAGTTCCAATACAGCAGTCAATAATGGTAGCTAATCACCATCTAGTTCTAGTTGCAGAGTAGTGGAGTTTGGTTTCCGTAAATCTTTCATTTTCTTCACTCTTCTTCCCTCTAGACCGGGAGACTAATAGTTGTATCTTAGATGGCCACTTGCTAACGTTTGAGACATTAATTGATACTCACGTGGTAGGAGGTAGAATTGTCTTTGTGAACTATGTTATGCCAGTTGACTTAGCTGTCCCTTGAGGCCGTGGTCCTAAGTCCCCAAGTTCAGTGATTCATTTTCACAAAGTGTTTGGTTATGGCTCAGAAGTTTTCATAACTTCGCCCCTTATTTGCTCTACATGGCTATATTTTCAACACATACAAATACATATGTCGAAATATCCACTGCCAAACTTACATATGGTCATGGATGTAGTCCTGTTTCCTTATTACCAGTTCAGCTTGCATGTCTGGCTTTGAATCCACTTACAGATTATTGTTTCTTTTTACTGGTATTACAGGATTGTGTATATAATAGTATTTACCTCTGTTGTCTCTAACTCTCGTGTACTTCTCAGAGTATTCCTTTGCCTTAGTGAGATTGTGTTGAACTTCCCATTATTGTATAATACCTTTCCCTTCACCCAGTGTACTATATGCCAATTATCTAGTTGGAGTTCTGGTGTGGTGCTACAAAGTCGGTTAGAACCTCAAGGTTGGTGGTTTAAGTTCACCAGTCGCTCCTTCCTAGAAAACCCTTTACAGGGTTGCTATGGGATGGAACCTACTCAACAGCACTTACCAACAACAACAATGTCTAGTCTGGGAATGTGGTGGTTCCTATGATAAGCACTGGGCTGTGAACCCTGAGGTCCACATTTCAAGCCCTCCTGCTGCTCCATGGGGAAAAGGTGAGGCTTTCTGCTCCTTTGGAGATGTAAAGCCTCAGAAACCCTATAAAGGGTCACTATGAGTCGGAACCAACACAATGGCACTTAATAACATTGACATTATCTAGTATGCCTTTTGAGCTTTGTTTTTGGGAACATGCTGCTCTTTTGGTCTCCTATGGTTGCTTATTCGGAAGAGTCCATAAGATAAGCATGGGACTGCTACCCACAAGGTCTGGGTTTCAAACTTTGGCACTTAGCAATAATAACAAGTGCTCGTTGGCACTTAACAACAACAGCAACAATTATCTAGTTAGTAATTTTCTTTGTCCTCTCCTTCTATCTCTGGTAGCCATCCAAGAATATATATGTTTTTCCTTAACTTTGTATAATTGTGGTCTCTTACAATATTTGCTCTTTTGTGTTTGACTTATTTCACTCCGCATGTTCTCCAGGTTCATCTATACTGTGATGTTTTTCACGGGCTTTTTGCTATTCTTTAGCATTCCATTCTGTGTCTGAGTATTAGATGCACCTGGTTTGTTTCTATTTCTTTACTGTTGTGAATAATGCTGTAATTAACATGTGTGTACATACATATGTCCATATCACGGTCCTTGTTTCTTTAGAATACATGAGGGAGCTTCAGAAAGTTCATGGAAAAATGCCATTTTGAAGATCGCTCATATACCTCGTAGTGGGATTGCTGGATCAAGTGGTATTTCTATTTCCAACGTTTTCAGGAAGCACCATATTGTTTTCTCCAGTGGCTGTGCCTTTTATCACTCCACCAACAGTGTATGAGAGCGCCACTCTTTTAGTCTTTTGCTGAGCAGTTTACACGTACTTACTTAATCTTTATTTTGTTGTTGTTAAGTACCGTGGAGTCGGTTCTGATTCATAGCAACCCTGCACAGGGTTTCCGAGGCTGTAAATCTTTACGGGAGCAGAAAGCCTGATCTTTCTCCCGCTGAACAGCTGGTAGTTTCAAACTGCTGACCCTGAGGTTGGCAGCCCAACTCATAACCACTATGCTACCAGAGCTCCTTTAAGCACCTCATTACGTAGATAAGATAGTGATACAGATTAGTCTCCATTTTACAGATGAGGAATGTGAGGTTTAAGAAGATTAAATAATTTGCTAGAGAACATACAGGCCCTACAGAGATATTATAATCCAGCTTTTCTAATTTGAAAACTCCTTCCTTAGGAGTTCTGGTAGTATAGTGGTTATAAGTCGGGCTGCTAACCTAAAGGTCAGCAGTTCAAAACTACCACCAATTCCATGGGAGAAAGATGAGGTTTTCTGCTCCCGTAAAAAAGGAAATTTACAGCCTTGGAAACCCTTTGCAGGGTCACTATGAGTCGAACTGACTCCCTGGCACATCACCACCACCTTCTCCTTGCTAAGGAAGCCTGGTGATGCTGTGGATTAGGTGTTGGGCTGCTAACCTCAAGGTTGCTAGTTCAAACCCCTCAGCTGCTCTGTGGGAGAAAGAAGAAGTTATCTGTTCCCATACATATTTATAGTCTCTGAAATCCTGTACAGGGTCATGAGGAATTGTAATTAATTCTAGGGCAGTGGGTTTGGTTTTCTCCCATGCGTTGTCTGTCTCACTGATAAGCAATTTGAACTGCTTCTTGAGGAAGTAGGGTACAGGCCTTGGGAGCTGCTAGTATGTGAGCTGGAAGAGACTCTGAAGAGTTGATAGACAGGAGGTTTTCAAGCTGTGTTCCTTTGAGCCTGGGACACATCAAGAATGGCCTTGAGTTGGGGCTTGTGTAGGGGAGGGTGCCACGGGAGATGAAACATTATGAAAAGGGGATGAAAAGTAGAGGAGGGAAGAAAAGCTCTAGAGCCTAGCCAAGCAACTCTGCTTGTGTCTACTCCACTAAGCATTTGAAAAGCATGTTGTTTAGAGGAAAATTTCTGCTGCTTATGGGGAAGATTACTGCATTAACCCAACCCCTCCTTTTACTAAGGCTAAGAGACACAGTGGCTCAATATAAGTCACTTTGTCAGGTGTCCCAGGGGGCCCTTTACTCTGGGCACTTTGTTTGAAGTCCTTCCTGTAACTCAAGTTCTCATCTTGGTTGGACACACGTTTTTTTTTTTTCATTTTCCAAGGCAATGTGCAGATATCCTAAGTTCTTTGTGCCTACCTGACTCCCTCTGAGGCTTCTGAGCACCCACCTAGAGGTTTCAGGTCATGTAGCTCTTAGAGGCTGCGGAACCTTCCGGCAGCCCCAAGCAAAGGGTCCTTGACCTGCATCTTTCACCTTGACTGTGCCTCCCCACTGAATCTTGGAACCTTGTGGACATTGGTTCAATTTCTTTGTAGAAAAGAGTTGAAATCACAGCCACTCCATGGCCCAACCACCAAAGACATGGTCTAACTGAGTACATTTAATTATTGACTTGGGTGACCCTGTAGGAAAAGCACTGCACTGCTAATAACAAGGTTTGAATCCACTAGCTGCTTCTCGGAAACCCTGAACAGGATCTCTATGCGCTGGAACCGACTTGATGACACTTAGCAAACAGAGTGAATGCACTGTACCGAGAACACAAGCCAGGCTCTAGAGCGCAAGGCCTTGTGGGGAGACAGAAATAAATTACAAACGTTGTCAGTTTTACTGGAGTTATGATTATTACATTTCATACTTACGTGAGGAGGATTTCACTTCTTAGAAATGGGAGGCTCAACTCAGCAATGGGAAAGATGAAGCTTGAGAAGTTGCAGAGTCTGGTCTAGAATGGCCTCTTCCACATACTATCTATGGGACTTGTGCATTTTTCTTTAAACTTTCATTTCCTCCTTGTAATATGGGAGTGTGGTGCTGTGGGTTAATGTGCCGTACAGCAAAGTCAGTTTGAACTGCTATTTGGCAGTTCAAACTCACCAACTACTCCTTGGAAACCCTACGAACGGTTGCTATGAGTCGGAACTGACTTGACAGCACTTAACGACAGCAACATGAGAGTGAGACTGATACGTTCACAGGGTTGTTGATAGATTAAATGAGATAGTAGATGTAGCCTGCTTAGTAAAATGTCTCACATATTACAATCCACATAATGCACATACATTAAATTATTATTGTTCTGGTTATTATCTGATAGTAAGGAGCCAGAGAAGGAGCTCTGGTAGCGTAGTGGTTATAAATTGGGCTGCGAACCTTAAGGTCAGCATTTCGAAACTGCCAGCTGTTTCATGGGAGAAATATGAGGCTTTCTGCTCCCATGAAGTTTACAGCCTCAGAAACCCTGTACAGGGTTGCTATGGGTCGGAACTGACTCCACGGCACATAACAACAACAACAAGGAGCCAGAGATACTTATTTTTTTAAAAAAATCTGATCAGCAGTTTGGTTCTTCTTGTTGTCTTGTTGCTTCAGCTCCAAATCATAGGGACCCAGTGTAGGGCTTCTGAGATCAGCTGGTGGTTTTGAACTTCTGACCTATGGTTAGCAGTCCAGTGCTTATCCTACAGCACACCACATCAGGGCATGTAATTAGAGCTTCTCATAACACAAACCAAAAAACCCACTTAACAGTTTATCTCAATTTACCTTTCAACATTGTTGTAAGTATCATCAAGCCAGTTCCCACTCACAGTGACTCTGTGGAGGTTTTCTGAGGAGCGGCTGGTGGGCTTGAACCACAGACCTTGTGGTTATTGGTCCTGTCCTTATCTCACAGTACCACACCAGGATTCCAATGTGATCTCCATTTAATTCTACCCATCTACCTACTTCTCCCTAGTGGCCTGAGTTAGCTAGAGTTAGTGACTTACTGTTGCCTGGGCATGTAACCTCAATACCTGGACTCAATTCTTCCCTTTGGCTTGGAATACCCTTTACATCCTCTCCTCTTCCTGCCCTCTTTTAATAATACACAGCCCAAAAGTCTATCTTTCCAATCAAGAGGAGTCCTGCTGAACTCTGAACTTTGAACTCTTAGAGTTGACCACATCCTGCCCTTCAGTTCAGTCAGCCCTCTTTTTCAAGTACTGCACTTGTGAACTCTTTGGAGTTATTGGTGTGTCCCAGGCCTTTGATGTAGCATCTCTGGGGACTCAGGCCAGACTCATAGGTGAGGCACAAACATCTGTGCAACAAATTAATTTAGTGTTTTTCTCAAATGTTAATGCACAAGGAAGCAAATTAAAAAAAAAAAAAAAAAAAAATGTTAATGCACAAGGAAGCAAATTAAAAAAAAAAAAAGTGAACCAGAAACCCTCACTGAGCTACGTGCTCACCAGCCTTAGGAATGCATTTCTGGGGAAGATCCGGCCTCTCTGTAAGTGACAGGAATAACTTGGCTCTTTGCAGGAATTGAAGAGAATCCAGACTACGAAGATTAGCCACACTCCAGCGCCTGCTTTCTCAGAGCTTCCACGAGTGGCTCCCCTGGCTCCCAGGTGACCTGCAGCAGGACTTTTGGTATGCAAATGAGCCTCTTCTGCTCCTCCCTCACCCACTGCCCACTGTCTGGGATCCAGAACTTTTGGTTGAGCCTCAGTGAGCTTGGCTGGGGAGGCTTCATGGGTTGGGGATTACTCTCTTTTTGGTATTTGCATCTTGAAATATTCTGTGCCCTTGATTAATTCATGCTTGGGAGTTTCCTTCATGCTCTCTGGTAAATAGGCTCCTTACTGTACATTTATTTCCCTCCGGGCATATCTCTGAGAGCCTGGAGCCTGTACTTCTAAAAGCTTCTCCAAGGAAAACATCGCAGACCACGTTTCCGGAACTGAAGATCTCAAGGGGTCTTCTGAATGTCCATCTCTATTAGCTCCTTTTGGCCCAGCTTTTGCTTTTAGCTCTAAAGGGAGATTTTGTCTTAAACCACCCTATAGACTTATGGGACTTTTAGTTTGAAAATCTGACAGTTGGCTGCTGAGCTCTGAACTGTAAGAGTGAGCAGCATATAGACAGAACCCCATAGAACATCAAATCATTTTTCTTTGCTTTTTGTATTGGTGATAGAACACAGGGTCATTTACAACTAATCACATGATAATCCCTTACACTTCTAGCATACCTTCTTCCCATTTTCTGGAAGACTTTTCATTTGCATCCGCTCATTTGATGTTCTCTGCTGTTCTGAGAAGCAGGCAGAGTGACTGCTGTATTCTCCAATTTTCAGGTGTAGGACTTGAAGTTTAGAAAGGATAAACCATTAGTGAAGGAGCCCAGTGGCTCGGTGGTTAAGTGCTCAGCTGCTAATTGAAAGGTTGGTGATGTGAATCCAGTCAGTGGCTTTGTGGGAGAGACCTAACAATCTCCTCCCATAAAGGTGACAACCTAGAAAACTTTATGGGGCAGTTCTGGTCTGTCATTTGGAGTCATTTATGAGTTAAAGTAACTCAACAGCACCTAACAACAATAACTAGGCATCGGTGAGAGGTCAGTTAGTGTATAGCAGAATTGGAATTGGGATCTCCAGTTGACTAACTCGTAAACCAGTGCTCTTTTTGCTGCTTACTGTTGGTGTCACCTTGGGAGTATGTGTAGCTTCTCTGAGGCTCAAGTATCTTCTCACGAAAATGGGTGGTCAGTTTGAACTGCAAGGTCGCCGGTGCAAGCTCACCAGCTGCTCCTCGGAAACCCCATTCAGGATATCGCTCTGAGTGGGAACCGACTCCATGGCACTAAACAACAAACTGGGTGGTGGATGTCTGTAGAGTAAATGAGATTGTCTGGGAAGGCACTTAACAATTCCTGTTGAGTTGATTGTAACCCTGTGTAACCCAGAGTGATACTTACTGATCACCATGCCTTTCTTCTGAAGCACCTCTGGGTGGGCTTATACCACTGACCTTTTGATAAGCAGCTGTTCATAACCATTTGCCCCACCCAGTTATTTCAAGAAAGCTCTTAACCACACAGTAAAAAGCACTGCTAAAAAGACTGAAGTTGTCAAGGACTTCATTCTTCTTGAATCCACTATCAACCCTCATGAAAGCAGCAGTCAAGAAATCAAACGACATATTTCATTAGGCAAATCTGTTGCACAAGACCTTTTTAAAGTGTTGAAGAGCAAAGATGTCAGCTTGAAGACTAAGGTGCACCTGACCCAAGGCATGGTATTTTCAATAACATCATATGCATGTGAAAGCTGGGCAATGAATAAGGAAGACCGTAGAAGAATTGATGCATTTCAGTTATGGTGTTGGAGGAGAATATTGAAAATGCCATGGGCTGCCAAAGAAGCAATAGATCCATTTTGGAAGAAGTACAGCCAGTGTGCTCCTTAGAGGCCAAGATGGCCAAACTCCGTCTCTCATACTTCAGACATATTGTCAGGAGAGACAGGTTGCTGGAGAAGGATATCATGTTTGGTAAGGTGGAGGGTCAGAGAAAAAGAGGAAGACCCGCAACGAGATGTATTGGCCAAGTGGCAGCATCGATGGACTCAAGCGTGGCAACAGTAGTGAGGTTGGCCCAGGATTGGGCAGTGTTTCATTCTGCTGCGCATAAGGTCGCTATGAATCGGTACTGACTCGATGGCACCTAACAGCAACAACAATGTGAAGTCTCACTGTTTTTACTACATGAGCCTTAGATCCAGATAGTCCCATCCAAACTGTGGAAGACCATGTTTTTCTCAATGTTTTGTAAGGACAGCAAGGTCCAGAATGGCCCTGAGGTTAAATGGGATCATTAGCTCCCTGCCCTGTGATTAGTGAATTAACTTTGGTATGCTGCTGCCTGCAGGCTGCTTATTATTCCGAGACTGTTTGTGTTGGTAAGGCCCTCTTTTCTCACTGAGCATCCTCTCCTGATGTTAATTGGGACAGTGTTGTATCCTGGAGACAGATTTGGGTCTGGCAGAATCAGAGAGCAAGAAAATGGAGTTGGGGATGGGATCTTCACCGAGCTTTACTAAGTAGGATTGGAATTATGAGATGGGCAAGGGGGTTGAGGTTGATGAGGACCTGACCTTTATGGGCTAACTTCTCTAGTTGTGCAGTGACTGGGATTTAGGAGAGTGCATCCTGTAAGTTCACAGGCCAGCAGCACTGCACGTGCAGAATGGGTCGACTAGCAGTGACACTTGTTGAGGAAACCCAGAAAGGATGGATTGCTAGTTGTCAGCAGTGAAATACGGTAGGAAAAGCAGTCAGGGTGACTCTGGGATGAGATCTTGAATGGCTTTGTTTCTGTGTGCATGTTCACTTACAGTTACAGACCATTAAGACAGATAAATATATATATATTTTTTTGAAATGGTCTTTAGCAGAACAAGGTGCAGGAGGTTGAAGGTCCAGGAGCCAGATTTTGGTTCCATTTAAGGAAGAACCTTCTGTTGGAAAAATTGAATCTGAGGTTGCTGGAGATGGTGATCTTTACATCACTGAGGACCTCAGGGATATCATGGGGGATTTATGATGTGATGGTCATTGAGCTCAATGGTCTTTATGATTCTTTCTCAACCTGAGATCCCCGAGCCAGTGGATCTCAATGATCCGAAGAAACAGGCATACCTCTTTGTGGATGGGGAAACGGATCTTCAGT
This sequence comes from Chrysochloris asiatica, assembly GCF_000296735.1. Classification (NCBI taxonomy): domain Eukaryota; kingdom Metazoa; phylum Chordata; class Mammalia; order Afrosoricida; family Chrysochloridae; genus Chrysochloris; species Chrysochloris asiatica. The sequence goes on along the minus strand of NW_006408695.1, from coordinate 5,427,666 downwards.
AGGGGATAATTTTAGATGCTTTCATTCTGATTTTCATACCCCTCTTTGTGTCTTACCCTCTGGCCCCCAACTTTCAGAGTTCCCAGGCCATCCTTCTTTCCTCTAATTAATTGTCACTGTTGGGAAGGACCATAATATCTGGTGGGTGCTCTAATCTTCTCAGTTACAAGTCTGGGCTATCCTTTTCTCCCTTCAGGTCTATCTCTGAGACCCCCTTGGAGAACTCTAGTGGCAAGAACTGTACTCTTTGTTCTGGTTTGACTTAGCTACTGACTGAACTTACCTATTTTCTTACTGATTTTACAAGTCACTTACTGTTGATTAAATATGCAGGAGTCTTGGTGTGGCACTGTAGGATAATCACTGGACATAAGGTTGGTAGTTTAAACCCACTAGCCACTCCCTGTATGGGTGACTGTGAGTTGAAACCAACTTAACAACGACAATCAAATGTATAATAAGTAAGAAATGTTTGTGATTTTTTTTTAGACATTTGTGGAGTGCTTGTGAACATATAAAGCAAGTCATTTAAATAACTGTGCAGTGACTGGATAGACCGAATAGAAAGTTACTTTTAGAGCATGTACTTGGCCAATTCTGGGATATCTACCAAATTTGTAGATATAAAATATGCTGGAGTCCTGGTTTGGTGCTGCAGGATAATGTGCTAGATCACAAGGTCGGAGCTTCAAACCTACTGGCTACTCCTCAGAAATCCTATAAAGGGCAATTGTGGGTCAGGACCAACTTGATGGCTCTTAACAATAGCAAGCAAATTTACAGATGAAAAAAATGGGGACTAAGGTAGGGGAAACCCTATACAGGGTCACCATGGGTTGGAATCGACTTGACAGCACTCAATAAGAACAACAAGGTAGGGGAGGAGCCTGGTAACTTCATGTGAAAAGGGATGGACTGCAAATCACAATGTCGGCAGTTTGAACCCACCAATCGCTCTGTGGGAGAAAGGTGAGATTTCTGCTCCTGCAAAGAATTAAAGCCTCAAAATCCTGTCTAAGGTTGTGAGTTGGAGTCAACTTGATGGCAGTTAACAAGAACGAGATAAGGAGAATTGACTTGTTTAAAATTTTATTGAGTGATTGATCTTAGGGTTTGGGCCCTTTCACTCTCTGACCAGTGCTGATTATAGGTTGATGAGCCACTGAGGGTAAGAACAGATAGCTTCATGATGTAAGGTCAAAAGCCACAAGATGGACCATGATTCTGAAAAAGTGCTTGTCTTACCTACAGTTAGTTTGAAACCAGCACGAAAACAATGTTGCACTAAGAAAATGAAGTAGTGCAGTTGGAAGCCAAGGTGTAGTAAGCAGTTGGACTTCCTTTTCTGAACAAGAACCCAGTTCTTCACACTTATACTTTCACCAGCATCTTTCTCTACGTGTCTTTCTCAGAAATTATTCTAGACCAAACTGATTCATGACTGGCTTCACTGGACCACATAACATTGTCATTGGACATAGTCATTCTTGGGGCCTGGGGGCTGGAATTAATTCCACCAATTAGGTTGGATCTTATCCTCACATCCCTTCCTCCAGTATTCTCCTAACAGTCTTGATTGACTCTGGGCCTTTGTGTCATAGGGCCGAGTATCTGCCCTCTGAAGAAGTCAACAAAACTAAGTCCCCAGGACTCCTAGTGCAAAGCATTCCACCCGTAGCCAGGGACTAGGGTTTGAGGGGTGGGCTGTTTTGGACTCATCGACCACCAAAGGTTTGTCCTTCAAAGCCTTGTCTTGGTGTGGTACTGTGGTATGAAGCAATGGACTGCAAGGTCAGTTTGAGATACAAGGTTGGCGATTCAAACTCACTATCCTCTCCTTGGAAGCCCTATGTACAGGGTTGCTATGAGTTGGAACTGACTCAATGGCACTTAACAACCACCACCACCAAAGAAACTACAGCCTAGAACCTCGGTGAACTTCTGAGGTGCATTCATCCAAATATCCAACCCTGCAATTAATAGATTCATTGCATAAGTGTAATTGCGTTCTAGATGGTCCCTTGCCTGAGATGAATTTAAGGCCTTTCAAACTTTCCTTACTTTAATGAGGGAGTGTTTTCCCCGGAATATGGAAACAGTTGTATGGAACGGTTGAGATGCCACATCTTTTGGGGTTAATAATTTACACTGAGTAAGGCATTCTGGCTTAAGTGGGGTATGCTATTCAAGTGCCAGAGGAAAGAAGGGTGAGTTTTTCTGACATCCTCTAGTCTGTGTGTCCATATTTGGAAATGTTTACCCACCACACTGATCTATTGGAAGAGGAGGAGGTGACTCAGGCTTTAGGAGAAGCAGGATTTGAATTCCTGTTTCCAGAAACAAAATCGCCCCCCCCCAAGGCCCCCCCTCCCCCTTCCTCCTTTGCCCCTTGTGCTGGAAGCTGAGGCGAGAAGGTGTCAGTTCTGCTCCCCTTGGGCTTCGGGACCACCTTCTTGCCCTGCCTTGTGAAGTGGGACTGAGGGCCTGTGAGAGGGAGTGAAAGAGAGCCGAGGGCCATCTGCCCATGGGGGCCTGACATTTCGTAAGTACATCATTATAGCCAGATCTGGGACCCACTACCCTGTGGGCTGGCTCGCTTGCCCGATCATGGGACATGTCTTTGGGAGGGTTGAGTGCTTTAGTTTCGGATATGGACAGCTGCTTTCCCAGGGGAGTACTTCTCACAGTGGGATTTAGAGACGAGCTCTGCCTGAAGGAAAATTCTATCTGTTTTATGAAGAAATTAGACAGATAGTTCCCTCCACTTGAAGCCTGGCTTGAATTGGGTGGAGGGAAATTTTGAGGCTGTTGCTGGTTTTCTGATTGTTAGGTCTAAAGCAGCAAGCCAGAAGGGGTGTGGATGGACACCTGGGAAGGGATGGTTTTAGCTGGGAAAACAGGTGTGTTTGGACTTTGTAACATGTAGAATTTTGTTGTGTATGTGTGCAGCATCTTCAGTTCAGAATGAATACATTCTACAGATAAATACATCATATAGACATGATAGAGTATTCTAGTTGGAGGGTGTCTTAGAGTTTACTCAGGACACTTTTCTCACTTTACAGAATGGTAGTAGGCACTGAAAGCCCAGAAAACTAGCTACATTGCTCTGAAGACACAGGACTAATTAGTGGCAAGTAGATTAGGGTGCGATCCTGGATCTTCTCCCTCTCAGCCCATTCTTCCTGCCACTAGACTTAAACTTCTTCTTAGACAAGGCAGAGAGCATGCCTGTTTTGTGGATGAGAAAGTCTGAAACTGGGAGATGCTCAGGCTTCCAGATCTAGTTGGTGAGAAATTGAGGACCAGAACCTCTCCCCATCAAGTCACAGAACTCCAAAGTGATGTTTTAACATTTTTACTGTATTCTTTCCTTTTTTTGATTAGTGTTTACCTTTTATTCACTTGGAATCTGAGCTGCTACCTCTTGGTCTACTCTGTTGCCCTTATCTTCTTCTTACCTGAATGAAGATGATCGCTTGTCTAAAGATGGGATTGGATAGTAGAGACCTTTATTTCAGTTTCACCTGTGACAGTGAAACTTATGCATGAGTCTTGAAAGAAATTGAGCAGGCTTTCTATCTAAGCCTGGATTGCTGTTACTAGAATTGCAAGAATCTTGGTGTAGTATATCCCATCCAAAGGGGAGCCCTGATTCTGAACAGATTTGAAACACACACACACACACACTCACTCACTCACTTCTTTAGCCTGTTTTTATGTACTGTAGCATTTGATAGAAACCAAGAACATGCCTTCTTACTGTCCTGCCAGGTGTTACACAGCCGTGCTGTATTACTCCTTTTAGTTAGTTTGGTTTTGGATCAAGTTGAGGGCCCCTTTCTATAATGCAGGGAAGACCGTGGATATGTGTCTTGGAGAAGCACTTTGGTTGCCAATGGCATTAGGTGACAGATGTCATAGAGCAGAGAAACTTCTCTGAGAGCTCCATTTGTTTTTCTCAGTGCTGAAGAGGTGAGGGGCCAGTGAAAGTAATTCTTTAAGCTATTGTGAAGCAATGGGGAAGGCAACGAACTTGCACCTGTGTACAACCTGCCTCCTACGCAGACAACATGTGGCTCAATGGTAATTATAGGACCCGCTCAGGAGGTGGGAGGAGACTGGGAAAAAGGATGAAGACTTCGGAAGTTTTCCAGCTGTGCTATTGAGGGACAGGGCTACTAAAAGGTTAGTGGTGAGAATACTAACATGAATAGTAATACTGTCTATAAAAACGGACGCAAATTGATTGCTTAGTCGGTACCAAAACACATTGATTGCTTAGTTGGTACCAAGCACTGTGCTAAGAAGTTTACCCAAATTACGTAGTCACTACTTTACTACTTATAGGAGCCCTGGTGGCTTAGTGGGTATGCAGTGGGCTGCTAACCATGAGGTCAGCAGTTCAAACTCACTAGCTCCTCCTAGAAAGAAAGATGAGACTGTGTGTTCCCTTAAAGATCTGCAGTGTCAGAAACACCCTGTCCTCCAGGGTTGCTATGAGTCAGAATCAACAACTTGGCAACAAATGGCAGAAGATTTGGGACAGCGTCCTGTGTTAAGTAGGTACTATTTTAACTTACACTTTGTGGAGTAAGAATCTGCCGCTTTGAGATGTTAAGTAATTTACTTACTTCGTCAGAAGTAGAGCTGGGGGATTTGAACCCAAGGAGTCTGACATCAGAGTGCATGCTGATCAGGAGTAAGATGCTGAATTCTGGCTGGCAGGAGGATTTTCAGCTAGCCTATCACACTGGAGTTCCTGGTGTGGTGCTATGGGTTAATGCACTTGACTGCAAAGTTGTTTGAACTGCAAGATCTACGATTCAAGCTCACCAGCCACTCCTTGGAAACTCTATATAGGGTTGCTATGGGTTGGAACCAACTTGATGGCAGTTAACAACAACAACAGCAATGTCATTGTCCTGGATGGGATTGTGTCAACTTGACTGGGCCATGATTCTCAGTGGTTTGCTAGTTATCGAATGATATAATGTAGTAGTTCTGTGAGGACGCCCTATGAGGTGATCTGATGTGATAAACCAGTAAGAAGATTGGTGGTGGTGGTGGTTATGTGCCATGGAGTCGTTCCCACTTATAACAACCCTGTATAGAGGTTCCAAGGCTGTAAATCTTTACTGGAGCAGAAAGTCTCATCTTTCTCCTGCGGAATCGCTGGTAGTTTCGAAGCTGATGGTTAGCAACCCGACTTGTAACCACTACGCTGCTAGAGCTCCTAATAGGAAGATTGTTGTTAAGTACCGTGGAGTCAGTTCTGACACAAAGTGACCCGGCACAGGGTTTCCGAGGCTGCAAATCTTTACGGGAGCAGAAACCCTCATCTTTCTCCCACGTAACAGCTGGTAGTTTCGAATTGCCGACTTTGAGGTTAGCAGCCTGACTTGTAACCACTACGCTGCTAGAGCTCCTAAGAAGATTAAGGGTGGGATATAAACCTAAACTCATTGCCATCGAGTCAATTTTGACTCAGAGCAATCCTGAATAGGGTTTCTGAGGCTAATCTTTATGGTAGCAGAAAGCCTCATTTTTCTCCTATGAAGTGGCTGATGGGTTTGAACTGCTGACCTTCCGATTAGTAGTCCAGTGTTTATCCTACAGCACTACCAGGACTCCTTTAAGGGTGGGATACAATAAATACTCTTAGATCTGTCACAGCCCGGATCCAATGTAAGGGGAGTTTCTCTAGGTGTTACATGTTGTTGTTGTTGTTAAGTACTGTGGAGTCGGTTCTGACCCATAGCGACCCTGCACAGGGTTTCCGAGGCTGTTAATCTTTACTGGAGCAGAAGGCCTCATCTTTCTCCCATGGAACAGCTGGTAGTTTCGAACTTCTGACCTTGACATTAGTAGCCCGATTCGTAACCATTATGCTACCAGAGCTGTTACGTGTGTCACCTTTTAACTAAGCTAAAAGGACTGAGAAAAGGGCGTGGGGGTGTTACTGCCACCAAGAAAGAAGAGCCAGGACTGGGACTTTTAGACCCAGATCTCTGGATTCAGGGGAAGGTTGATGCAAAGGCACATGGAGATCTTCAAGTAATGTCAGGTCTAGCCACTGAAGGATAAGCCATGGACTGCAAGGCCAGTTGGAACCCAAAGGTCAGCATTTCAAATCTATCTCCTCCGAAACCCTACACAGGGTTACTATGAGTTGGAACTGACTCGATGGCACTTAACAAAAACAACATAGTTAATGAAAGGAGACAAGGACTTTTCTCCATCAGTTCCTCAAGAATTGATGCTGTTAATTCAAACTTTTTGCTTCCTAAACTGTGAAAGAACAGTTATTTTTAAATTTATTTAAATTAAAAATTAAAAAAAAAATTTAAAGTTATTTTAAAGAATAACTTTTGTGGAGCGACTGAGGGCGGCGCTTCCCGGACCAGGCAGCTCAGGTAGGGCTCCGGGGAAAAGAGGCAGAATCACACATAGAAAACCTCTGTCTAGCAGACAGACAGCCTTTGAACAAACATGTTCTTGTTGTTGTCAAGTGCCATCGAGT
>NW_006408695.1:5266163-5415093 GCF_000296735.1 Chrysochloris asiatica | reverse complement strand
TAGAATGAATGTAAAACTAATGTTCTCCCATGTAAACTATCACATAATTCACAATAAATCATTTTAAAAAAAGAATAACTTTTGTTAAAGCCATTTACTTGTGGTATTTCTGTTGTTGTTAAGTCCATTTGAGTTGGTTCCAACCCATAATGGCCCTGTATAGGGTTTCCAAGGACAAGCTGGTGAGCTTGAACCACCGATCTTGTAGTTCATGTTGACTTTGAAGTCTAGCGCATTAACTCACACATTGTTGTAATGTTTCAGTAAATCAGATGTCCCAAAGGACTGCACACAGGTGTTCCCCTATGCTTTGTAGTGCCATTTACCTTTTAATTCACATTGAATCTGAGCCTTTACCTCCTGATCTGCTTTGCTCTTTCCTGAAAGAGGATGATCACTTGTCCAAAAGGCTGGGCTGAAGAGTGGAGACCTTTATTTCAGTTTCACTTGTGACAGCGAAGATTATGCAATGGCCTTTGAAATAGGTTGAGTAGGTTTTCCGTTTAAGCCCCTTCTGCTGTTCTTGAAACTGCACAAATTCTGGAATAGTATTGGTATTCAAAACCAAAGTCCAAACCCACGGGTATCTGACTCATAGTGACCCTATAGAGGCTGCAAATCGTTATGGGAGCAGAAAGCCTCATCTTTTTCCTGAGGAGCAGTGGTCACTTTGTGGTTAGCAGTCCAGTACTGATCCTATAGCATCTCTGAGGCTCTTTTGCCATTCAAAGGTGAACCCTAATTCTGAACAGGTTTTACACATGCACACGCAGACACACGCTTCTTTAGCTTGCTTTGATGTACTGCAACATTTAACAGAGACCAAGAGCATGCCTTTTTATGGTCCAGCCAGGTGTTACACAGCTGTGCTAGGTTACTCCTTTTAGTCAGTTTAGTTTGAGACAAGAAGTTTGCAGGGGCTTCAAAAGTTGGTGGAAAAATTCAATTATCCCATGAACTTTTTGAAGCCTTTTTGTGCAATCTGTTCAGACAAAGAACTCAGGAAGGCTCAGAGCCAATACTTGAAGCTTCATTCTACCAAAGGGCCTGTGACTTATGGTTTTAAAGTTTTCTACCATTAGTCCCTTACCGTCATCTTATTATTTCATCTCCCTCCCTCATTTTTTCACATTACAAAAAAATATGAAAAGTATATAATTTTCAAACAAGGAACAATGCAAACTATATATGTTGTTGTTGTTGTTAAGTGCCGTCGAGTCGGTTCCGACCCATAGCGACCCTGTATAGGGTTTCCGAGGGTGTAAATCTTTACGGGAGTAGAAAACTATATATAAGTAAATTAAATGATAGGTAGTGTTTTTGTAATTGGAGTTGGTACAGGTGGTTAAATGCTGGACAACTCACTAAAAGGTTAGTGGTTCAAACTCATCTAGAGGCATCTAGGAAGAAAGACCTGCAAATCTGCTTTCAAAAAAGTTGCAGCCTTGAAAATCCGACAGAGCACAGTTACATTCTATACTGCAGCAGCAACAGCAGCATTTTTGTTAGTATTTTGTCTAAAGAACTGGGGAGAAGTGGACAGACAGTGAATCTGTGAATTTCCAACCTGCGTCTCTGCTGACTCAGTCTGTATGTTGGCGAGGTGCTGCTTCTTTCTGAGTTGCAGTTGCCTCACTTGGAGACTGAGATTGTTCTTCATGACCAGTCTGACAAAGATACCCTGTTGCTGTTGAGTGGATGATGCGTCATGCTGACTCCACGTGTGTTAGAATAGAACTGTGAGCCATGGGTTTTCCAGTGACTAGTTTTTTGGAAGTCCATTGCCAAGCTTTTTCCCCCAAGACATCTTTGGAGTGGACTTCAACCACTCAACTTTCAGTTAGCAGCAAGGTATGTTAATCATTTGCACCACCCAGGGACTGTATCATAGGTGAAAGCTTAGCCTCGGAAATGTTAATGATAGTGAACATGCTACAGGCTCATCTCCTTTAGTTTCCTCAGCAGTCTTACAGGGCAGGAGCTGGTACTCCTGTTTAACCTGAGAGAAAAGTAAGGACTAGAGAAGTGGGTGCACTTGACCAGGTTCTTGGAGCACTTGAGGGTGAGCATCAGAGAACCGTGTCTTTCATCTGTAGCACGTATTTATTTAATTTTGTTAAGCCTTTACTGGGTTCCCAGTGTGTGTCTCAGACTGTTCTGGGCACTGTTCCAGTACTGGGATTATTGTAAAGAATACGACACACAAGACAGCATTCCCATGCAGCTTACTGTGTCTCAGGTATCTATTGCTATTATACCAGAAATAACACAAATGGATGCCTTTAACAAACAGAAATTTATTCTCTCACAGTTTGTTGTTGTTAAGTGCTGTTGAGTTGGTCATGACTCATAGTCACCCTTTATAGGGTTTCTAAGGAGCGGCTGGTGATCTTGAACCACTGACTTTGTGGTTCAAACCGACATTATAGTTCAGTGCATTAACCCGCAGCACCACACCAGTTTTGGAGGCTAGAAACCCATTCATAGTGTTGGCTCTAGGGAAGGCTTTCTGTCTTTGTCAGCTCTGGGGAACGGCCCTTGTTTCCTCTCAGCATCTGGAGGCCTAGCATGCCTTGAAGATCTCCATGAGAGTTGGTATCAGTCTTTCCCCTGGATCTAGGAGCTTCACAGTGCCGGGGACCCCAGGCCCAAAGATGAATTCCATTCCCAGCTCTTTCTTTGCGACAGTAGGTTCCTCTTTCTCTGCTCTTGTTTCTCTTCTTTTATGCTTCAAAAGGAGTCCTGGTGTAGTGCTACAGGATAATGCACTGTACCGCAAGGTCGGTTTTAACTGCAAGGTTGGTGGTTCAAACCCACCAGCCGCTCCTGGGAAACCCTACACAGGGTCGTTATGAATCTGAACTGAATTAATGGCATTTAGCAACAACAACATCATACCTCAAAAGAGATTGACTTATACATTGCATCACACCTCATTATCATCACAGAAGTGAGGGTTTACAACACAGGATAATTACATTAGATTAGGGTTGATCACATCAGATTACATTATGGGGGAGGTTGCTTCCATTATATTAGTTTTCATCATAGGGAATTATTACATCTTAACTGGTGAGCCACTGAGAATCCTGGCCGAGTCAAGTTGACACAAAAACCTGACTATCACAGGATGTCTAGAGGAGACAGATGATAAATGAACATATCACTATGGGAAGGATTCTAATAAGGCCCTATGAGTATGACTTATGATCAGAATGACAAGGAGTCAGCTATGTAAAATCAAGTGGAAGAGCATTTCAGGCAGAGGGAACAGTCAATGCAAAGGCCATGAAGTGGGAATGAGTTTGTGTTTTGAGGAATAGAAGGAAGGCTAACATGGTACAAGTAAGTCATGGGCTTGCAGAGAGAGAAACAGGAGAGCCCAGCAGGTGTAGCAGGATGAGCAAGCTATAGAAGGGGCCTGACTTGAGTCCAGATGTGATGGGAAGTTTCTGATGCCCACTTTGCAGATGTCATTTGGGCAGCTCTGGGAGGAGATGAGTCACCATGGAGGGGTGAGAGTAGAAGCAGGAAGGCCAATTCAGAGGAGACTCCTACAGTAGTCCAGGTGGGAGATGATGATAAAGAACTGGAACTGGAGAGAAGTGAATGGTTCCCGTTCATGTTTTGGAGGAATTATTACAGGACATGAAGCAAGATTTTTTTTCCCCCCAGAGCAATGTGATGCTAACGAAGCAGGAATCTGTGTGATCCTACAGGAGATGGAAATATGTGCGGTGGTGGTTGTACAGATGTGCAGCTGGAGGTCCAGGACTAAGGAGTGTCTGTGCTCCCCTCTTTGGTTACTAACCTTGAGCTTTTGGCTAGGGGATGGAGGACAGTGGTTTCCTGCTTCTGACTTCCTGGCTGAGACTTGCTGGAATGCCCCAAAATAAGCCCTGCAAACATGTCGCTTCCTTTGGTCTCCCTGGGTATTTTTATAAAGCATTCTTTCCCACCAAAGATAGGGAAGATTCAGAGTGATGTTGACTTTATGGGCCTTATTTAACATATTTATTTATTTTTGATGTGTCGTCTGTTCTTGTAGAAATTTCTGACCCTGCTAACCTCCATGGGGAGTAGCCTTCAACTACCATGTAGGATGGGTCAGAAAAGCACATGGGAGAGCCCCACCTTGGTCCAAGTGTACCTTTCTACCCTCTTCTTTCATTTCTACTGGAATTCACACTTTCAGGCCCTAGTTTGTTCCCTGTAACTTATTTTAAGGGACTAAGCTTTGCTGCAAAGACTCCTTTTTGCAGCAGAGAAACTAGTCTCAGAGAACTTAGGTGATTTAGTCAGAATCCCATAGCAATGTAGTAACTGAGTCAGATTGGGAATCCAAGATTCCTGGCTTTGTCCTGTACTTGGGCCACCAGGGAAAAACTGCTGCCCTGTACCCTCATGCCCTTGGGCATTCGATGAGATCTTAAGTATACTAGAGACATCCTCACCCCAGAACAACACAGAGACCTAAAATGAAATCATCTAAAGTTCACTCTGGAATCTTCTTTATGTACTTTTTTCAAACACTTTCCTGCCTGTGTTGCTGTTGTTAAGTGCCGTCCTGTCGGTTCCAATTTATAGCGACCCTATATTTCTAAGGAGTGGCTGGTGGGTTTGAACACACAACCTGTGGTTAGCAGTTCAGTGCTTATCCTTCAGCGCCATACCAAGACTACGCACACCAGTCTATATTGTTGTTGTTAAGTGCCTTAGAGTTAGTTCATACTCATAGTGACCATGTATAAGGTTTCCAAGGAGCGGCTGGTGAGTATGTACCCCCAACCTTGCAGTTCAAACCAACCTTGCAGTTGAGTGCTTATCTTACAGCACCACACCAACACAGCCACCAGTTTTTATGTTGTTGTTATTGTTGTTTTTTTAAAAAAATCCATTTAACATCATCTCTTAAAAACAGTGTTTTGTTTCTGCTTACTTGAGTTTCTTTAAGATTTTTTTCATCTTTTTCATTCATTTAGTCAACAAACATTTATTGAGTTCTAACTGTATGCCAGGCATTGTGCTAGGTGTTGGGGCTTGATTCAAAGATAATTTGGAGGCGTATGGAGGGGAGTGGATAATTACAGCACAGTGAGATAAACGCTATAATAGAGGGATGTATAAAGAGCTAGAAATAGCACTATGAATAACATCTCCGAACAAATTGCCTTTTTTTTTTTTTCCTTTTGGATTATTCCCTTATGTATATTTCCCAAAGTGGGATTACTGGGTCGTTTAAAAGATGAAAACAATTTGGCACAAAAAGATGTAATGACTTGCCTGGGGAATACAGCTCAATTTTCAACAGGGATATAGAAAATTTTTGACAACTCCAGACTTAGACCATCAGGAAGGTTGTGCCGATTTTACACTACCCCTGTCGGCTCGGTGGCTTTCAGCACAAGTACCTGGTCTAAATATGTCAGTGTGTAGAAACATATATCTTTTTATTTAATCTCACAAATTTATTGTTAATTCTCACTGGAATGTAGCTTTGTAAGTGTTGTTCCCAATTTGACAACTGAGGAAACTGAGCTTTTATTAAAGGGAAGTGACTTGCTCAAGGTTCCAACATTAGTAAGTAGAAAACCCAAGAATCAAGTGTAGGTCTTTGGATTCTAAGACTTTAATCCTATTCTCCGTGCTCTGCTCATCAATGAACTGCAAGGTTAGTGGTTCAAATCCACCAGTCAATCCTCGGGAGCCCTATACGGGATTGCTGTGGGTCGGAACCGACTCTGTGGCACTTCACAGCAACAACGGTGGTACAAAAAAGAGTCCTTGGGTGGTGAAAACAGTCAAGCTAGACTCACCCCAAAGCAAAGCAAACCAAACCCACTGCTATCCAGTTGATATCTTCTCATAGTGACCTTATGTAGGGCCTTCAAGACTACATCTTTATAGGAGTAGAAAGCCTCATGTCTCTCCTGTAGAGCGACTGGTGGGTTTGAACCGTCAACCTTGTGGTTAACAGTCTAATACTTATCCTACAGTATCAAGCACTGGACTACTACCCCAACAGTTGATGGTTGGAACCTCCCAGAGGAACTTTGGAAGGATGTCCTGGTGTTCTGCTTCCATAACTATCGCTGCCAATGAAAGCATGAAACACTTCTTTTCTGCAGCGCACTGGATTGCAATGAGTCAGAATTGGCTAAACAGCATCCAGTTTGGTCTTTGTTTTTGGTATACTCTAACTGAGGTCCTTGAGTGGTGCAAACACTTAATGTACTGGGCTGCTAACTGAAAGGCTGGAGGTGCCAGTGCATCCAGAGGTGCCTTGAAACAAAGGTCTGGAGATCTACTTTCAAAAACAGTTAGTCATTGGAAATCCTGTGGAAGACAGATCTACTCTGACACACACTGACTCAATGTCAACTGGCTTGGTTTTTGGTTTATGCTTCAACTAGGGCCTAGAATTTACTTACTAGCTGGGGAGAATCTTCTAGGGAAAGTTAGGATCTCTGAGTTAGGTATAGATTTTTTAATCCGCAATGTCATACCTGTAGAATAATGTTAGCCTGTAAAGACTGACAGCCCATTATTCCTGGCAGCATAGTAGGCTGCGAGTTGGGCTCCTACCTGCTAGGTCAGAAGTTTGAATCTACCAGCTGCTCTGTGGGAGAAAGATGAGGCTTTCTGCCCCGGTAAAGATTTACAGCCTCGGAAACCCAGTACAGGTTTGCTAAGAATCAGAATACACATGACAGCACATAACCATTACCATCACCAGTCCAGATCCTGGCCCTAGCTCTGGAACAAAGAATCCCAAGTATATGTAAAAGTATGATGTAATTCTGCTTTGAGTCCTTGTGGCACAGTGGATTAAGTATTGGACTGCTAACATCAAGGTTGGTGGTTCAAACCCACTAACTGCACTGTGGGAGAAAGATGAGGCTGTCTAATCATGTCATGATTTATAGTCTCGGAGACCCTATGGAGCTGTGAGTTGGAATGTGCTTGACATCAGTGGGTGGTGGTCTTGGTATTTAATGGCATTTAGTGAAAACTTAACAACAACAGTGAAAACTTCTATCCTGGTTTCCAGGACTCATCATAACCAGGCACCAACTATATGTCCTCTGTGGATTTCCTTGATGACCCTGCTTACGCATCCTTAAAGCAGTGCCTTCCTTGCCATCTCCCAGGTATATCCTGCATTTTCTAACCTTTCTTGCTTTAGCTCATGCTATCTCTTTAGCCTGAGATGACTGCTCTCATCTCTGTACATACAACTTCTGTTCCTCTTCTGTTCATGAAGTGACTCCTGATCATCATTCACTTCCCAACATCCATACTTCCCACACAGGGAGTGATCTCTCTGTTTTGCTAATTTACACAACAGTTAGCTGTCAGTCAGCAGAATGTAACTGAATGATATTCATAAGCATGGGATCTGGGTTTGAATTCTGACTATAATACTTCCTAGCTGTGTGATCTGTCTGGTTAGTCACTTGTTTGAGCCTGAGTTTCCTCATCTGAAAAATGGGTATGAATAATCACACCATCATATAGGGTTGTTATAAGAATTTGTATGGTTATTGTCTCTGCTTCTTTTGTGCCATCTACCACCTTCTAAGTTGCTCTGTTGGAGTCCTGATGTGGCCCTGTGGGTTAATACACTGGACTGCAAAGTTGGTTTGAACTGCAAGGTTTACGGTTCAAGCTCACCAGCTGCATCTCGGAAACCCTATACAGGGTTGCTATGGATCAGAACCAACTAGATGGCATGGTTAACAACAGCAACAAGTTATACTGTAGGATAAGCACTGGCCTCATAACTGTAAGGTCGGCAGTTCAACAACAGCAATAACAATAGCTTTGTTCATGTCTTTTTCTCTTTCTAGGTGGAAGTTCTTTAAAGGGGAAGGCGTGTCTGTGCCTTGAACATGTGGGAACTGCTGTACAAGCTTCTTTCTAAGAAAGGAGGGTTCCAGACAACCTTTATAGTGCCATCTTTGCAGACTCGTTAATGATCGAAGCCCCAAGTCATGCCATGCCAGGCCTAGATTGTACTCCTTTAGACACGGTGCTTACACTCAAGGAGTGCACAACCTGTTAGGATAGTACAGAATCATCCGTCCTCCATTCATTCATTCAACTGACGTTTCTTGAAAATTCATTATGTACCAGGAACTAGAGTACATGCTGAGGCATTAGAAATGAACAGGACCCAGTTGAGCTCATGGTCCAGAGCAGAAGACAAACACACAGTAATTGACAACACACACTATGTGCCCAACTCTACTCCTGCTTTTGACTGACAGGAAGAAAGAGTTGTGTTCAGACTATCTTCTGATTCAAGGAGTTGGGTGGTGTAGGAAGTTGCCTGAAAGCAAAGGGAAATCCTGTTTGGAACTTGAAACTTAGTTTCTTTCCCAAGTCTTCAGTCTTGGAGTAAATGATGGTGTGGGTTAGGAGCACCCATCTTCTCTGTGAGGGCTCCTTTCACAGGAAGTACTCCGTTTGACACACTTATCCTTACTAATCTTAGAGCCTGACTGTGGAGACTAATTCCTTTCTTAAAGGGATAACACTACCATTTTTCCTGCCCTTGTATTATTTCACAAAATGAATCACCCAAGAGACTCAAGGTCCAAGTGCCTGGCACACGAGTTCCTCCATGTTCTGGCCGCAGCATTCCTTTCTGGCTCATGTCCTACCATATCCTTCCATGCCCTCTGCCACTGGCCTCACCAGATTAGTCACTTTCCCCAAGAACACCCTGAACTTGTCCTCCTCGAGGCCTTTGCACATTGTGTTCCCAGGGACTTGTTTTCTTTCCTTCATGAGTGGAAATCCTCTTGGGTGTTCAGGCTGTTCAGATGTCATATCATCTGCAAAGCTCTTTTAGGACCCTCCTAAGGATCTCTGGCAAGGAGTTCTAGTAGCGTAGTGGTTACGAATTGGGCTGTGAACCTTAAGGTCAGCAGTTCGAAACTACCAGCCGCTCTGCGGAAGAAAGATGAGCTTTCTGCTCCCATAAAGATTTACAGCCACGGAAACCCTGTAAAGGGTCGCTATGAATCATAACCAACTACACGCCACATAACAACAACAAAAAAGGACATTGTTTATGTTTCTCTTTTTGCATACTTTGTAGCCATCCTGTATATTCTACTGCGTCTCCAGTAAGGTTGAGGCTCCATGAGAGCAGTGGGTGTGTCTCAGTCACCTCTGTTTTCTATAAGTCATATACGTGCGCTGTGTACTCACTGTGCCTGACCCTGGACAGAACGTGAGAGCTAATGTCTGTTTTATGCAGTACTGGAGGCAGGTCACATGGCATCTTGTCAGCTAACAATAAGTCCATGCTACGGTTACCCACCATTTATTTGATCATGAGTTCAACCATTTGAGATTTGATTTTCAATTCCCCTGATATCAGCTCATTGCTTACAATTTACTTGTGCCTCTTTCCCACACTACCAGCAGATATCTGCTTAGTACCCAGACTCTGAGTTTTTTATTTTCCTTAAGATTATAATTGTTTATTGTTATTGTTGTGTGCCATCGAGTTGATTTTGACTCTTAGTGACCCTGTGTAAGGTTTCCAAGAGTGGTTGGTAGGTGTGAACCACTGATCTTGGTTCAAGGTAGAATGCAGCAAGGTAGAAATCAGGAAGGATCTATTTGCTTCTAATGTGATTTTTTTTTTTTTTTAAACTTTGAAAATGCAGGCTTTATTTTTATACCAAAGCTCCTAGAAATGTAAAAATAGCAGATTTTTTTTTAAAGGTATATTTTTACCTCTAGTAGAATATGTGCCCATGTTATAGTTTTAACGGCAAAATAATAAAATCCCTGGCCAAAGGCTTTATTTTGAAGACCTGAGTTCAAATCCTGGATTATCACTTTCTAGCCTTTCAGCCTTGGGCAGGTGCCTAGCCTCCTTTACCCTCAGTGTACAGTTAGGAAAATGAATTTCTTCCACATGGGGTTGATTGTTGTTATTAAGTGCCGTTGAGTCGGTTCCAACTCACAACCACCCTGTATAGGGTTTCTGAGAAGCAGCTGGTGGGTTTGAACTGGTACACTTGTGGTTCACAATACAGTGCTAATCCTACAGTGCCATTTAAATGATGTTTTGGACATCAATTTGGGGTTTTATTACTGTATAGCTCATAATATGAGTTTACCATCAGGGTACAAAATCTATGTAATAGATTTAGGCAACATACATGGCTTATGAGAGTTGTCATGCAAATAAACTAGAACCACAGCACCACAGACTTTGAGAAATGATAGGAAAGTAGAAGGCAAGTGGGTAAGCGTTCTTTAATTCACGCATGTTTGGTTTGGAATTTCAGAAAATAATTACATATACCCTGAGGAGTACATGATATTAGCTCAGTTTTGCAGATGCAGAAGCTAGAATTCAAGGTTGTTAAGTAATTTATCAATCGTACCAGCAAGGATTTGAAACCAGGTTTGAACACAAGTCCAATACTGAAGGCTTGAACTTCATACTGCACTCATGGATTGTTTCCAGACATTCTTCCCACTTACAGATGGGACAAGTCCTGACTTTACTTTGTTGGTTCTCTCATTCCAGAGGCAGCCACTAATTCAGGCCAGATACAGCAGGAGAAATCTACAGTCTTAATATCCCTTAACTTGCTTAATGAATCTAGATGAGTTTCTTGCCTTTTCCTGCCAAGAATCTGCTCATAAAATGTCTTATTCAGAGCTCCTTTAACTGTCCTCATTCATCAGCTTTTACTTCTCTTGCTCACTTGTAGGGAGAAACTTGAGGTCAGGAGTACATGTGAAGAGTTTGTCATGGGTTGTTTTTTTTGTTTTTTTTTAAGCCTGGGGAGACTCAAATACACTGACAATTTTGACACTTGATACCTTTCGTTCATTGTGATATATTTATGGGTAATATTACAGAGGTGGAAAGAGGCAGGTGGGACCCATGGTTCTCAGCTTGAACCATTATTGACCTCTGAGAGGACTTTGGGGCAACTGTTCCTATCTCATTCGAGGGTTCAGTTTCTTCACCTGAAAGTAAGAGAGCACTTCTAGGTGACTCCTGAGATCGAAAAGTTCTGCATGATTTATGGCGTCAAAACCACCCATTTCTGCTGAGCTGCGTAATCCTGCAGCTGTTTCTCTGATACTTTTCAATCTTTAGATTTAATCTATTCAACAATGTATAATTTTTAAAAAGGAAGCTTTTATAGACATTTCTGAAATGTAAAGGTATGTGGGGGGGGGAGATAAATGGATGTTAAAAAATAGAAAACAACCAATTAAATAGTATATAGCACGTAATTCTCCTTGGAAACTTACCATGAAATTGAGGAGCACTTTAACAACTGGTAATTTAAATTGCATTTGAACTCTGCTAATGGTTTGTTTGCATGAGAACTTCAATCATTTCACAGCGGTTCTTTAGTGAAGCTGCTTGTTCGCTTTATGGAAGAGAAGAAAAAGAAATATCAAAAGAGAAGTTGACTGTGGAAAAGGGGGGGGCACTTTGAAGGAAAGCTGGCAGTGGTGTGAGTGAGACCCCCCAAGGACAAAGGTGGAAGGTGAAGCTTTTCAGCGAATGCTAGAAATCTGGGAAGTCAAATGTCCTTCAGTGCTGTTGTACATATTGTTCTGATTTCGATCTCCCTTTACAAGAAACTTAAGTTTCGTGGAGCTTGAGTGCTGGGGGTAACTTTCTATTTTCCATGAGATCCTATAGTCTGTTGATCTAGTGCTGGCCTTGTAACAATCCATTCACCAGTAGGTTTGAAATGATTCCTTTCCATCATTTCAGTGAACGTGCCTGTGCGATTTTTAAAGTCCTTCAAGACCACAAGCTCCGAGGAAGCTCATTGCTTTGCAGGGTTCATGGTGATTATGTTCCATTTTTACTACTTAGTTTTGGTTGTCGTAGTTTTTAGAGATATGGGTGTATATATATGTCCTGGCTTTGCTCCATTACTGGCATGTGCCTGAGGGCAAATCGTCAGCCCCCTAAGTATTCATTTCCTGTCTGTCACAGTGCTTGGTACCTGGATCCGGCAGACCAAGCCTTGCTCTGGGACCGTGGACTGCCCCCGGGGTGTGCTCCTGGAGTGGCCACTTTCCCCTTGGCACTCAGTTTCTCTATCACTTGGAAAAAGACCTCTTGAGGTGGGTCTTTTTTAAGGTTCCTCCCAATTTGTGCCTCTGTGGGTGTTTCTTGAATTGTAAAGCTCACTAAAAAGCTATGTTGTATGATTGGTGAAATAACATTTAAAATGAGAACCGGTATGGTCATCTTTCTGGTACATGCTTTTCTTCTACATACATCAAAGACCCCTTTTAGAACAGGTCACTGCTGAGGCATGCTTGTCTGTTGGAAGATATACTGCATAATCCTTAGGAGTTGTAGTCTTTAATGAAATCAAACCTGTAAGGAGGGCTTACCTAGAAGCTTAGAGATTATTCAACTCTCCTGCTCTTACAATTTTCAGGTGAGGAAACCAGAGAAATTGCAAGTTCTTATAGGTAGAAATTTGTCTCCAAATTCATATTTCTTTTTTTCATTTATTATAATTCAGATTTTGGTATTAATTGTGTGTTGTGTGTTTACGTAAAATCTGAATAGCTAACAAATTGACCTCTTTCACCTGGTATTAAGATGAAGCATGTTTTTGCACAAGAGCAGGGAGTGAACACTGGATCACCAACCTTTCCCCATCATTCTGACATGTATCAGTAAAATATGATGCCAGGGACTTAACAGGGATGCAGGAAGCCACTGGATTTGTGGGGTTCACACCTGGCTTCATTCCTACTATGGCCTAGTCAGTGAGTTTATAAACTTGAAATTCTAAAGCTGGTAAGGCCCTAGGTATTCATAATCACCCCCTGTCTTAAACCTATGTAGTGTTGATATCACAGAAAGACCACCAGTGTTTGGCTTTAGCAAAGAGAAGTTTATTTTCTCAGTTTTAAGAGGCTGAAAGTCTTGGTTCAGGTTGCTGGCCCTATGGGAAATTTTTCTTTCGCTGTCAGCTCTGGAGGAAGATCCTTGTCCCTTGGAGCTTCTGTCCCTGGATGATCTTCATGACGCTTCTAATTTTTCTTCCCCCTCTCTGCTTGCTAGTTTGGGCTTAATCTCTTTTATATCTCCCAAAAGATGAACTCAAGACACACCCTTCACTTATCCTGCCTTACTCATTAACATAGAAAGACAACCCATTATCAAATGGGATTATAACCACAGGCATAGAGGTTAGAATTTACAACACACACACACTTATATCTGTATCTATCTATCTAGATAGATATCTAGATAACTTTTTATTGTGAATCGAATAATGGTTTACAGACAAGATCATCAGTTTTACATTCAACAAATCACATATTTTGTTTCATCCCTCTATTTACAATCTCCTCCATGCAATAACAGTTATCTTGTGTCTTCCCTCTGTTCCTATTTGCATTCCACCCACCTTCCTGTCCCTTCTCAATTTTGTCCTTAGAAAAATGCTGCCCTTTTGATTTTGAATGATTGGTCATTCTATGTTTAATATACCTTGCTAGTGTTGTTGTTCCCCCCCCCCATAAACCTGTGTACTGCTTGGCTGAAAATTAGGCCATGAGGATGAGTTCCTTTCCAACCCTGAAGGGTGGTACAGGGTCATAGTCTCAGGTTCCTCCAGTCTCTTTCTTAACGGTAAACCTGGTTAAAATTTTTATTATTAGATGATTTTGAATTTTGTCCCACAGTTTCTCCACTCTATTTGGAACCCTCTACTGTGATTCCTTTCAGGACAGTTGGTAGTGGTAACCAGGCACTGTCTAATTCTTCTGGTCTCTGAGTCATGGGGACTGATGTTCTCATATTCCATTAGTCAGCTGGACTTAATTGATTCCAAACCTCTTCAATTCTTATCACTCTTTCTTTTTTCTGCCCACAGTAAGATCAATAGCTGCACCTTAGATGGCTGCTCATGAGTTTTCAAGCTCCCAGATGCTACTCTCCTAAGCAGCTATAGAACATTGTTTTAGTGGACTACGTTATGCCAGTTGACCATGGTGTCCTTTGAAACTTTGGTCCTCAGCCCCCAAAATCATCAACTCAGTGCCTTAAGATGTTTGATCGTATCTAGGAAGTTTCTATCATTTTGCTTGCTGTATGTACCACCATATTCCTGGTTGTGTTTGCATGAAAGGTAAATACCCATGTACAAATATCCTCTTTTAAACTCATATATTTTTGGGATATAAGGATATATATGTTGTTGTTGTTGTTGTCAGATGCTGTCAAGTCGGTTCCGACTCATAGCGACCCTGTGTAGGGGTTCTAAGGAGCAGAGCAGCTGGTGGATTTGAACTGCTGGCCTTGTGGTTGGCAGTCCAGTGCTGATCCTACAGCACCACACCAGGATTCCTAAGGATATATATATCCCACTCTTTCTCCCTTACCCATTTTGTCTATGTCTCAATACATATATCTAAGCACAGAACACTATATTGTTCAAGGTTGTGTACGTATGTATCCCTATTTACCTGTATCTCTTTAGCCCATGCATGCCTTCCTGCGTCTTCACCTGTCTTCATGTTCTTCTGCCACCCTCCTTCTTCTTGTATATCGCCCTCCCCGTTACCCGAGTACAACACATATTTTTGGAGGACATAACTCAATCCATAATACCCTCCTTCTCCCATTTTCCACAGGTGGGAACACTGAGGCCCAGAGAGAGAAGTGAAGACGGAATCCAGTCTAGTGCTTCTCCTTTGTTCCACTGGGTACTCATCATTGGGAAGGTATTTTTCCTCAGTTGGTGAGTCTTATGCAGAAAAGCAGACTTTTATCTTTTAAAAATCAGTGAGCATGTCTTAGTGGGTTTTAAAAATCAGCAGTTTCCACTTAAAGCATAGCTACTGGTAATGTGGGTGGATTAAGAACCAGTGATGAACCGAAATGTCCTTTCTTCTTTCTGGAGTTGATTTTATTGGCAATGGACAAGATATAATAATGCTAATAAAATGTGTGGCAAGCAAAGGCAGGTCTCAGCTCTTGGTAGGTGGTATGCAGAGAAATTGGGAAAAAAATTGGAATAATGATAATTTGGGGTTGCCAATAACTGTATTGCTTTCTTCTTTCTCCTTTGGCATGGAGTGAAATGTTCTTGAAATTGAAAGACCAAAATGAAAATGTCAGTGTTCAGTGTTATGGATGTTTGTAAGGGAAGAAAGTAATATTCCTGAATGGCTTTTGTTTACCCCTGTGCAAGCTGCTGCTTCTTCTGTCATTTAATTTCATAACGTTCCTTGTTGTTGTTGTGCGCTGTCGAATCAGTTATGACTCAGTGATCTCGTATAGGGTTTCTGAGAGTTACTGGTGGGTTTGAACTGTTGACCTTGAGGATACCAATCCATTGCTTATCCTACAGTGCCACAACAGTGCTCATCCACGTCTGTTAGGGATTAAAAAAAAAAAATATATATATATATTCCAAACTCACTGCTGTTGGGTCGAGTCTGAATCATATTAACCCTGTAAGACAGTGTAGAACTAGGTTTTCCTAGATTGTAAATCTTTCTGGAAGCAGACGGTCTCTCACCTTCTCTCTCAGAGTCTGGTGACCTTTAGGTTTTACATATCAGTGCTTAACCTCCAACGCTACCTTGTTTAGCTGGAAACGTGACCAGGTAAGATAAGATTTCCTCTTGTGTTTTGGGCGCACGTCTATGGTTAGCACATAGAGTACAATGTCATATTTTTAAAAAATGAGAAAGATGAGAAGATTCAGTGGTGTAAGAGACCCTGGGCTGTGGAAAGATCTAGAATAACTGGGTAATTAGGAAGAAGGCTTCCACTTAGGATACTTCTGTGGTTTCCATCATAAAGGCAAGTCCAAATGTGTCCCAGTGAGTCGTATACTGAATAAATAATGTGCGTTGCCATGCTTGTGGTGCGGTTTTCAAACAGAGCAGGTGGTGTTACACTTGATAAAACCTAACTTCATTTAAAAGGGTAACTGAGTTAACAGTTGCTCTTTGTGGTTCCTTTTCTAAATCCTGTATCTTTAAAGTACAACTGACTTTCTGTGGGGCCTATAAACCTATATAGAATGAAAAAACTGGAAACTCTTGTTTTAACTCTTGAGCCTTTTAATCTATTAACATTTCAAGCAAGTGGAGCTGTGGGGTAAGTATTTGGATGCTAACTGGAAGTTCGGTGTTTCAAACCTACCACTCCTTGGAGAAAGCTAAGGCTGTCTGCTCCTGTAAAGCTTTTGCAGTCTAGGAAACTCTACATAGGGCCGCTATGACTTGGAATTGGCTCAGTGGCAGTGGGTTTGGTTTGCTGCTTGTTGGCTAGCATACAGTCTAATCATCAGATATGAATCTTACCTGCTCTGCCATCTGAGGTTTTTTAGTGTTTTAAATTATGATAAATTTGAAGCCCTGTATTGAACTTAAAAAAAAAAAAAAAGGAAAAATGAACATATAATGACAGGATGAGAGGCACAGCCTTCAAAGGAGGCAGCTGGGAAAGACTCAGAAGTTTTTATTGTCCTGGTGTGGCGCTGCAGGATAATGCACTGACTGCAAGGTCAGTGGTTCAAACATCCCAGGCCCTCCTCGGAAACCCTATACAGGGTTGGAACCGATTTGATGATACTTAAAAACAACAACAGTTATGAGCCAAAGGTAACTTTTGTCTTCTAAATCATGGAGGCAGCTTTAGACTGACTGCATTAAACATAATATGGTAACTGGAACTAACTAGGTAAGTGATCCTACAAATAGCAGATACCAGGAAACTGGAAAGTCCAAATTTAAGATGAACTTCACCAGCTGTGAATACAAAGGTTAGTAATTCAAATCTACTCTGAGGCAACTTGGAAGACAGACTTGTGAATCTACTGGGCAACCATAGGAAACCCTCTGTGCAGTTCAACCCTGACACATGTAAGGCCTCCAAGAACCAAAACACCTGCTTCCCACGCCACCCCACCCCCAGGCCCTATTTGAGCAGCGCTCCCGCTCTGTTTCTCTGTAGTGCTCCTTGCTCAACCCTTCTCTGGGTTTTGGCTTGATCCTTAGGATGTTTTATCTCACAGGCATGAGATGACTGCCAGTCACAATGTATTATAAGCATCTTTCTTCCCATTTTGGGGGAAGGGAGCCTTGTTTGCTATATTCCCATAGTCTTGGACTACTATGGATTCCTGAACCAGTTACTGAGACCAGGGATATGAGAATATGATCATTGTAGTACAGATATTAGGGACATTTGTACTCAAATGTCATGGTGGGCCACTGTGGAGAAAAACTGACCCCTCAAAGGAACATGTGGGTGTTGTTAGGGTGAGAGGAAGGAAGGACTAGATGCTGTGTGCACAACCATGAATGCTTCTACTACTTGTTCTATCAGAGTGTGGCTCTAGCTATGTGAAAGGTACATTAACCAACTGGCCTGTCTGTAAGAGGATACATAATGAATCACAAAGGATATCCCATCAGGAACGGTTACAGGAATGAGACCCTAGAGAAGGCAGAATGATGGTGCACACGTGATTATAGCCTTCAAGAATACAAAACGAGCTATGCAGAGGGAGCGTGCCTGTCATTTATGTGTGTGTCCCTAGTCTAGTTGAATCTCTGGCGCATGAGAGGGGCATTTTTATGGAAAGTAAGAATAAATTCAGAGTAGGTGAAGGTCCATTTCCCTGGGCATATTCTATCAGGCACTGAGAATCCACTGTCAAGGAATGCTAGGATTCCTTGTGCAGATGAGGGTGGGCCACTTAGTTTTATGAGAATGAAACAAATGACTGGACAGAACTAAAAGCATACAGTTTAGAGACCAGTGTGACTGAAGAAGTTTATGAGTGAATAAAACATCAGCAAAGCATGGTGGGGTGGGCTCTTAGAAGAGCCTGTTTGCTGTTGATTTGCCAGGTGTTAAGATGTACAGCCCTACTCTTAGCCTAGGAAGCAGGAAGTAGAGAGAGGTAGGTCCAGAGACTGAAGAAGCCCAGTGCATGAGAGGTCCCACAGACAAGCTCCAGTCTAGCATGTTTGGCTCTTGCTTTGTTGATAATCACACCTCCTGCCCCAGGCGTGACTGGCCCAGTGGGAGTCAGGAAGGAAATTATTTCCCTCTGTTGACACCATTGTACAATTGTCGACTGTAGCCAGGGGCTTTCAGTTTTAATATTTCCTCTTTGGTCCTCAGAAGCATCCTCTGCGGGAAGCAAAGCATTGGTCACTTCCGTCAGAGGTGAATGTCTTGGCTCCCTACAATTACTCCATCAGGGCTTTCTGGGCATGTGTGACCATCTGCTGAAGCCAGCTATGCTTGCTTTTGTGTTATTTGCTTCAACAACTACAAAAGGATTTCTTGAGTAGAGATTCTTTCAGCCTCCTTGATGTCTTGTAAAGAGGTTTTCTTGATCCCACGCGCTTCTGTTTGTTAGCTAGCGCTGCTGTAACAGAAATACCTCTTGTGGGTGGTTTTAATAAACAGAAACTTATTTTTTCTTAGTTTGTTAGGTACCATCAAATCTAGAAGTCTGATTCCACGGCCTGAGCTCTAGAGGAAAATCCTTGTCTCAGTTTTTCTAGCCCAGCATTGCTTAGTTCCTTGGTGATCTTGATGTAGCGTCTGTATTTCCGTCTTTGTGAATGCTTTCTTTTGTGCCTATTCTGCTCTTTTTATATCTCAAAATGGATTAGATTTACCATACACTGTACATGACAAAGAAAGCCCTCATCCCAAATGGATGACATGTTCAAGTGTGTTGTTGTTGTTAAGTGCTATTGAGTTGGTTCCCACTCATAGCTACCTTGTGAGGGTTTCCGAGGAACGGCTGATGAGGTTGAACTGCCAACCTTGGGGTTCAAACCGAGCTTGCATTTAGTTGCTTATCCTATAGTGCCACACCAGAACACCTTCCCAAGTGTGGTGGTGGTGGTGGTGGTTGTTATGTGTTGTGGAGTCGGTTCCAACTCATAGCGATCTTGTTTAGAGTGTCTGAGTCTGTAAATCTTTACGGAAGCAGAAAGCCTCATCTTTTGTGGAACAGCTGGTAGTTTTGAACTGTTGACCTGGAGGTTAGCAGCCTGACTCGTAACTACTACGCTACCAGAATGTAGGGGTTAGGATTTCAGCACATACTTTTGAGGACACAATTCAATCCGTAACACTGACTTTCTGGCACAATGGAGGTAGCCCTATTCTTCTCTGGCTCTGAGTCCACTGCTATGGTTGCAGGTGATCAGAGGAAGATCCTAGGTTTTCCCTGACTTGGTTAGTGTGCAGTAGTGGGGGTCTGATGTCCGGAAGAAGGGTGAGCCCATAATTCTAGTTGACAAATATCTCCCCCTGGTTCCTGGAATGTGTGCCCGTTCTCTCCCTTCTCCCCAGTGTTCCTCTGAAAGTTAGTGAGCCTAGAATGTTTAGGAACTAAGGTGAATTATGCAGTCTCCACCTATGAGAAACATATAGTTTAGTTGATAGTTGAGGAGAAAGACACATGTAAGAGACACATTAAAAAAGTAGTGTTTACAGCAGACATTTATTAATCACCAGCTCTGTTTTAGGTGTTACACTACATGCTTGAGAAATCAAGGTAAGCACATAATCTCACATCTCACGAGGCTGTGATGATAGGTCAGAAGAGTAGAAGGTATTGGGAACCTTGAGTCAGGTTTCCAGGAGGAGAGGATCTGATCTCAGAGCTGAGAGGGTGGGCACGGTGACCCACTAGTGCTATGCCAAGTCTTGAGAGAGGATGCCACTCATAGCAGAGTATAGACTGAGCAGGTACGAAGTCTCTCATCCTGTGTATGATTCAGTCTGCTGCTCCTTCCTAACACCATGCTGATGTTTTAAATGCCACGTACTTCCTAGGCTTCAGGAGAAATGGTGGTGTTGGTGAGGGCTATTAAAATAATCCAGAGCTGGGCAGCTCAAAATCGAATACTGTGTTAGTTATCTTTTGCTATGTAAAAAGTCATCCTCTATGAAGAACCATAAGACAACAAACATTTATTGTCTCACAGTTTCTGTGAGTCAGGAATCTGGAAGAAGGTTAATTGGTTGTCTCTGGCTCAAAGCCTGTAACGATGTCTGCTGGGGCTGCGGTCTCATCTGAAGGTGCAACTGGGGAGCATCAACTACTAGTCTCACTCACATGATTGTTGTTGTTGTTAGGTGCCATCGAGTTGGTACCGACTCATAGCGACCCTATGCACAGAAGAACGAAACACTGCCTGATCTTGGGCCAACCTCACAATTGTTGCCACACTTGAGCCCATTGATGCTGCCACTTTGCCAGTCCATCTTTCTGGAGTCTTCCTCTTTTTCTGTGACCCTCGACCTTACCAAAAATGATTTCATTCTCTAGCGACTGGTCCCTCCTGACTATAGATAGTGTTAGACTGAGGGCTTTGGCTGCTTGCTGGCTGTTGGCTGGAAGCCTCTCTCAGTTCCTTACCATGTGGGGTCTGTCCATAGGGCAGCTCACAACATGGTAGAAGGCTTCCTTCAGAGCAAGTGGTTAGAGCAAGTCCTTAAGATGCAAACCATAGTCTTTTTGTAACGTAGTATCAGAAGTGACATCCCATCATCACCTCTGCCTTATTCTATTTGCTAGAAGGAAGCCACTACATTTGGCTCATACTTGTGGGCAGAGCATTTTGTCCCTGTGCAAAAGAGCATAGGGACCGTCTTGCAGACTTCCTTCTGCCATGTTGTTGTTAGGTGCCATCGAGTTGGTACCGACCCACAGCAATCTTATGCACAGCAGAACAAAACACTCTGATCCTGGGCCAACGTCACTACTGTTGCCACGCTTGAGTCCATCGATGCTGCCACTTGGCCAATCCATCTCACTGGGGATCTTCCTCTTTTTCTCTGACCCTCCACCTTACCAAACATGTTATCCTTCTCTAGTAACTGGTCCCTCCTGACAATATATCTGAAGTATAAGAGACGAAGTTTGGCCATCTTGGCCTCCAATATGCTAAAGTGGGAGTGGGGATTACATGGAACCACTGAATGAATTCAGCATATCTCTGTGAACCATTTTTGCTTTTTGGGGTTAAGAGGAAATTGCCATTGAAAAGAAGAAAGCTCAGTATAAACATTGATACATAGTAGAATAGAATGAAAAATTGGTGTGGCTTTTCAGAGGAATAATACATATGTTCAATTAAGTCTGTGTCCCCAAACCTCTATAGTTACCCTCCTCAGCAGGTATAGATGTTTTGGTGGAAATGTCTGAAAGTTCTTACTTGAGTCCATTGTAGTGGACATCTAAAGAGGACAGAGCCTTGTCTAGGTTCACAGAGCCAGTAGGTAACAGAAGGAGGAACCATTTGAGGCTCCTCTACCGCTAGCCCAATGCTTCCTCTGCCACCTCTCCAAACAGCCTCTTCTTCATGATCAAGAGCTTTCAGGTGGGTCTTCTCTTCTGTATACAGTGACTGCCTTACCCCAGAAACAGTTGGGGAAAAGTGGGTCACATTTTGGAGTCGTGTGCCTTGATGGTGTCCCGTTAGTTAAATTTCAGGGAGCTGCATCACTTGTCGGGTCATGCTGTCCTGAAAAGTTGCATAAATCAGTCTGACTTGGCTCAGACAGTGTGTCTCTGCAGTTATGAATAACATTTGTATTAAGTACAGAGAGCTGATACACAAAATCACTGTGAGACTGTCAGGATCAGACATTAAGCCTCAGCCAATACCTTCTGTCTGGCAGAAAGTTTCTTTTTCAGAGCATCCGTCTCTTTTCCCTTCTCCCCACTTACACCCCCTCACCCCCACCACCAAAAGAGCCTTTTTATAAAACCAAGCTCGGCAGTTTACTTTATAGAAGATGACAAGTTCCCTCCGAGTCTACCTTTGCATGCCTAAAAAAACGAATGGAAACGGAAACTTAAAATTATGGTCAAGCTCATTCATTAGTAGCCATACAGCCAAAAATGAGGGGAGCAAAATGTTGGTCATTGAGAATCTCATTGCCTAGAATGTCAGGACTACTCCCTACTCCAGGGCCCCTTTCAACTCTCCTACGTTTCTTACATTTAACGTTTTCAGAGTGTGTGTGTGTTTCAATCAGTTATTTGTTATTGAAAGTGCAAAGTAGGAAACAGAGTTTTAATTAGAGAATATAACATAGTAAAGTGGATGTCGGATGGGAAACTGCCAGCTTATTTGCTACAAGACATTAAGTCACTTAAGCAAATTTTTTTTTTAAACCAGTTTACTGATCTGGAAAAATAAGGGTCATGAACTGTATGCCAGAGTCCTTGTATTCATGAAGCAGCACAATGTACCATGTCCATGGGGTATAGTGAGCGCTGTGGTGGATTAGTGGTAGAATCCTCGTCTTCCATGTAGGAGACTTGGGTTCAATTCTCTGCCAGTGCACTTCATGTACAACCATCACTTATCTGTCAGCGCAGGCTTGTGTGTTGCTATCATGTTGATAAGGTTTCTTTGGAACTTCCAGACTCAGATGGACTAGGATGGAAAGCTTGGCGATCTACTTATAAAAATCAGTTCTTGAGAAATCCTGTAAATCACAATAGTCAGATTTGCAGCTGCTCACAGGGATGGTGCTGGGCTGACCATCATTTCATTCCATTTTACATGAGGTCACCATGAGTCAGGGGCCAAGTTGATGATGGCTAAAAACACCACTACTGAATATGGTACTTTGTACATAATTGACATGCATTAAACACTGGTTTCCAATTTCCTTAGTAGTCGAACTCTTTGCTGGATATTATCCCATTATTTGGTCTCAACTTTGCTTATCAGTCACTCCAGATTTCATGTTTCCTTGAATGACTGAAAGGTCTTAACATTTAAAATTTTGCTCAATGGCTCCCAAGACATAAATCCAAGCATTGTAAGTAATATGCTCACATTTTTCAGAATTTGGAAACGTAGGACCTCAGAGAACAAACTATTCATAAACTATTTAATGAAGAAGATCTTTGGGGCTCAGTATTGAAAAGCAAGTGATAATTTTCATCAAGATGGTATGGTACAGTGACAAGCTTCTATTCTACACCAGTTGCCTCTTGGTTTGTTAATGAAAGTGTTTCTGGGTCCTACCCTGCTCTGACCCTCTTAGAGTCCATGACTTCTGTAGAATGGATGAGAATACGTCATCCTGCTTCAATGGCAACTGGCTTGAGTTATATCAGTTATTAAGAATGATCTAACATTTTCCTTTTAAATCCGGAGCCTTGGCTCATTCTATGATTAAGCTAGTGATTTATTTATAATATGGTTCGAGATGGCTGCAGCCACTTTATGATGTAATCTAAGAATGACACGAAAACAAAATAGGCTTTTATATAATGAAAGTGTTCCTGTAATGCAGTTTACAGCAAGGCTTGTTTTCCATTGAGAATGGAGATATATTTCTGAATTTTTTTTCTACTCATTTCTTGCCTTCTTTTCCCACTTGAGTCTTAATGTCTTTAAATTAATAATAATAATAATGATAAAAAGAAAAGTAAACTCCACAGTGTCTGGTTTACTTTCTCATCTTGTGTTGCAATTTTCTCCATTCCTCTGCACTCCCTGTCTCCTCCCATCTCCCCATGACCTTTGCCCACAGCCTCAACTCATCACTCAACAAGCTTCACCATTCACCATTCCTTTGCTTATGCAATTTCTTCTAACAGAAATTGTCCTCCTTCACCCTGTATTTTCTTCTGCTAAGTACAGATATACCTCACTACTCCATTTCCTGCAGATAATGTTTTTCTGATGGCCAGCTCAAATGCATTTCTTCTTCCAAGTCTTCTCTGAAGTCACTGCTACCTACTCAGAAACCTCTTCTCATAGATATAGCAAGTTCCACTTCTCCAGGCATAGTCAGACTCTCAGGATCTCAGAATGACAAGAGGTTTTAGGGGGTGAGGTGGGAGTTTTTGTTGTTCCACTTGTGCTGCTCACACTTGGACAGGCCATGGTCTGCCTTTGGGCGTCAGTTTCCTAGTTTGAGAAATGAATGGCTTGGTATACTGGCTGTGGACAGAAGGATTCTCTGGCTGTATCCAGGCGGACTGAGTAAGAATCTATATGCATTTAGCAGTGTCTGCCACGGACTTCTGGTATGGCACTGCAGCATCAGCACTGGACTGCGAACCAAAAGTTCAGCAGTTCAAATCCACCAGTTGCTCTTCAGAAATCCTATACTAAAGAGTTGTTCTGAATTGGAACCAACTCAACAGCTCTAGCAGTGTACTGGTTACGAATCGGGCTTCTCTAACCTCAGGGTCATCAGTTCAAAACTACCAGCTGTTCTGTGGGAGAAAGATGAGGCTTTCTGCTCCCGTAAAGATTTACAGCTTTGGAAGCCTTGTACAGGGTCGCCATGAGTCGGAACCGACTATGAGTCGGAACCGACTCTACATAACAACAACAACAACAACAACCCTTAACAACCACAACAAACCATAGTTGTGGGCAGGGAATGGAAACCTCAAAGGTGACTCTTGTCTATTTGTATATAAACTGACTTAAAAGGTCTCTGTTCTACCTTCTGGGATAGTTTCAATTTGTGGACCTTAAGTGTCTTGGTCAAGGTTGTATATCAAGTTGGATATATCAAGGTTATATATCAAGTTATATCTAGAGCCTCTCAAGCATAGAGGTAATTAAAAGCTACTCCTTTTAATCTTTCATTCATTCATCAGACTAGCTCTGGGAGTAGTGAGGGTTAGGGTAAGCAAGCCTAGAGGGGCTGCGGTTTAGACAGGAGGCCTAGGAGTCCCCCAGTTCTCTCTGACCTTGAGGTGAGGTAGGATCAGGAGACAGCTTTTATATCTTTGTCTTGTTTCCCAGTTGCCATACAGTTCACACTATTTTATTCTTATGTCAAAGATGGCACTTCAAGGTTAGAAAAGCAGGGTGACTCTGCTTGCAGGGCTCTCAGCCTTCCCTCAAATCCTTTAGATCACCTGTGTCCCCTGATCCACCACTTCCACTCAGTTTCAAATGTTCTTGCATGAGGGTCAGCCAGAGAGTTAAATTTCCTGAGAGCTAGGTCAGTTGGAAGATCTGGTGCTAGAACTGAGGGAGAGGGATAGATGGGCGAAAAGAAAGAGGGAGTCTAGGATGGTTGAAGGCCAGATAAAGTCAGATGAAAGAAGGAGCTGACTAGTGTGAAGACAGAAGGGATGCAGGAGGAAAGGACAGAGTAGGTGGAGCTCTCGTGTGGGATTGCACTGTGGAGGAGGGTGGCATCCTGGCTGTGACTTCAAAGGAATTCTGGGAGCAGTGATAGGAGCAACAAAAGACAAGATGAGGAAGCACTTTGTAATACTGAATAGGCCACATATGCAATGTGGTATTTCAGGGGGTATATGTTGGCCATCAATGCAGCTATTTAGGTAGAGACTTACACCAATAAGTATTTTATAGAAGGAAAAAGAAGTCGACTTTGATCATCTCTAAGGTCTTCCCTGTCCAGAGAGTCTTAAATATTCTGAAGACACATTTTATGTGCATTTAAATAATTTTTATTTTTAAATGAAGGCTTTATGGAGCAAAGTGATTCTTGCTTTCTCCCTGGTCTTGGCACACATAAATGCTGACTCTGTCGGCCAGTCTTTTGTCCCACTTTAGCATTATTGATGACGGAAAGGAGGTGAATTAAGGATCCCTTAGTACTCATTTGTACTGAATATATTTTTGTGGATGATTTCTCTGTTTCTTTTCAAAATAGTTCTGGAGAACTCTGTCCTGTAGGCCACCCCAGATGCCCACCCTACTTTTAATGACTTGATTTGTGCTATTTGGGGATACCAGGATGCTTTGCTCATATATAACATCCAGTAAAGCATTGATTTCACTTTGTTCGGCCATGTGATGGGGCTTCTAAAAGTGTGTGGAAAAATTGCATTCTCTTTTAATGCCATTTCTCCATGAAATGGTTGAAGCTCCTACGTATGAGCAAATATTTTCAGTTTCTTTTCCATTAGATTGTAGAAGCTCCTTGAAGAATCCTGTCTTATTCCAGAGTAGGTCTTGTGATCCCTTGTGTGATGATTTCCATATAGTAATGATAAGTCATTAATTTAAAACTGTTTATTGAGCTCCTACATGTTACATGCCAGGTACTTTTCCGAAGAAAACTAGAAGTTTCTATTCTATGAGCATATTTATATTCTAGTAGGAGGAAACAGACAATATACAAATTATTGAGTAAATACATAGTACTTAGGTTGTGATTTGTGTTATGAGGAAAAATAAAGCAGATTAAGGGCACTGAGAGTGAGGGGCAGGTTAGATAGGAATTCATTGATCTGAGAAGATCTCGGTAAGAGTTCATGTGAATGGAGACCTGGGTGCAGTGAGGCAGCAAGTTGGTGGTGTGTTCCAGGCAGAGAGGAAGCAATTGCAAAGGCTCGGAGACAGACGCATGCTTGGTGTGTTCCAGAAACATGAAGAAACCACTGTGACTGAAGCGAATGTGACTCAGGGGAAGAGTGTAGGAGTGGAGGTCAGACATGCTAATAAAAATAGTTAAAACAACAAATATTTGTTGTTAAGCATGTATTGTAGATGATCAGGAGAAAGGAAAATAGAAAGCTTTGTGATTTAAAGTATGCATAGCCATCTAGCCGAAGGATGATGTGATAGTCATGCTTTTCAACTTTAAGACACATGCCAGTGGGTTGGGAGCTGGGATGGTAGCGGTGGTCAGCTACCAAGTCCTGGTTGGCCTCTGCCTGTAGCCCCCTATGGCGGAGGATGCTCCTTGTGGATTCTTGGCTCCTACAGTAGGCGCACCTGCACGGAGACTTGGGCCTTGGGTGCAGATGGGCAATTGCATGCCTAATCACCCATTCAGGCACCCACTTATTTGTCTTCCACATGCAAATATGGGTTTTTTGCAGATGGATTTAATATATTGGTTGCTTCCCCATTTTATTTAAAACAAAACAAACAGCCAACCATGTCAGTTGAGGGCAGCAAATAGAAACATGAATATTATGGTCTTTGCTGTTCATGCCGATCACAAGGCTGAGACAGATCCCAGGCAAATCAGGCTTTTCTGTGCTCAGTTTTATTTTTACTTCATATTGTCTATTCTTATATCCTTATTGGTAAACAAAATTATCTCGCCTCTCCTTACTGTCCTTATTGGCCAGCAAGATTTATTTTTCCTAAATCATTTCTTCAATAATTCTGATCCTACATATGTTCTTTGTTGGCTCTCCACCTTCACTGTTGTAATTTCTGAGCCTGTGGCCCTTTGTTGAAGAAAAATGTATTATGGAACCTCCAAAAAACCATTGGCAGGTGGTGTTTGCAACTTCCTTTACCTGAAAATAAACAAACACAAATGAGACGTATTTGCTCCTATTGAGTTGCTATTATTATTTGTTATACAACATCATGCAAAAAGTCACCCCCATTTATCTGAGAACCCACAGGTAAAAGCTAATAGCATCTTGGGTGTTTGGGATGGGTGTTTGCTTTTTTATTCCCAATGAAATTTTAGAACTTTAGAGTTATGCATCAGAATTGGTGGATACTTTGAGATTCCTCTTATCCTAAAAGCTTCATTTTGCAGTTAAGGAAACTGAGACTCAGGGATGTAAAATGACTTGTTCTAGTTCACAGAATGTAAGAAGTAGAGATTGGGCATATGCAGATGGAACTCTGGTATTCCTGTCCCTTCCCTACTCAGTCCCACGGAGCTGGAAGATTCTGCTCTGTGATCTGGGGTGATGAAGAGGCTGCTGGACCCACAGAGGATCTCATTTCAAGGTGGGACTTATGTCTAAATGGTGTCTATGTTTCTAATTTTTCTTTCATAATTGAATTTAAAAACCCTCTTGGTATCAAACTTTAAGCAAAGAAGCAATGATGGAGAATGTGCATAGAAATTGCTTATAGCTTGCTTTATGAGGTTGGCCACTAGACAATTGTGAGAGTTTGGGGTGAGTGTGTGTGAGAGAGAGAGAAAGAAAGAGAATAAGAGTGAGTGAGAGAGAAATGAAGAAGGAAAGATCAAACCACTAGAAAATAGGGACTTCATGATTAAGCACAGAAATGCTGAGCCAGAAGGAAGATATCTACAGCTTATGGATACAACTGCTTTGTTTTGTAGAGCTGATGGTCATAGGGATAAAAGCCTTGCCCAAGATCATCCAACACTAACTGAGTAGTGAGAGGGTTAGACCAGCAACATACTTTGATAGAAACTTGTATTTGGAGAGGTACAATCATCACTACCACTTTGAAGTTACTAGTCAGTAGTGCTGCCCAGGCCTGTGTTCTCTGGGATTCTCGCTTGAGATGTGGTTTTCATAGTGGCAAGTGTCAGTGAGAGCTCTTAAGTGCACAGGCATGCTCTCTCCTTGTAGATATGAGCAGACACAGAACAGCGATCATATGAACTTAACTAATGACTCCGCCCCTCAGCATTTACTATGTTATAAATAATCATCTGAAAAAGTTAGATTCAGAGTTGGAGTCAAGGCTAGTTAAGTAACATTTTGTAGATCTCTCATGTGCTTTTAAATGTAGGACCATTTTCACTTTTAAGTGTAAAGCAGTAGGACTTTGGCTTATAGGCTATACTTACAGTGCCTAATGTGATCAATCTGGTGGTAGCATGAGAGTGGGCATGTCCATATTTGTGAGAAGGGTGGCGTTTTGCTCAGGAAAGTATTGAAATGGCTAATTTTCTATGTAGTGACTGCAAGAAAAATACATGGTCCTGGGGACACTCATGATACTGAAGATCTCTAGGGACTAGGACAGGTCTTTTTGATGCAGTATCATTTCAGCCCACTGTTTCTGGTATTGATGAAGGGACCCTCTCTGCAGCTGTTTTCCCTGAAGGGAACACTGCACAGACTTAATATAAATGCTTCTCTGCTTGCGCTGCACAATCCCAGACACCAAGAACAGCCCCATGTGTCCATTTAAGACACACCATGCTACGTATATGTCTCCATACTTGGTTCTGTCTTCATACTTGTTGCTCCATGCTTTTTTCTTTTCTACCCTCTCCACTCATCCCCCACTTTGAAAACACAAAGTCATCAAAATGGTTGGAACATTCATTTATGTTGCTATGTGTGAATTTTTTTTACTCTCTGCGACAAATGCATTTTATTGGAGTCATTTTAATATACTTGTTTTCTTTTGCTCTTTGATTTCTTTCTCTTTTTTCCTTCCTTTACTTAAAAAATGTGTGTTAGCCTCTCCTTGGGCCTCAGCTTTCTCCTCTACATGGACATCCTGTTTTTGGAAGAATCTTTAGAGAATTATTTTGTTAGAGCAACTATAAGTATAGATGGAAGAGTCTCAAGTGTAACTTGCTTTT
This sequence comes from Chrysochloris asiatica, assembly GCF_000296735.1. Taxonomy (NCBI): domain Eukaryota; kingdom Metazoa; phylum Chordata; class Mammalia; order Afrosoricida; family Chrysochloridae; genus Chrysochloris; species Chrysochloris asiatica. Next base: position 5,385,776 of record NW_006408695.1, on the reverse strand, counting down.
CTAGAGTAATTTATTATTCCTACAGCTTCAAGTACTGGTAGGGAATAGAACATTGTAAAGATAAGAGGAACGTGCTAAATGAAATGCTGATTTCCAGCTAGGCTTGTGGAAAAAAGGTCTTTATTTCAGTGACCTCTCTGCTGGTTGGAAAACTCAGAGCTGGTGGATTTCATGATACTGATGTTGCAAGTGTTCTCTTATTACAGTGAGTGATGAGGTTAAATAGAAGGGTAGAGATGTTCTCTTGTTGGACTAAGGAGAGACATGCTGTCCTTTGTTGGCATTAAGACAGATCATTTTTTTCCAGGCATATAAAGTTTAAGGAATAGCCCCACCAAATCCCCAAGTCCGTGGGGCATATGAGGAATGTAGAGCATTTGGAGAGTCAGTTGTAATGTGGGTTAAATTTTTAGCATGACGGATGGCTGAACTTGATGATTACTGTTGTGTTTGTTCAACACATTTCATACTTACCAGTGCAAGCTTCCTCCTATCCTCCCAATTTGCCTTTTGGGCATGTCTCTATTTGATTTTTTGTTTGTTTGGACCTAAATGGTATTATTAAAAATCCACATTGAATAGGAGATTCAGGAGAACTGGACTCTGACCCTAGCTTTACCACAGCTGCCTGAGTAACCGTTCATAAGCATCTTCACTTATTGACAACTATTTAAATGAGTGCTTTTTATACACCAGGAGTTGGTGACACGAAAACATATAATCAGTGCTTACAGTCAGGGTAGAGAGATATGTACATAATTAGACCACATAGTTACTTCTCTTTTCTGGGTCTCTCTGGGTCTCCTTTTACATATGTAAGAGCCCGAACTAAATTAGACAGTTAACGAGGTCCCTTCTGATGTGAACTTGCAGTCATTCATACAAATGTTAGTTAAGCACTCAATGATCACTTGTCTAAACTGAAAACAGGCAAACGTTTTCTCTTCCTCCCAACTTTATAAGGGGTGATGTTGAAGATGGATGAGGCAATATCTATAAAATACTCTAATAAGCAACTTGGAGGAATGTATTATATAAGTTTGAGGCATTATTATTAACGGGAAAGTAAAAACAAGGACCGATGTTTTTAGAGAGAGAACAGATGGTTCCTTTGTTTAGGATTCAAGTATAAAGGAAAGAGAGAAAAAGAGATTCTTGTCATATTGTTTATGCTCTGAATGTGAGTGACTTTAAAATGCCAAAACAATCTGGTTAGGGAAGTCCCATGGATTCAAAATAGCTCATACATTGATCAAACTGTAATTAATATAACAAAAAAATGACAGTAAGAAAAATCCTAATAAAAAAATGCCATGATGACTACTGACACAACCCAACAAAAACTTCCCTTTTGTGTGTGTGTGTCAACTCTAAAAATTAGATTTTTGCTGTCTTATGCCAGAAGTTACACCACACAGAGGAACAAATTAGTAGGAACTGATTTGAAACTGGTTTTCTTTTTAATCCCCCCAGTCTCCACCATGGTCTTTACTTTCCATGATTCCCAAAGGAAATCCTCAGGATTCATGGAAGTTGCCAGTCCTTTTCAACTTTGTTATAGGATACTGACTGAAAAGCTGTGAGATTGGAACAGTTTATTTAGAGGATTTGAGATGTTGCAGAAGACCAGGACTTGGAAGGACCTTTGGGAAGCTTGGGTGAACGGTTTTCTTTTTCCTTTTTATTTCTTAGTTTCATATGATATGTCTCTGAAACAGAGTCCTGGCGTGGTGCTGTAGGATAAGCACTGGACTCCTAACTGAAAGGTTGATGGTTCAAACCTACTAGCTGCTCTTCGGAAACCCTATCCAATGTATTGTATTGTATTAAACAACAGCACCCTCTCTGTGATGTACAGGCTAGTTAACGTAACTCTTTTGACATGATCCTTACTGCTGTATTGTTATTTGTTGTTGTTAAGTGCCATCGAGTCGATTCCAACCCATAGCGACTCTGTATGGGGTTTCTGAGGAGCAACTGGTGAGCTTGAACCACAAACCTATGGTTCAAACCGACTTTACAGTCCAGCGCATTAACCCACAGCATCACATCAGGACTTCTGTCTGTAAACATATGTGGGCTATGAAAATGAGGCCATAAGCCACCAAGCTGGGGATATTGAGTGGAAAGTCCTCAGTTTTCAGGTGTTTTCACGCATGTGGTGTTACTGAGCAGGGTGACCTCAACCTCTCTAGTTTCTAGTTTCCTGCTGTAGAAAGAAGAGTTTAACTAGAGTGTTTTCCAAGAATCCTCTGAGATGAAACTGATGAGCGCAGTCCTACATTGGTTTATATACAGATGTAGGAAGCCTGGGAATGGTATTTAATATGGTAGTGTTTAAAAACCAACATATTTCCTCAAGACAATAATACCACTAAGTCCACCTTGTAGAGGTGGGGTTTTTAACACACTCTGAGCCTCTTGCTCAAATGTTTCTCTCGCTCGTTTTGCTAGGCTCTGTAGCAGTGTGGCATAACTGGAGGTGGTAAGCTGGCCTTGTGGCTCATTCACAGACCCAGGAGAGGCAGTGTACCTGAGGGGAGAGGCACCAGTCTAGTTGTGTGGAGTTCTGAGATCTGGTCCTACTTCTGCCACTAAGCACATCCTACTGTGGTGCTGTGGGATAAAGCACTGGACCATAAGGTTGATGTGAACCATGAGATTGGTGGTTCAAACTCACCAGCTTCTCTTTGGAAACCCTGTTATACAGGTGCACTGTGAGCTGGAACTGACTGGAAAGCACTTACCAACAAGAACAAGATTTCTTCCAGATCTGATTTGTTGGTTGGTTTGTGGTTCCTCAAAGCAATAAGAAGACATTCTTTCTTTTCAGGCTTAGACTTTGCTCAGAATATTCCTAAGGGCCTCTCTTGTGTTAGGTATATATATATATTTAGCTGGTAATTCCAGTCACTCCGTGGAAACCCTGTACAGGGTTGTTATGAGTCAGAACTGATTGGACAGTAATTAACAACATAGTCAGAAATATAATTCTTAGTTGTGATGATGTCTTCTTCTATGCCTACTTCCACCCCCTTATTCCTTTAAAGTACCTGTGTGGATACTGTGTACCCATACTGCCTGGTGCTTTATTCAATATTATGTGTTTCTCTTCTGTGAACTCAGCTGTGTCCTGTTCATTGCTTACGTTTCAGCATGTACCCTAGCTCCTGGTACCTAGCAAATGTTCAATAAATGTCAGTTGGATGAATGGATGGTAGGTGGATGATTCTGGATTACCTCAACAGGTTGTATACTCGTTGAGGGTAAGAACCAAGCTTAATTAGTGTCTTTCTTCCTCAGAGTGCCCAGCCCAGGAATTTATGAAAAGTATGTGATCAATGATCATTTGTTAAATTGTGTAAAGGGAGGTGAAAATGGATTAGGAACAGGGAAATTTTATAGAGAGAGATATGTAAACCTCACCAGCCACTCCTCAGAAACCCTATTCAGGGTTGCTGTGAGTTGAAACTGATTTGACAGCACATAACAACAGCGACATGTATCTGTATATACAGATAGCTATATTATGTTATAATTATCTGATATATTATAAGTCAGTTCCGGCTCATAGTGACCCCACGTGCAGCTCATGAAGCATTGCCTGGTCCTGCACTGTCCTCACAGTCATTGCTGTTTTCTGAGCCTGTTTTTAGAGCCTTGCATCAATCTCTGGACTGGTTCCTCCTGATAACTTGTCTCGAATATGTGAGACAGAGTCTTAGCATTTTCACTTCTAAAGAGCATTTTGGCTGTACTTCTTCAAAAACAGATTTGTTTGTTTTTTCAGACAGGTCCTTAGTATATTCCGTATTCTTTGCTAACACCATAATTTAAAGACATCAATTCCTCTTCAGTCTTCCTTATATATATAGTCTTTGGGTGGCATCAACAGTTGAACACTGCTGCCAACCAAATACACTGTTCAAGTGTATTCAGAGGTGCTTTGGAAGAAAGGACTAACTGTTTCCCAAAGATTGTTGTTGTTAAGTACCATGGAGTCGGTTCTGACTCATAGTGACCCTGCACAGGGTTTCCAAGGCTCTAAATCTTTACGGGAGCAGAAAGCCTCATCTTTCTCCCGTGGAACGGCTGGTAGTTTCGAACTGCTGACCATGAGATTAGCAGCCTGATTCCTAACCACTATGCTACCAGAGCTCCTTCCCAAAGATTAGTCACTGAAAACTATATGGAGCACAGATCTATTCTGACTCACAAGGGGTCACCATGAGTTGGAATGGACTCTTTGGCAACTGTTTCTTTTTAGTTTTTTAAATCACTCTCTCCTGTTATTATTTCCATCTGTCCATCTGTTTGACTTTACATTAAGTCTCTTCTGAAAGCCAGGCTGACAGAGTTATGGACGATTTTTTGACTCCACTGAGGACCCTGGGGTTGGGAGATAATCCTTCTCCTGTTTCCTCATCTCTCTGTTATGTTCATGCCCCCTTGGCTAACTGAACTAGTGTCTCCTTGATTTCTTCTCCTTAGTACCTTGGTATTATTTTTTTCCCCTCTGTTTTTCACTCCTCATTCAAGTCTTGAATGAGGGTAAGTTGTTCACATAATTCTGCTCTACTTGATTTTAAACAGTGTTGTGGGAAGGTTCATGAATAATTTCTTTTAGGAAGGTCAGCACAAACCTGGCCCCTATGAGTTGGAGGTTAAAGATATCCCTAGTGTCTGATGTTTCCAACATGTTATAGTCCTCCATTGTCCTTGATATTAATCACCACTCCTCCCTTCCCTCAAGTCCCAGGGTTCTGCAATATGCTGCAGCGTCTCACAAAGGCCACAGTTGTCAAAGAAATGGTTCAACCAATTGTGGAGGTTGGCAACTCCCAAATCCATGGTCCAGACGTCAATCTGAAGGATTCTCAGGAGCCCAGGAACCCAAATTGGCAGCTCAGATACCAGGCTGGTGATGCATGAGGCTGTGGGAGCTGGTGAATCAGGTCAGGTGATGGCTTAGATTTCCAGGAACTGGAGGTCAGACATAATGAGCCAGATGCAAGATCCAGGGCAAGAAAGAGCTTTTCCAGAGCAGTCCTGTAAATTGGAGCCAGATCATGCCCCCAAGGGAACTAGGGGTGGTGACTTGAGTCACACCCTCTTAGAAAGGTGGGGCATCTTTAATACTGAGTTTCACCACAATCCTTACTCCTTAGCCCCACCTTAATCCCTACTCCTTGCTTGTTGTTGTTAAGTGCCCTTGAGTTGGTTCTGACTCATACCGACCCTGTATAGGGTTTCCAAGGAGCAGCTGGTGAGCTTGAACCTTGAACATTGTGGTTCAAACCAACCTTGCAATCCAGCGGATTAACCCATAGTGCCACACCAGAACTTCCTTTAGTTCCACTTTAAGCCTGCCTCTTTAACAAGTCACTTTCAGATGGTTTCACAATCACAGGCATAGAGGTTAGGATTTTATAATACATCACAGAATGGAGAAATTTGGCTCAAAGGGTGATAATACGTAATTGTTGTTGTAATGTGTGGTGGAGTCGGTTCTAACTCTTAGAGAGACCCTGTACAGGGTTTGCGAGGCTGTAAATCTTTATGGGAGCAGAAAGCCTCATCTTTTCTCCCGCGGAAAAGCTGGTAGTTTCGAACTGCTGACCCTGAGATTAACGGCCCGATTCGTGACCACTATGCTACCAGAGTTCCTTACATAATTAGCTGCCCTAAAGAAGGTATGGTATTTTCTCATAATTCTGTACTCTTAGGTCAGGCACCAAGCTGTCCACAGAGAAAAATGCTCAGTAAATGATTGCTGTCTGGAATGTTATCCTACCACCTTTATATTCCTCCCTGTCTCTTCACCTTCTCTTAGGAGCCAGGTTGTGTAACTAATGCCACCCAGACAATAAAGATAGCCAAGTAATCTTAGTAAGGCCTGTGTCCTTGTTTTCCTCCATATATTAGATCAAAATAATTATGCTTTATGGTGTATCTTGCTTTAAAAAAAAAAAAAAATTAAGTTGTGATAAACAAATCATGCTACCCTTACATTGGAGTCCTGATGTGGTGCTGTGGGTTAATGCGCTGGACTGCAAGATGACTTTGAACTGCAAGGTCGACAGTTCAAGCTCACCAGCCCTTCCTCGGAAACCCTATACAGAGTTGCTATACGTCAAAACCGAGTCAACATCATCAACAACAAACCCTTACCATTCTCCTTTGTCCATTCTATTTTCTTATTTTGGTAGTAAAATAAAAAATATAAATGTTCATTTCTTGGCTATAATTGTTGAAATGTATTTCTAAGATTTTTCATTATATTCCTTAACTGGTCCCATAAAATAATAAGATTTCCTAATAGTGAAACAACATAGAATATCCTTTGGATATTCTGTCTGTTTTGTTGTGTTGGGCAAGGTTCTTTATCCATGCCTATTTTTTTTTTTTTAAATATCTAAAATGAGGTTATTGGACAGGATGATTGCTATACTTGTCTTCTTTTAAAAAAAAAAATCCAAAACAAAACCATTAAATCCATGAGTAAAAAGTACCACGGCTTTTATAACAGGCAGGTATTTCTAGGCATCTATTTCAAGGTTTTGTCTTTTGAATAGAAGCGGTAACCCCTAAACAATTATAAACACCAGCCTCAGTGCATTTTTCAAAAGCCTCCAGGAAACAGTCACCCCCGCGCAATGCATTTTACTAATTTGTTTGTGATTAACACCCTCTACCTTTTCTGTCTCAAAGCTCAGTGTTTTGATATTTAATTATAGGGACTTCTTGTTCACAGATGATCGACCAGTTGTATTTCATTTCTCTTATCTAAAATCTCTGTTGGCTTTCCATATTTCATGAATTTAAGTAACCTGCAGAGGGTTGCTTAAAGAAAACAAAAATCCTCACCACTGAACCATCATAGTAAGTGAAGAAATGATTGAAGTTGTCCAAGACTTTATTTTGCTTGGACCCACCGTCAACACTCATGATTGCATCACTCAAGGAATCAAAGGACTTATTCTGCGTTATGTATTAAGCCATCTAGTGCTTGTCCGAGGCCCCAGGCACAAAGTTAGGGGTATATTTTAGCCAACAGAATTCATTAATTCTCACAAAATTATTCCTCCTATGTTGAAGGTAGGGAAATAAAGACTTAATGATGCTATTTGGCTTGTGGCTTTTAAGTTACTAAACAATTGGTTTAATAGTTTCTTGACAAACAGACAAATAGTATCTGTTTGTCTTTCATTTTACTGTACCCTGGTGGCACAACAGGTTAAGCATTGCACTGCTAGTCCCAAGGTTGGCATTTTAAACGCACTAGCTGCTCCATGGAAGAGAGATGAGGCTGTGTGCTGTTGCTAAGATTTATAGCCTGGGGAACCTTAGAGAGAAGTTTTACTCTGGAGTCCTGGTGTGGCTCTGTAGGATAAGCACTGGACCACTAACTATGCGGTTGGCAGTTCAAACCCACCAACTTCTCCTTGAAAACCCAATATAGGGTCACTATGGGTAGGGATTCACTAGATGGCAGTGTTTTTTTTTTTTTTTTACTGCTAAGGGTAGGAGGTTATGGGGTCTGAGCCTTTTGTTGGAAATTAGCCTGGGTAGTAGTAGATTCTGACTGTCTGACATCATCCAGATAAACTAGAACGGGAACTCGACTCAGCTTGTACTTAAAGGCCCACAGGGAAGCATCTAGCCTTCAGAAATCAGGAAGGTGTGGTACTGCAGGCATGCAGGTGTCTCAGGAGACCCAGTGTGACTGAACCTTAGGTGACCCATCTAGACTACTGTCTCAGACTGCCCTGAAATCTATTATTCTGTGAGCAAGTACAACACATACCCTAGGTAGCAGTTCCAGGTACTTTGACGAGGGGAAAAGGTTGAAGCTATTTTTAGTCTTTAAAATGTTTACTGACTAGCTGGCAGGAGTGTAATACCTTAGAAACTGTTCAAGAATAATTTTAAACATTAAGTAAGGAATTTGGTAAAAACTGGTATTCATCTATATATAAAGTGTTTATTAATTTTTTTCATATAGACTGTTGGAATTGGCTTGTTATTTTTATCAATTGTTTTTGTGAAAACTGAGGCAGAGAAACAAAAGCAATGATGCTATCTGTTGACCTTGTTGTGTGCCTTTGAGTCGGTTCTGATTCATAGTGATTCTGTATAGGGTTTCCGAAGAGCAGCTGGGTGGGTTTGACCTGCTGATCTTGTGGTTCGCAGTCCAGCGCTGATCCTACAGTGCCAATAGAGGGTTAAATATGAATTTAAGAGCTGCAAATAAGTTTACAACTATCTAGTGAAGCAGCTTGAAAACATTGCCAGTTTATTAGACTCTCCAAGGGAAGTTTTGAAAAATGCTTTGTCCCCATGCTGCATAGTTGAATCACAATGTCTGTGGGTGGGACTAGGCTTCAGCCAAATTTTAAAAGGCTTCAGAGTGGAGAACAATTGATCTATAGTCCACATTATGTCTTTGATCTGAGTCATGGCTAAGATCTCATGTGATGGACTCCACTTTGGACTGTCACCTCCCTGACACCAACATGAAAACTGCTGGTGACCAAGAAACTCATCCAAACACCACACTGCACTAGAAAACCTACCGAAAAGGCTCCCAAATGCTGAACGACTGTCAAGTAGACATAGAACAAAGGAAGAGAAGGGATTTTACTCTTTTTTTTTAAAGATTGGGATGTGCCTTCTTTTTATTCATCTAAGAATGTTTAAAAAATGATAGCAAGGACTGCATTTCATCACTTAAATTGTTCAAAGTCTTTTTAACGTCAGTGCAATAAAATACCATTTAAGCTAACTGACCTTTATATTTTAATGCTTTTGGAAGGGAACGACACCTAGTTTTCAGCTGCCGGATAATTTTGAATTTTATATGTATGCATGTATATGTATATATCTGCATATAGGTGTGTGTGTATATATGTGTGTATGTGTATAAACGTGTACAGACAACAGAGCTTGTTTTAGAGTCAAGAGATTGAGAGTTTTACTGTCTTTCCAGATATTTTACCTGTTTCGGTTTAAATACCAAGTTTCATTCAGTTGATGGTTCTTGACCTCATAATGTCTTCATGTTTCCCTTTTTCCCCCTCTTTTAACTCATCCAGTAGTCCTGGTGTGGTGCTATAGGGTAGGCACTGGACTGGCAGTTGAAGCTCACCCGCCACTCCTCAAAAACCCTATTCAGAGTTGCTGTGAGTCAGAGCTGAGTTAATGGCACTCAACAACAATATGGACTCATCTAGGAAAGAGTCCAACTTCACTAGTTTTTCCTCCTGCTGAGAGGTGTATGATGGAAGACAACCACATTACCTACTCATATATTGATAAGGATATATATTCTTCCCCGAAGTCCCCAAGCCAAAGGCCACTACTAATAGATTGTTAACAATTAATAAGAGCTATTACCTTGTTACAGCTAGCTGCTCTTTCTAGAAGGGAAATGGTACTCAGGTTGCAGATGTGGTGAACTGGAATTTCAGATGCTTGAAATGACCTACAAATCTTGTAATTGTATCTCTGCTTACATATCCATTGAGGTCTTGGAATGTGTAAGGTGTTATTCCTCTCCCTTTCCCTACCAAGAGTTTTGCAAGAAGAAATCATAGAATCTTTCCTATGTTAAGAAGTTGCAATATGCAAAATGTTTAGTACTGTAATACATAAAGTAAACCTGCAAAAGTTGAAACCTGTGTAAGGGGAGAAAGTCAAATATTTTCTACTAACAAAGAACTATAGAAAAGTGTAAGTCTGACAGTACTCTGTGAAAGCGGAAAACTTACACGACCTGGAAAAATAAAACAGTGTGATGGAGTTCTGGCTCTCACAGGTTTCACTGTATTACGTAAATCTTCTATGGTCTGAACTAGTTTAGGCTTACTTTATTATTTTCATATGATGTAAGGAAATGGTTTTAATTCACAATTGCTACAGTTTCTCCTTCTCTTTCTTGGTAGATACTTTTCTTTAAAAAAAAAAAAAAATTTTTTTTTGGAAATAGTTTAAAATGTATAAAAAACTTACAAATATAAGAGTAAGAGAAGTCCAAATAATACCCATATACTTATCATCCAAGGAGCTTTAGTGGCACAGTGGTTAGGCACTGACTACTAACCAAAATGATCAGCAGTTTGACCCCAAGAGTAGCTCCAAAGGAGAAAAGACCTGGCGATCCAATATGCTTCTGTAAACATTTTAGCCTAGAAAACACTACGGGGCTGTTCTACTCTGTCATGTAGTATTGCTCTGAGTCAGAATCAACTAGATAATTTACAGGAACCACCAGTTTTTATACAGATTAAACTGTTTGCTAGTATTCTCTCCTCATTATGATTAACATTAATTGAAAGCTTTATAATTCTACTCTTTATCCTCTTGTTTTGTCAGTTGGCCCTGTATTGTGCTTTATAGCATTTGTTGCCGCTGTTCAACACTATAAAATCCAATCTAGCATCAGGTATTGCATGCAACTGTCCTGTCTCTATACACTCATGTAATCTGGAATCTTGCCTCAGCCCTTCCTAGTCTTTTATTTTATAGCACTGGCATTTCTGAAGAATAAAACTCCCATATCCTTTAAAGGGAGAAAGATGAGGCGTTCTGCTCCCGTAAAGATTTACAGCCTCGGAAACCCTGTACAGGGTCACTATGAGTTGGAACCGACTCCATGGCACATAACCACCACCACCACCATACCCTTTAAAAAAGTAGAATATTCCTGTGTTTGTTTAGTGAATTGATTCCTCATGATTAGATTCAAGTTCTGCATTCTCCACCAGAATATCATTTAGGGGATGCAGTATCCTCAGGGCATCGTAGTTGGAGCACATGATGCCCGTATGCTCTTCATTGGTGATGTGCAATAAAATGTGTTTCTTCCTTTTTAATCTACAAAATTAGACAACCATGCTTACAGAAAATTAGGTGGAATGTTTTGGTCTCCTTAGAGGTTTTAGGATTAATCATTATTAAATGATTCAATCTTTGCTGCTACTCACCTAGGAATGTTGTTGTTGGGTGCTGTTGAATCCAGCCATCCCAAAGGACAGAATAGAACTGCCCCATAGGGTTTTCCGTGGCACTTGTATGATAAGCACTGGACCGCAAGGTTGGTTTGACCCACAAGGTCAGTGGTTCAAACTCACCAGCCACTCCTCGGAAATTCTAATCATGGTTGCTGTGAGTTGGAACTGACTAGACGGCATTTAACAACAACAGTGGTCTTTATAGGAGCAGATTGTCAGGTTGTTTCTCCTGCAGAGCTGGTGGGTGGATTCATACCAGCAACTATTAAGTTAGAAGCTAAGTTCTTCACCATTACGCTGCCAGGGCTCCTTGACAAGACTGCCATCGAGTCATTCTGACTCAGAGGACAGAGGACAGAGGACAGAGGAGAACTGATCAGAGGGTTTCTGAGACTGTAAGACTTTACAGGAGTGTAGACAGCTTCATCTTTCTCCTGCAGAGCAGCCACTGGGTTGGAACTGCCACCTTGCTTGCGGTCATAGCCCGATGCTTAACACACTGCACTACCAGGGCTCCTTTCACCTAGGTGTTTGTTGTTGTTGTTAAGTGTTGTCCAGTCTGTTCCCACTCATAGCATATGCACGTAGAATTGCTATGTGAAAAACACCTGGCTCACAGCTAATGCCTGAGTTTGGAAGTAGAGATTTTCAGTTAAGGGCTTCAACTGGACCCCACTATTGGTTTTCTCTGTCTCAAGGTCTCTTATGTTGGGGTTGCCACAGAGCTGTACCATAGTTTCAATTGTGCTAAGAAATGACTGTCTTTCCATGCAACCTCCCACTTTCCTCTCAGTTCTACCAGGATATCCTATAAAGCATCCTATGTACTCTGTAGGTTAGATCATCACAGCTTTACGCACACGCACACCCAATAGGGTTCTGAGTAAGAGACTAATGAGTAAAGTTTCTGGGTTTACTATAGGAGCCCTTTTGGAGTTCAGAATTCTGATGTCCCATTTTCTTTTATTTTCAATATTTGTATATGGAATATTACTGTGTTTTATTTAGCTTTTTTTAAAAAAATGAATTTTGTTGGTGCTCTTTCTGAACATGCAAGAATTAATTTTCATTGTAGAACATTTGGAAAACACAGAAAGCATAAAGACCACAATCAAAGTTGCTTGTGATCCTATTACTGAGAAAGAACTATTGTTACATTGTAATTATAATGAGTGTTCTATTGTATAGGTGTGTGTATGGATATACACACTGTACACTTATTTTGGGGCATATTTTAAAAACTAGTATTGTATGGTTAAATACTTTCTCTACTTCAAACATTTCAAACATTACTTAGAGTACTTATGTATTATGTCACTCAACAGTTAATCTTTACTTAGTGCTTGTAAAGAACTCATTGAGCTGCATGAGACATATTGTCTGTCACCTTCATACTTTTAGGGTCTTGCTCGTGGCCGTCTTGTACACATGGTTCTTTCTCAATACATGCTTGATGAATTTAAGTCATTAGACATTAAACCAAATGGAATCTACTCATAAGAACTTATACTCTAGAAATGATGGACTACAAAGCCACAAAGAAAGATGAGCATCAAAGTAGATAAAGCTGCTCTTTCGTGGGCAGGAAGAATTCAGTAAGAATTTGATAGGTATTGCCTATGGTGCTTTGAACGTATTTGCGGTTCAGAGGCTGGGCCTCACTTTATTTTTGTCATTATCTCTTTTGTGCCTGGTCCTCATCATATTAGGCCTTGAACTCCCCACCTCCTTCATAAAGATAGAAAATCAAGGTTTCGGTGGTGGGTGAGGAGGAGACTGGCTTGTATTAGTCAGATGTATAAGGCAGTCCGTGATAGATAAACCCATGACACTTTCATACATGTCTGAGAGCAAAAGCTGTGCATCAGTTGACTTGTTGATGTTGTGCTCTGCCTCAGTTGCTATGGGAATGGAATTGATTGTCAGAGTCATAGCTTAGTGAAAAAAGCAGAGCAAAGAGGTTGAAGGACCTAAAGGAGAATGTTGTCTGCTCCACAAACGTCTTCCTCTTTGGAACAGCAACTTCCTGCCCACTGGACACAGTGGGTAGAATTCATTCACCACCCGCCACAGTTGGGAACGGACTCCTGGTGTGGTGCTGTAGGATCAGCACTGGACTATACAGATCACAAGGTCTGCAGTTTGAACTCACCACGGCAACACTATACAGGGTCATTATGAGTCGGAACTGACTTGACAACACTTAACAACAACAGTTGAGAACACACACTTGTGTGGCTGAATGATCAAAATTGCTCAGAGTAATAATAATTACCAGCAGTGACACATTCTGGACTTTTAACAGAAACTGAGGACTAAATATTTATTTTGTGAATTGGCCCTTATCCCTGGAGTCCATGAGTTTCTTTGGTGTAGCCCTAACCTTACAGGATAAGATAGAACTGCCCCATAGGGTTTCCAAGGCTGAATTCTTTATGGAAGCCGACTGCCACATCTTTGCCCACCAAACCAAGTACTTTGATTCCATTGTTCCACCAAGCTCCTTGTAGAGTGCAAATGAATACTCTCAGCCCAACTTATCTGACCTCATACCTGGGAAGTTATCACGTGTTTCAGTAGCTTTCTAACTTTGATTCCTGTCATAACTTCTTAGATCCCCATCCTTTTGCTTTGATGGAGATATGGAAAACATCATGGTTTCTTCAACAACAAGATTATGAGCCATTTTGTAGGTTCATAATTACTGTTAGATAAACACTGGACTTCTAACCACAAGGGAAATCCTATACAGGGTGTCCATGAGTTGAAGCCAACTCAACAACACTTAACCACAACAACAACAATTACTTTTCTAGTTGGTTGAGCTCACTGAGGAAAACCAAATGCCGTATCTTCTGCCAGGGACTGTTCTAGATGCTTTAACTGCATGCTTTCCATAATTCCTCCCTAACACACACAGTGTAGGTGCTATCACACTGTGTAGCTAAGAAAACCAAGCCTCAGAAACTTCATGTTACTCTCTCAGGATACTGAGCTTGTAGTAATAGAACTGAAACTCTAAACCAGGGCTGAGTAGCCATGAGATCTGTAGCTTTTGATGTGCACCCTTTTGACACATTGTTTCTAAACATCCATTTTTGCTAATCTTGTTTATAGATTCTGGGGACATAGCCTCCATTTACAGTTGAATGGCTTTTTCTGGGAAGTCTTTTCTCACACTCTGCCCTGCATCTGTGTGTAGACCTCCATGTACACTGTAGTGGTTGGCTGTGTAGAATTAGTACAATTACCTGTAAGATGTACTGACTTTGGTTTTTACTTTAATATTTGGCTAACAGTTGCTCTTAGGCTTAGAATTCACCTTTAGCCTTTGGAGAGTGAAACTAGTCAGATGCCTGCGCCCTCAGCTTCTTGGGTTTCCCTGAATTTGTCCAGGATAGGATGAAGTCCCTGAGCATCACATAGGTTATCATCAAATCAGCATAACAATGTTAATAATATGAGCAAGTTTGCTTTCCAAGTTTGTTGTTAATATTAATAAAATATTCATAATAATATTAATATATTTCCTTTTTACATATAAAATAAGCATTTTGCATATACTAGTGTGGCTTTGGAAGGAGCTCTGGTAGTGAAGTGGTTATGAATTGGGCTGTGAACTGCAAGGTCAACAGTTCGAAACTACCAGCTGCTCCGCGGGAGAAAGAGGAGGCTTTCTGCTCTCCTAAAGATTTACCGCCTCGGAAACCCTGTGCAGGGTCGCTATGAGTTGGAACCGACTCCACGGCACTTAACAACAACAACAACAGTGTGGCTTTGTAGGAGAAGTACTAGACTGCTAAATGCAAAGTTGCTGGTTCATACCTACCAGCTTCTCCTTGGAAACCCTATACAGAGTTCCTATGAATCAAATTAGACTCAAGCGTCACTTAGCAATTTTGTATGAAACAGCTTCTTAAATTAATTATACGTTTGGATTCTACCTGCAAGTTGAAATATAAAAGTGTAAAATGCTATAATAATGAATTATGGTTATGAAAATGATTAATTCTAGATGAAATAAATATTAAGAATTTCAAGTGAATCAATTAGGGAAATAAATTGATAGCTAATACAAATAGATCACATTGATCTATAGCAACATCAACAGTAAACTATCTTCAGCAGATAGAAAAAGTTTTACACTTATTTTTATATCACACAAGTTTACTGGATGATGCTTGTAATAGTTTTCAGCTTTAACTTTGGCTTAATGTTGATTTGAACACACAGCCATTTGTTCCACAGGCAATGGATACAAGTCTTGGACGGTGGATCTGTGTGCATTTGTATGGGGAAGCAATATAAGAGAGTCTCAAGATCAGACTGAAACAAATCCCTTACCTTTATCTATCATTGTTTGTTTACCATTTGTTTCTATGGTCACCATCCCACTAATTCTCCTGTGACCCTTAAGGAAAGCAGAGGGTATCATCCCCATTAGGAAACAGGCACTTCATACTGAGAGGGGAAGGGAGTTAGTTGTCTCAGGGTATCAGGTAGTGGTCCAGCCTGAGCTTCCAACTCCATGTCTCAACTCTGTACCCAGGGCTCAAATCCCACAGACCTGCTCCTGGCATTTTCCCTGGCACACACGTTCTAAGGCATTTTACTTCCATACTGCCTGTCTCAGGAGAAGTGCTGGTCAGCTCATTAATTAGAGTTGAGTTTATAATTCCATTCTGTCCACTAATGATTTCTTAATTAAAATTACCCTCCCTCTTCAAGCAAGAAAGGAGGTGATGTCATTTCCATAGGCCTCCTTTCAGCTTTACCCTTCTCCCCACTTGTTGAGGACTAAGAGAGGAAAGTCAAGATTGAACAATTGTTGAAGGCCAAGCCAGTTTCTATTTGCTGATGGGCACATTGAGTGAGATAAACTGACATCTAGATTTAGACAGGCTGGTTTAGATGACATTGGAAGTTTAAATAATGCTTCTTCCTGGTTCATGAGGTTTGAAGCTGGTTGTCTACTCACATATTTTCTTTCTCTCTGTATTACAGTTCATAGTTTGGTCAAGGACCACACTTTTGGAGACAAGTTCAGGTTAACTTGTTTATTTAAAAATATCAATACTAGTATTAGATGTCATTTATCGAACACTTAGTATGTGCCAGGTTATATGTATTATTCCTAATGTCAAAAGGAAAACAGTGTGCAATATGCCAGGCATAGATTCTAATTCCCATTTTGCACATAAGGCTATTGAGGCTTAGAGAGATTAAAGGACCTGCTTAAGGACCCCTGGAAAGTGTCAGAGCAGGATTCAATTGCAGGTTTTCCTGATTGCAAAGCTTGTACGATGCTTCCACCCTCCTCTGCCACTGAACTGAAGGCTGGTAACAGTCCCACACACTCTTCCTTCTCCCTCATAAGTCGAATGCAGCCTGGGCCAGCCCTGGCTCCTTCCTCTGAGGGGTTCTTGATCTGTGTTCCGCTCTGGGACATGACTTCTTTGCATTACATGGAACTGATGACCTCCCCCTGCAGGGCTTTTGTGTTGACAGGCCTAAGGACCCAGGCACCTCTACTACAAAGAGCCCACCCTAGACCTAACCAGAGAAGAAGAGGCTGTGAGTGTTGTAACTAGGGTTAATGCTTGAATGAACAGTCACTCAGTTCTTTTATTTATTAGATTGCTCTCTTAACTTTTGGAATTTTATCCAAATTTCAAACAGTAGCTTTCAACCTTGGCTGCACTTAAAAATTACCTGTTGTTGTTAAGTGCCATCCAGTCTATTCCAACTCAGAAACCCTATATAGGGTTTCCATGGAGTGGCTGGTGAGTTTGAACTGCCAACCTTGTGGCTAGCAGACCAGTGTTTATCCTCCAATGCCACACCAAGACTCCAAAATCACCTTGGGTGCTTTTAAATCATAACTATGCCTGGGCTTCCTCTCTAGAATTCTGATGTAAATCAGTTGGGATGGGGCCCTGTTGTTGTTGAGTGTCATCCAGCCAGTTCTAACTCATAGTGACTCTCTGTAGACTTTCCAAGGAGTACCTGGTGGGTTTGAACTGCTGACCTTGTAGGGTAACAAACAGTATTAAACAAACAAACAAAAACAGGGAGGGGTCCAACCAAAGAATATCACTGTTTTAGAAGCAGATAGCTCTTTTTATGCACTTCTCTTGGTACATTAGATTTCCTGCCCCTCTCTTATTCCCATGAGTCCTTATCTGTAAGAGGTAAGATTTATGCATGTAGGAGCATCTCTGTGCTTTCAAGATAGCTTTGGCAATGGAAAGGGTGTCACAGGAACGGGTATGAATGTTGAGCTCCAACAGAGAGGAACAGGCCATTTTGTGTTGGATCATTGGGAAAGTTGTGAATTTTGTCATCTTGTTATCCATCCCTCCCCCACTTCCGCCAATTTTTTTTTTTTTTTTAATTGAAGAGGTATATTTCCTAGTTGTGAGGTATTCGTAATCACAGTCATTGAATAAGGAATCCATGGTGGCACAAACAGTTAAATTTGGTGGTTTGAATCTACATAGCTGTGCCTTGGATGAAAGTCTTGGCCATCTGCTTCTAAGAAAGTCACAGTGATTGAAAACCCAATGGAGCACAGTTATATTCGGAGCAAATGGGTTGCCAGGAGTCAGATGATTAAGCACCTTATATGTACCAGCTGCTCCTTGGAAACCCTATAAGGAGTCTCTATGAGGCAGAACTGACTCAACGGCACTTAACAATGACAACAACTTGTGGTGCTGTAGGATAAGCACTGGACCACAAGGTTATTTGAGTCTCAGGGTCGGAGGTTCAAATTCACCATCTGCTCCTCAGAAACCCTATATAGGGTCACTATGAGTTGGAACCGACTCTATGGCAATTAGCAACAACATTTACAAAGTGCTTGGTGGTGTCTTTGTAAACATGTATTACTTCACGACAGCTCTGTGAGGGACACAGATAAAATCGTTGGAGCTGAAGTTTCAAGACACTGTTTCAAGGGTATGATGGCAGTGTTTTGGGGTGGTGGACCAGCAACCTAGTGTTTCTTTTTTTAATGATTTTGAGTTTTGTTCTACATTTTTCTCCCACTCTACGCACGACTTCCTAATGGGATATCTTTCAGGGCAGTTGGTAGTTGTAGCCTTGCACTATCTAGTTTTTCTGGTCTTAGAATCATGGAGGCTGGGATTCACTTGGCCAGTTAGCCCCTGGGACTAATTGTTTCCTTGTGTCTTTGATTTCCTTCACTCTTTGCTCCAGATGTTGAGAAACCAGTAGTTAGATGACTACTCGCAAGCTTTTAAGACCCCAGTTGCTGCTCATCAAAGTAGGCTATAGAACATTGTCTTTGTGTACAGTATTCTGTCAGTTGACCTTGGTGTTGACCCTGAGCCCCCAGACCCAGAAATTCATGTCCTCAAGCTGTTTGGTACTTGCTAAGAAATTTTCATAACCCAGAGATTCATTTCCTCAAGGTGTTTGGTTCTTGCTAAGAAATTTTCAAACTTTGCCCTCTGTATGGTATGGCGCTGTGGGATAAAGCACTGGACCTCATAGTTGGTGTGAACCAAAAGGTTGGTGGTTCAAACTCACCACCAACTCCTTGGAAGCCCTATACATGGTTGCTATGAGTCAGAACTCACTCAGCAGCACTTACCAATAGCAACAAGAAAATTTACTGTATTCATGGATACATTTGTAGCATATGTTAAATATATATGTAGAAATAGCCTTTGTCAAACCTATATATATCCCATTCATTTCCCCATCCTTGTTATGCTTCTGTGTCTATATACCCACTCATAGATTATTGTGGTTTCAGGATTGGATATGTAATAGTATTTTCTATTGTTACCTTTAATTTTTGTGCTCATAGGAGAGAATGAACTATATTCTTTGTATTTTATTTTTGTTTTATTGAGTTTGAACCTCTAACCTTTCAACTCAAATGACCTTGTGGTCCAGTGCTTATCCTACAGCACATGTTGTTGTCGTTGTTAAGTGCCATTGAGTCAGTTTTGTAGTTGAATGGACTATAAAGAAGAAAATAAAAATCTCTCCAGATGCCTCTTCAAGAGTTTTCTCTCTCTGTGTGTGTATATATATATATATGTTGTTATTAAGTGCTGTTGAGTAGATTGTGACCCATAGCAACCCTGTACGGGGTTTCTGAGGAGCATCATGTGTTTGAACCACCAACCTTGTGGTTGAAACCCACTTTGCAGTCCAGATCATTAACCCACAGTGCATGCCACACACATATACATACACACACTTATATCACCTTTAAGGAGCTCTGGTAGCGTAGCAGTTACGAACTGAGCTGTGAACCTTAAGGTCAGCAGTTCAAAACTACCAGCTGTCCCGTGGGAGAAAGATGAGGTTTTCTGCACCCATAAAGATTTATAGCCTCGGAAACCCTGTACAGGGTCGCTATGAGTCGGTTCTGACTCCATGGGACAGCACCACCACTACCATATCACCTTTATATAGATGTTATAACTGTAGTTTTTCTATGACTTTTTTCACTCTTCAGTGTTTTGAAAAAAAAATTTGTATATCAATAAATATGGTTCGATGTCATCTTAGATTTTCTCTCTAGTTCATACATTGTAACCTCCTTAAGGATTGTTGATATTTTAAATCTATTTATTTATATAGGTAAGGCTTCATGGTTAATAAAAAAATCTTGAGATATAATTGGATCTTTTTTAAAGCTTTTATTGTGCATTGAGTGATAGTTTACATGGGAGAAATAATATTTCGTATAATTACGATGATTACAGTCCCCTTCATCTATCACCATTCAACAATATTTGCTTCTATTCCCTCTTTTTTTTTTAATTGTACACAAAAACACTCAGGACTATATAATCATTTAAACAATCCGAGGGCACATTCTGCAAGCCTACCTTCTGGCCTCCAGCACACAGCCTTTGTCTTTCCATGAGTCTCGAGTCCACAGCTGTTCTGTCACTGAATGTAGAGATAGAATTGGATTTTATTTGCATTTACTACTGTTGTTGTTGTTGTTGTTACGTGCCGTCGAGTCGGTTCCGACCCATAGCGGCCCTGAACAGGGTTTCCGAGGGTGTAAATCCTTACGGGAGTAGAAAGCCTCATCTTTCTCCCACGGAGCAGCTGGTAGTTTCGAACCGCTGACCTTTAGGTTCGCAGCCCGATTCGTAACCACTACGCTACCAGAGCTCCTTATTTACTACTGTATTAGTTCTTAAGAAAGGTCATTTTTTTCTTTTCGAAAATATTGGTGAGGTCTTTAGATACTTAGAAATATTGGCCAGTGAGTAAATTGTGGCGCTGCCCTCTCTTCTTAATCTCATAGTCTGGCTGGAGTTAGGCACACCATGAACAATCTTTGTGTTGACAGTCGATGCTGTTGAGTTGATTCTGACCCACGACAACACCATGTGTGTGGAGTAGAGCTGTGCTCCATTGGGGTTTCAAAGCTGCCTCCATTCAGAAGCAGATCAGCAGGCCTTTCTTTCCTCTGGGTGGATTCAGGTAGTTAACCTTTTGGTTAACAGTCAGTTGTCAAGCTCAACTTTTGGTTAATTTGCAACACCCAGGGCTTCTTTAAATACACGAAGCAGGCTTATTCTGGAAAAGGGTGCAAGGAAGCTCATACCTGGTGATGATGTTCTCCGTTCTAGGAGATCATTTCTCACTGTGTCACTGAGCTGCTTGGCTCTCTCAGTAGTTCACATCAAGCATGATTCTCAGCATTAAACATTTTTAATAAGTAATAGAATCAATATATTAAAAGATTGTTTCTCTTTGGCCAGTAAAAGTAGTAATTGATCCTTGTTATGAATTTAGAAAAAATATAAAAAGAAACGGTACGTCACCTATAATCTTAGTCCTTATAGGTAACTACCATGACGTTTTATTTGGGGATGTCTTCTACTATATATGACCCTGGGTTTTTATTGGAACTTACCGTGGATAACCTAATTCTCAGCTGTCTTTTATGTAACACTTTTAAGGAATTCAAGATTTGAAAATAAAACCCATCTCAGCCAAAATGTGGGAGTCCTGATGTGGCACTGTAGGATAAACACTGGATTGCTAGCTGCAAGGTCAAATCCACCAGCCGGCGGTTCAAATCCACCAGCCACACCTTGGAAACTCTATACAGGGTTGGTATGAGTTGAAAACGACTCGATGGCACTTAACAACCACCCCCACCACCAAAACACACTGATAGGGTATTTCATCTCTTTCCTTTTCTCTGTCTCCACATACAGTCAAGGGTGACAAATACTCTAGTTGAGAGCTAACCTTTCATTTTACAGAGGGGAAAACTGAGGCTTAGAACTTGTCCAAGATTATGTTTAAAAAAAAAGAAAAAGATAAAGTACTAATTGTAGCAATCAGAACTCAAGCCCACATTGCCTGAATTCTGATGCTTAGCTTTTTCCACTTTGCAGTGCTCCCTCCTTTCTGGGTCACAGCAGCAGTGGTGGAGAGAGAAAAAGAAAAACACATCAGTTCTAAAGAGTGCAGTTTTTTTCTATGTCCTTTCGCTGAGCTATTTTTGTACTATTCAGTATATGTACAATGCTGCCTCTTGGTGCGTTCCGGCTAGACTAAGAGGCCATTTCCCGCCGCCTGCAGTCCTGTCGACCCTCCGTAGCAGACTCCTTGCAATCCCCGACCCGGAAACCAAGTAGGAACAGACTATTCCAATATAAAAATCCAATCACAGGGTCTGAGTGTCCATGGGAAAAATATGCGTATCCTGTGTGCCATGTACATAACAATGAAGCAGTGATTTATGAGTGTGTGAGTAACAGGGGAGAAGGGGAGTGTCCTGGTTGATTCATCTCTCCATCTTTAATCTCTTCACCAGCTCTAATCGTTTGATGCACAAATGTCAAATTATTCATTATCCCTACATCTGACCTTATTATTCTCTTCTTCCAAACAGTTAATGACTCCCTTTTGCTTATAAAACAAAGCACAGACTCTGGCATTTGAGGCCCATTACGATCTGTCCAAGTAGCATAGTGGTTACATGTGGGATTGTTAATTGGAAGCTAAGCAGTTTGAAATTACCAGACTCTCCATAGGAGAAAGATGAGGCTTTCTGCTCCTATTAAAGATTTACAGCCTTGGAAACCCTATGCTGGGTTGCTTGAGTCAGAACTGACTCGATGGTACACCATCAGCACCGTGTTCTGCCCTCATAGATGCTGATACAATGTGGAGATAAACTCAGGTAGCGCTTGAGAGCCTGACTTTGTAGTCAAGCTACACCACCACTAACTAGTACTCTTACTTGGGCAGGTGGCTGAACCTTCCTGTGCTTAAACTGTGAAATGGGAAAAGGGTTGTTAGAAGAATTTAATGAGTTTCTATTTTTGAAGGATTTAACAGTGATTGGGTTATAATTTAGCATATGTTGTTGTTGTTAAGTGCCCTCGAGTCGGTTCTGACCCATAGCGATTCCATCCAGGGTTTCTGAGGAGTGTCTGGTGAGCAACCTTGCAGTCCAGTGCATCAACCCACAACACCACACCAGAACTCCAATCTAGCATATAGAAAAAAATTCTATTGGTTTATTATATAAATGCCTTTTCCAGCCTCATTGCTGATAACATTTCCCCGTTGCACTGGGCTGTCAGTAATTTCTTTGACTGCTCCTTTCCTGCCTCCACGCAGCTATGGCCTCACCCTTGAACCATTTGCTGTCTCATTTACATTCATCTAAATCTTACTCATCCTTTTAAGGTTAGTTTGAAACAATCTTAATTTTTGTCTTCATTCTTTTACGTATTACTTTTGCAAAGTTTTTTTGGAGATCTACAATGTGCCAGGAGCATTATCTAAAAGACTTCCATCTGACCTGGTCTAACTTGCAGACCTCTTCTCTGACGTATGGCAATCACCATAATACTACGGTTTGTGTGATCTCCCCTACTACATGATATTTTCAGTAGCCTCATATGCATGTGAAAGTTGGACAGTAAATAAGGAAGATCATAGAAGAATTGATGCATTTGAGTTACGGTGTTGGAGGAGAATATTAAAATTACCACGGACTGTCAGAAGAACAAAGATATCTGTGTTGGAAGAAGTGCAGCCAGAATGCTCCTTAGAATCAAGAATGACCAGACTTCGTCTCTCATACTTTGAACATATTATCTGGAGGGACCAGTCCCTGGAGAAGGACATTATACTTGGTAAAGTGGAGGGTCAGCGAAAAAGAAGAAGACCCCCAGTGAGATGGATTGGCAAAGTGGCAACAGCAATGGGCTTAAGCGCAGCAATGATTGTGAGGTTGGAGCTGGATTGGGCAGTATTTTGTTGTGTTGTGCATAAATAAGATCTCAATGAGTCGGTACGGACTTAATGACACCTAACAACAAAAGTGTAGTGGTTACGAATCGGGCTGAGAGCTCTGGTAGCGTAGTGGTTACGAATCGGGCTGCGAACCTTAAGGTCAGCGGTTCGAAACTACCAGCTGCTCCGCGGGAGAAAGATGAGGCTTTCTGCTCCCGTAAAGATTTACAGCCTCGGAAACCCTGTTCAGGTTCGCTATGGGTCGGAACCAACTCGATGGCACTTAACAACAACAACAACTACAGTATCAGCTCTTTGAAGGTAGGGTGCCCATTGTTGTTAGCTGCCACTAAGTTGATTCTGACTCATGGTGACCTTATGTACAAGAGGCTATAGTGTCTTCCTTATGATTGTCAGCATGTTTGAGTCCATTCTGGGACTGTTGGCTAGTTCATCTCACTGAGGGTCTTCCATGTCTTCCTTTAGCCCTCAACTTCACCAGATAGGATGTCCTCCTCTAGCTGTGGATGTGTCCAAAGCAGGCAAAGTGGACATTATTCTGTTGTGATCCATAAGGTTTTCATTGGCTCATTTTCAAAAATAAGTTGCCAGGCCTTTCTTTCTAGTCTGTCTTAGTCTGAACACGTAGCTAAAATCTGTCTACCCGGGGCTATCCTGGTGGCATATGAAATACTGGTGAGATGGTTTCCACTACCACAGCAACATACAAGCCACCACCCTATGCCCAACTGACAGGTGAGTGGTGGAGAATTCTCATTGGTGGGTGCATTTTAAGCTATGTCTGTTTATTAAAATAAACCAGTTAATGAATAAATTACGTATGAAATGATGATTACCCTTTCTGAGTTTTTACTGTTGTTTTTATAGTATGCTGTTGGAATGCTTCCAAATCATAGTGACTGTGTGTAGGTTTCTGTGGCTGCTTCTAATAAAGGCAAGAAGGAACCTGGTCCTGCACTGGTGAAGCACTCCATTGCTAACCAAAAGGTTGATGGTTCAAACCCACCAGGTGCTCTGCAGGAGAAAAGCCCAAGAAATCTGATGGTCCCTTAAGAGAAGCTTAGGAAACCCTATAGGGCAAGTCTACCCTGTCATATAAAGTGGATATGAGTTGGAATTGACTCGATGGCGCACAATAATAAAGAACAATAAGAATGAACACGACTTTTATTAATGATTGAGTATGTAAATTTCAGAAAGGGAGGAGCGATGAGGTCTGGTCTGAGGGTAACAAACCACTTCTAAGTTGAAGAAAGGCAAAGAGAAGACTGGGATGAGACAGTGGCAGAGTAGAGGGAAAAAGGGTGAGAGAGCAGGTTATTTATTCTCTGAACCATAAAACATTTGCTCCAAGACATGGTTTTCCCTTAAGTGGTATAAAATATGAGGTGATTCAGGTCTCAGTTTTCCTTTTCCTCTTTAGGAGGTTGAAGCTGGTTTTAAAATGAGGTGGACCAGGGAGGTGGGGTTTGGAGAAAGAAAGTGAAATTGTTTTCTAAAACTCTCTTTGCCAAATAACTCTCTGGAGAGAAAGTTCAGAATGGAGAACATGTCAATGCTGACCAGCAATGTGCAGTGGAACCGTTAGCTTGGTGGTCAAATCACTCTTTAGTCATTGCCCTGGTTTCTCCCCATTTCTATTCTCTACCCTACATATATATGTTTTTCATTTTTAATATATAAGTATTACAAGTGAGTGGTCAGGGTGTGGCGGGGGAGCTGGGGTGGTTGAAAACCAAACACAAAGTAAGCAGATGATTTCAACCTACATTATTAGCCATTTTATAGAAGCAATGTGCTTCAGATTTATTTACCTGATCACCTCATCTGTTTTCCATTGAGAGACTTCTCCTTCTACTTCCCAGCCTCCATTTGGTTTTTAACCTTCTATCCATCTTCTGATTCAAAGAAGGAGTAGAATAGAAAACCAGAAGGGAGAAGGGCAGCTTTCAAGAGCTGACTGTATAGGTTTCCCATGAACACATTCCTGGTATTTTTTATGTTTGTTTGTTGTTTAGTATTTCTTGAGGTTCAAGCAAATGCTGTTTGGTTGTAGAAGGCACAAAAGTTCAACTCTCAGCATACATTTGCCTAGCGCCTAGTATATGCAGGCCTTGAACCAGCTTTGTTGGATGCTGAGATAGTAAAGAACCCAGCAATTGTGTTTGCATGTGCGTGGGTGCAATTGGGAGATTGGATTCTGGAAAGGGAAGGTATTGTGGGCCAGGGAGTAGGTAGATAGGTATGCCAACAGCAAACAATCCTTTGGAATTAGGCTGTAAAATAATCTATGCTAGAGTTATGGACATAGTGGAAGGATCGAGGCATTCTGTCTTGTGCTTTACTGAGGGAGTGGAATTGTTCTAGGCCTTTACAGGATGGCTAGCAGTTAATAAGTAATGAAGAAAGAGACAAAGGAAACAGCAGAGGCCTAGGAGCCTGAGAATGTGTGGAGAAATTGGGAGTGGCAAACTGTGTCTGGAAGATGCATAGAGGTGAGAGATCTCTATCCAATTATGAAAGTCTCAAATTCCTCCTTTGTGAAATTTAGAGCTTTAGTTCTGTAGATAGTAGGAAATGGTTACAGGTTTTATAGAATGCTGGCGATAAGAGTACCGGTTGCCATTGAGTTGATTCAGACTCCTGGCAGACCCATGTGTTTTAGAGTAGAGCTGTACATAATCTCCGTAGGGTTTTCACTGACTGATTTCTCGGAAGTCGGTCTGGTGTTTCTGAGTGGCAATAAACTGCTACTCTCTTGATTAACAGGCTAGCTCTTAACCATTTGTGCCACTTGACAGTGCCAGTGTGTGGTGCGAATGGTTTGTTGTCAGTTTCTAGCCGAAAGGTTAGTGGTTCAAGCCTACCCAGAAGCTCTGCAGAGGTAAGGTCTGGCAGTCTTCTTCCATTAAAAATTACAGCTAGCAAAACTCTGGAGAAGTTCTGCTCTGTAATACATGGGGTTGCCATGAGTTGGAATTTACTCTATGGCAACGGGTTTTTTTTTTCCCTTTTGGTGATAAGATTACTCTCGTGTATGCGTGTCTGTTTTGCTTTGCTTTTACGTTTGAATTTTCAGTCTTTTTAGGAACTGTGAGGCAACCTTAATTCGGGAAGTGTGTACTGCCTCTTTTTATCACTCTTCTTTGCTGCGGGCTGGCCCAGATCCTTCTCATGCTTCTGATAATGAAGTGTGCAGTGAGGCTTCTAGGAGCTGATGGGAGATCTTTGAGCAGATCATGTACTTGTTCTTCACTGTTTCCCATCTTTTTTTTTTTTTTTTTCTCCCCTTTTTTTTCTTTTTTTTTTTTTTTTCCTCCCTTTGTCTTCTTCCTCCTCCTCCTTCTCTGTCACCACCCCCACTAGCAGCAGCAGCACTCCCCTCCCTAAAATAAATAAACCAGTCGCTCCAAAAGGTTCCAAGCACATTAGTCACATATCCCAGAAGTTTAATACAGAATTATTTTGACAGTGAGAACAAGAAGTGTTTTCTAGTTGAACGCACAGAACTTGCTTATTCCAACTGGGCTTTCTGCCACACAGACAGATGATATGTTTTTTAGATGGATCGGCCGCGCAAGAGACTGCGTCGCTTCCCTTGGATACACGACAAACTGCTCACTCCCAAAAGTGGTTGGGGAGAAGATGTAAAGAGAGAAAGAAAGAGAGAGGGAGAGAGAGAGAAAAAGAAAGAGAGAGAGAGAGAAGAATGAAACCGAGTTCTTATTGTGAACATGACTTTCTCAGTAATAACTTCAATAAGTCACCGAGAGCTTTCTACATGTTTATCTATTTGGATGCTGCTGTAGCAGTGCAATGCTTTTTTTAAACCTGGGCTCATGCGTGTTCTAAAGATGAGAACAGATCGAGTTATTTGCCATGCGGCTGGCTCTCAAAGCATTCCGATTGAATAGCTCTTCCAGAAACATTTCTCGACTTAAGTTATTTAGCGTGTTTTTATTGCCATTTCTAAACAGACTGAAGAATTCTCCCTGCCCTTTCAGCAAATTTCTCTAGAGCTGATGAAGATCCTCTTATCCCGGTTTGTAAGGAGCATTGGTGGTGCCGTGGGTTAAGCATCTGGCTGCTAACCACAAAGTCAGTAGTTCAAACCTAATAGCCTCTCAGGAAAAGGATGAGGCTGTCTGTTCCTGTAAAGATTTACTGTCGTAGCAATTCTGAGGAGCAGTTCTCTGTCCTATGAGTCAGATCCACTCTACAGCTGCGAGAGATTCCTTTTTGGCAGATGGAAAGATAGAGAAATGAAAAATTGGAGTTCACTGTTACCCATGAGAGATTTTTACCTCAGGTGCCAAAACAGTGTTTGAAGAGTCAAAAAAATGAATGAAAGCGTGTGCTCTTCTTGTTTGAGCCTTTGCCCTTCTGAGTTCTATCATTAGGCAGGAAGATGTTTCCTCATCTTGGTGATGAGGATGAGGACAGCTCGCTTGGTGAGAAGCCGTATCAGATCCAGAAGTGGGCAGGTGGAGAGAAGAAAAAGGAATGAAAATCATTAATATACCCCAACCTTCTAGTGTCCATAAATCTTCACTTCTTTTATCGTACATTCTCTGGAGACTGCCAGTTTTTCTGGGATGTGGAGATGCTAAACTGACCTCTCAGTTGGCAGTGAATTTTTGCATTTCTTACTCTTGTTTTCATTCCCAGATCTTTCTAAAAGAAACCTCTGTGAGGGACAGATCTTGGAAAGTTAACTCTTTTTTTTTTTCAAAAATGTTTTATTGTGAATTATATGATAGTTTACATGGGAGAACATTTGCTTTACATTCATCCTATCATATATCCTTTCATTGCCATGGTTACAGTCCCCTCCATGCATCATCAACCAACCACAGGGTATATACCCTGCAAGCTTGCTGCCTGGTTGTCAGCACACAGCCCCTCTTCCTTTCTGGGTCCCGAGTGCTCACCCGTTCCCTTTCTCCACGTCCACCCTCTGTCTCTGCTTCCTTCTCTGGCATCACTGCTTCTCTGGAAAGTTAACTCTTTATGCCTCAGTATTTTCAGGTGCTTTTCCTTTATGAAATCCTTTTTAAGAATCCTTTTACAAAATCTGATGTGTAATCCTAATATGTAAAACAACAATCTGTGAGGGCAGTAGTTCAGTGGTGGAAGGCCCAGTAAACTTCCACTGTTTTCTCTCCTCTCTGGCTCTCAGTTTGAAAACCACTTTACTGGAGCTCTTCAGAGCCCTTGGTGGCCCTGATAAGTTATTGCTGACTTTGAGAGCATTCTACCTCTTTGTATGTCTTGTAAAATTGATGGGCCTGAAGATGGACACCTTGTTGGTGTCCACACACTGTCTTTGAAATGCCATGTGAAGAGAGCCTTTTAGTTTGCTCACTTCAAGTGATTCTTCTCAGTGGGCCTTCTCAGACCCCAGGCCTTTCCAGACCTCCACACTTGTGTCTGGGCATGACCAGCACTTCATTATTAATAACAATGTAGTATTGAGTAGTTGTTGTTGTTGTTGATACGTGCCATTGAGTCAGTTCTGACTCATAATGACCCTGTATAGGGTTTCCGAGGAACGGTTGGTGAACTTGAGCCACCGACCTTTCATTTCAAACTAACTTTGGAGTCCAGCGCATGAACCCACAGTGCCACACAGGTTCAGTAAAGCCTTGTCAACCGAGTTAGGGCTGTGTCCCTACAGCCTCTATCTTAGGAACTTTTAGGAGAGGACTAACTTGGGGTTCAAGCTGTATTTAAGGAAACCTTTTTATTTATTTTTTTAATGCTGAACCTGCTTTTTTATGAGGAAGATAAAGCATGGACCATCTCTCATTCCTTCACTGATATTTATTCAGCACCTCTATTCATTTGACTTTATGCTATATCTCAAAGAAGTTTATGACATTTATGATCATACTTTGGATTGTCAAATGGCAAGGTGATTTCTAAAGAGTTTTTCCCAGCTAAGACTTCAAAACAACTCTGAGACAAAGGGGATTCAACAAGTTTATACGTGTATGCCCAAGTTCACAGGTCAAAGAATTGTGGGGATTTGAACTTTAGGCTTGTTAACTTGTGCCATTGCATGGAACCACCTTTACAATTAATTTTCTTTGTAGTAGAATTATGAATGAATATGATAGTAATCACAAGCCCCAAACCAAACCAGAGGCTGTCAAGCTGATTCTGACTCACCGAGACCCTATGGGACAAAGTACAATTGTTTCATAGCGTTTCTGAGACTATAAGCGTTACAGAAACAGATTTCCTCATCTTTTTCCCATGAAGCAGTTAGTGGGTTTGAACCGTCAACCTTTTGATTAGGATCTGAGTGCTTAACCACTGTGTCACCAGGGATACAATTAATTACTTACTTATAGGCCAGTACTGTGCTAGATAAGCACTTCACAAAAAGCTTATTTAATTTCTTGAACAACCTGTAAGGTAGAAGTGATTATGTCTAGTTTGTAGATGAATCACTAGAAATACAGAGAATGTAAATCACTCGCTGGACCTCACATGCTAAGCAGGACTGCCTGCCTCCAGAGGCCCTTCATGTGTAGGATGTGATCCTTGCCATTCTTCAGTCTTCACCACAGAGATAAAAAATACACTTTTGAAAATGACAAACTATCAACACTCATGGAAGCAGCAGTCAAGATCAGACGACGTATTGCATTAGGCAAATCTGCTGCACAAGACGTTTTCAAAGTGTTGAAGAGCAAAGATGTCAGCTTGAGGACTAAGGTGCCACCTGATCCAAGCCATGGTATTTTCAGTAACCTCATATGCATGCGAAAACTGGACAGTGAATAAGGAAGACCGTAGAAGAATTGATGCTTTTGAGTTACAGTGTTGGAGGAGAATATTGAAAGTGCTGTGGGCTGCCAAAAGAACCAATAGATCCGTTTTGGAAGAAGTGCAGCCAGAGTGCTCCTTGGAGGCCAGGATGGCCAAACTTCGTCTCTCATTCTTCGGACATAATGTCAGGAGGGACTGGTCGCTGGTGGCAGCATCAGTGGGCTCAAGTGTGGCAACAATTGTGAGGTTGGCCCAGGACCAGGCAGTGTTTCGTTCTGTTATACATAGGGTCGCTATGAGTTGGTACTGACTCAATGGCACCTAACAACAACAACAACTTGAAAATGACAAAACTTATCTGTGGGTGACCACATGCTCAAACGAGTGCTACAAACTCTTAAGTGTTAGCAGATGGCTGTTTTGGCTCTTTGCTCTTGGAGGCCATCATGTCTTTATGTACTCACTTTAACCTTCTTTGTTGATGGCCAGTGCTGCACAGTGAAATTTTGAGTTCCCACTTCTTCAATCCATTTATATTCCCTGAACCTTGGTTTCTCTCTCTGTCAGATGAGCTATCTTTCCAGCTCTGATCTTTGTATTCTTCTAAGTGTTTCATGTCTAGGGAATGTTGGCATAAAGCAGGGGTGGGGAATGTCCAGCCAGTGGGCTGTGTGCCATGGTGTTGGTTCCGACTTACAACCACCCTGTACAGGGTTTCCGAGGCTGTAAATCTTTACAGGAGCAGAACACCTCATCTTTCTCCCGTGGAACAGCTGGTAGTTTCGAACTGCTGACCTTGTAGTTCGCAGCCTGATTTGTAACCACTACAATACCAGAGCTCCTTAGTGGGCTGTATAAGACCTGTGTAATCATTTGGTCTGGCCCTACTAAGGCAACCACAGTTCTAGCTATCACCTTGTTGTTGTTGTTGTTGTTAAGTACCTTCAAGTCGATTCTAACTCATAGCGACCCTGAATAGGGTTTCCAAGGAGTGGCTGGTGAGTTTGAACCATCAACCCTGTGGTTCAGTCCGTCCCTGTGGTCCAGTGCTTTATACCATAGCACCACTAGGGATGAGTTAGTTAAATGTTTGACAAAATATAGTAGGTTAATTTTTAAATTGATGGTTTCGTATGGTCTGCAAATGATGTTACAAATTTTGACAGAAAAAAGGCTCCCCACCTCTTGGATTGGAGTCCTTTTATGGTGCTGTGGGATAATGCACTGGGACCACAAAGTCACTTTGAACTGCAAGGTTGGCAGTTTAAATTTACCAGCTGCTCCTCAGAAACTATATACTATAAGTCAGAAGCGATGCCACGGCACTTAACAACAACAACAACAACTACAACCTGTTGTGTAAAAGACATGGCTGGTGCAAACAGTTTGCTCTCCACTATTCATCATTCAGTCTAACCCAGCCGTGTTGCACAAGAAGGGACAGCAATCTGCTTCACTGCATTGTACAGTCAAGAAAATCCTGTGTAACTTAGTTTTACATGGGGTTGCTATAAATTGGAATCAACAGCATAGAGTTTGGTTTTTTGGCTTAAATCACTTTAAAAAGTATTATTTGGAATTATAGATAGCTTATAAATCTCCTTTTTATATTTGATTGACAATTGCCCGTTATCTTTGTTTTCAGAAATTTTCTTCCTTTGAAATCCAGTTTGGGAAGGTTCGAAAGTCAAATACCACTTGAGGAAATAACTAAGTCAGGTTAAGAAAGATGAATGCCTGATACATGTTCTGATTGGCTATCTGACTTTGTCTTGCTATTTTGGTGTCAGCAATTTCTTTCTGACACTTCTATTAGAACAGCCTCTGCCTATGCATTTATAGACACACACACACATACATACAAACACACATACAAATACACATACTTCTGAAAAGAAAGCCTCCTACATTTGTTAAACTTGCCACTTTCTCCTCAGAATCTGGTTAGCATACCTTTGGGTGAGCAAAAGCAACATTTTTCTGTGCCAAGTTCAGGGTGTGAATCAATTCTCCCTGCCTTTTGCATTTTAGTAAATGTTTCCTAGATGGGTTCATTGGATTTCCAGTAAAGACAAACAGCTCAGAAACCAGATTGCATTCATACTCGGGGCCTGAGTTCTGTGACCCAGGCATCTGAGCTCAGTTCCATATATGGCAAAAAGAGGGCTGAGAAGAGGGAGTTGAGGGATAATGCCAGACATACAGTGCATTCCTCAGAAATGTGCACTTGCAACTGAGAAAACAGGACCCACACTGGTTTCCATCTTATGAAGAATATGAACTGTGAAGTTTTGAGAAAGAAGGCAATGTTCTAAGCATCTGCCATAAGGAACAGTTTATTTTCCTTTCTTTTTGGTCACATGTAGATTTAATTTGGAGTCAGTCTTCAAATCAATGATAGTATGGCATCAGGACTAAAAAATTAACTCTCAGACACAGTGGACTTAAGTTCTTAGTCCAGTTTGACTGCCAGCCAGCTGTAAAACTCCCTCTCTAGCCTGTTTTTGTTGTTGTTTTTTTTCAGTGACAAACTCACAGGGCAGGATTTGATGAGCTCCAAGGTCTCTACAATTTCTGTTTTCTTTGACTTAAATTTTGCCTGTTATTTTTCAGTTCCTGTGGAATTCCCCACAGAAAGTGGTTTCTAATTCTTCCAAATACTTTCTGTGGTTTGAACTTAAAAAACTAAACAAAATCCTGGTCTTGAATTTTTCTTTGTGATTTCCTTAAGTATGTTTTGGACTCATAATTCACTCTTGCTTGGCAGATACTTTCTTGTTCATGGTGGAGATGAGTACATGTCCGATGTCTTCATGGTCTTCCTCTGCCTGTCTGTCTTGGTCAAGGAAGACATGAGGCTGTCTTCAATTCATGATATTATTTGGAGTTAAAAAAGCCAGCCTTTTAATGGCCTTGTTAGCTGTCTTCTTGTCTTATAAATTAAGTTTTCTCTGTGGGAGAAGTGGGACCAGCAGGAGGTGGATCCCACAGCTTCCTCACACCTTAGGAAATGGAACTAGGGATGTGAAACTGAGGTGTTGGTTTTCTAGTCAGTAATTGGATGAGTCACTTGGCTGTCACAGATGTTAAGAAGGTTAAGAAGAAAGAGAAATGCAAAACTCCAGCCCTAGAGTGGATTACAGTGATTGCTACTTTCCGCAGACAAGACATGATTTTAGATGCTTCTCTTTGTCTTGGGTTCTGTAGTCTGTGGTATTGTCAACAGATTGCATTCATCTTGCTGCAATGGTTTGTATTTTCACACAGCTTTTAGAAGGGTTCCTACTCAAAGTTGACCTCTCCTTTCCCCTTCTCAAAGCATGACATTAGTTTCTCAGCTGAGATAAAGGAAGAAGATTGCTTTGTTCCTTCACAAAAGATTCTTCAGGCTTTAATGTCTTGATGGCAACTTGAGTAACCAGTTGTGGAAAGTTACTGCTCTGAGTAGGCCGTGGGGGGTTAGCAGGCACCCATTGAGTCTCTTCTTTTTAGCTGAGACTGAAGAACCAAATATGACTGCAGGAACTCACACTTGGTCTTTCCTCACTGTGGATGGTTCTTTTGTTGGAAAAACTGGCTGCTTCACACAGCACAGCCCTGAGAGGGGAAGAAGAAAGGAGGCAGGTACTTATAAAGCAGAGAAGATTTGTATCCGAGAAAGTGGGAGCTAAGAAATCTGTGGTCTCATGATAGCTCAACCATAAGGTTGATCGGTGACTTTGGTCAAGATGGTTCAAGTATTAATCAGTTGGTCATAAAGGCCTCTTCAGACCTGAAAATATACATTGAATACATTTCAAGATCATTTCCTCATGTCCCACTGCTTTCCTTATGGGTGTTTCCAATGGTACTGAGCTCATTGTGGTGCCTAAAGTTTTGATTATGCCATTATTCTCTTTAACATTGAATAGAACAAAACTAAAATTCCCTCCTTGATGTGCTCCCGGGCTCTCTAATTGTTATCACTCTTCTTAGCTCCCTTAACTCCTGTCCAGGAAACCCTGACTCATGATGACCCTGTGCACAAACAAAATGCTGTCTGGTTCTGCACCATTGTCATGATTGGTTGGGATCAGAGCCTTGTGATCCATGGGGTTTTCAATGACTGACTTTTGGAAGTAATTTCTCAGGTCTTTCTTCCTAATTTGTTTTAATTTGGAAGCCTCACTGAACTTGCTCAGCATCATAGCAGCACGCGAGATTGACAGATGGGTGATGGCATTGCAGGAGGTGGACTGGCTGGAAATTGAACATGGGTCTCCTGCATGGAAGGCAATAATTCTACCTCTGAGCCACCATTGTGCCTCCTGGTCTCCATAATGCTACAACCAAACTCTTTAGTGTAGTTCTAACTTCCCTTCACAAGTCTAATTCCAACTGACAGTTCTATTTTTTTTGGGAATGGGGCTCCAGAAACATGTCTTTCATGTGTAGCACACATGTTTACTATGAGCTCCTTGGGGGCTCTTTGGTACCACTGCAGTAGATATCGACATGAAAAGAAGAAACTGCACATGATGACATGATCCATTTATTGGATTGGAAGTGGAACTGAGAAGAGCGAATCAAGATTTTGGGGTTTTGTGATAGACTTCACAAAGTGTTTAGGGGAATTTAGGAAAACCAAGCACATTGTATCTTCTGCTTTAGTAAGAAGCATAAATTTGGGTGGCTACAAATGGTTGGTGCTGTTATAAGAAAACCACAGAAAAGACCAGCTGTATAAACAGTAATAATTTATTGGCCATGACTAATCCTTTGGGAAGTATGATATGTGACCTAGGCTTATATGGAGTTCTGTACTGTGGACTAACCCTTTTCATAGCCATTAACTCATCTGATCTTCACGACAGATCCTTGAGGGCGGGAGGTTAAGAACTATTGGACTCATTTTACTAATGAGTAAAGCAATGCTGCAATAAAGTGCAGACACTTTTCAGTGTCATGTGGTGAAGAGATGGCATAGCAGGGGCTTGTCCAGTGCTCTTGTATCTCTATACCATGTTTCAGCTTTGAAGCTTCAGCCTCACTGGTAAACAGCATAAATATACACATAAGTACCATTTTTGTTAGCCTTAATTCTTGGTGAATCAGTCTTAGTGATTAGTGGGGTGATGTGTCCTTCAGATCACTTTCACAGTTGAAATTACCAAGTTTAGGGCATGATGTCAGATAACAGAATTTTGTATTTCTGGTTTTGAACTGTTCATTCATATATATGTCCTTTCATTGATTTAAGGAAGCAATGTTAAGGACTTATTGAGCATTTAAGTAAGTGTTGGGTCTTGTGCTAGAAGTTGAACTGCAGGATTGGATCATAAACCGGGCATTGTAAAAGAATTTAAATTTATGTGGACTGTTACATTTTCTCTCTTAACCTCCAGTCTCTTCTCTGATGTTCTTGCCAGGTGATATGATTGCCTTGACTACTTTGAACAGGGCAGAAGATGGTTGGTTGCTCCATTTGGCTGATTTTGCATTACCTAAGTTAATTCTAAGGGGCTCTGGTAGTGTAGTGGTTACCATTTGGGCTGCAAACCTTAAGGTCGGCAGTTCGAAACTACCAGCAATTCCACGGGAGAAAGATGAGGCTTTTTGCTCCCGTAAAGATTTACAGCCTCGGAAACCCTGTACAGGGTCTCTATGAGTCGGAACAGACTCCATGGCACATAACAACAACAAAGTTAATTCTGGTGTGATGCTGTAGGATAAGCACTGGACTGCTAACCCCGCTAACTATAAGATCGGCAGTTCAAAATCCACCAGCCGCTTTCAGAAACCCCTGTACAGTTTCTCTATGAGTTGGAGCTGACTCAGTGGCACACAACAACAACAGCATCTTAATTCTGGGAGTTAAAAATTGAGAGGACACGTCATTCTTTTTGATTGGTCTTTCCTTTTGGTTCCATTTTTGGGACCAGAATTATATCTATATAATTGCTCCAGTTTTGAGTCATGTAGGAACATGTTATATATTCCTGCACATGATATTTGGAACGAATATATATTTTTTAGAATCACAAAATCTTCACACTGGAAGGGACCATAAAGAGCCTCTTAACTATCCCTAGACCATAAATCCCTTGAGGTCAAGAGCTGTGGCAAATTCATTTCCGGACCTCCCTTTTTGCATCTCTAAAAACTTAGCCCAGTTCCAGGTGGCCTCAGTATATGAGTGTTGGATTGAACAGGATTTCTCTTTCTTACTGCTTTCCTTGCCCATTACTCAACTTGTACAGTCATTGGAAATGAAGGATGTGGACCATTGAATGTGAAGACGAGGACATCATGGGTTTGTCATCTTCCACAGAGACTTTAGTTGTGTTTAGATTTAAGAATGTTGAGTAACTAATAAAAGCCAACTCCAAAGCACTCAGCAAATAGAAGGTGCTTCATGTGTAATAAATAATGGTTTCGCAACATGAGGCACAGCCACAGATAGAACTGTTGACCTTGCAGACCACAGGAACTTCGGGTAGACTGTAAAATGGACAAGTGAATTGGTTGATACTGACTTCTCTCATCTTTTGTCATCAGCACTTTCATCTCTAAGTCACTATAGATTCCTTATTATGGGCCAAATATGCTTACTTAACTAGTAGTACATTTTCCCAATGATTCTGAGAAGATAAGACTGAAGGAATTACTAGGAAACTTGACAGGCAAGTCTGCTAAGCAAATTAACTCAGTGTTTAAATTGAGTTCTTTGGAGATCCCATTCTCTTCCTCACCAGTTATTGATTTAGAGGGGTCTGTATTCACCTCTATTTTATTTGCAATGCACATTGTAATTTCAAGCTGTAGCAATTGGCACCTTTCTCCAAAGGAGACAGAGGGAAAGCCAGGTCCCTCCTGTCTTTAATCCATTGTAAAATATCACTTGGCTGCATCAGTGAGTCTGTCTCCAGATTGCTGACCTGTTTCCATAGAGAGGCCTTGTTTTTCCTCTTGGGATTTTGTGAACTGAATGCCCTGTCCTTCCCTTGTCCTGTGGGTTATCCTGATTCAAATTCAGTGAACATATGGGGACTGCCTACCAGTAGTCATGAACCAAGCTTGATATTTTCACCTCTGTTACTTATTACTCATGGAGTCCTGGTGTGGCGCTGTGGGTTAATTCACTGGGCTGCAAGGTCAGTTTAAACTGCAAATTCACCACCTGCTCCTTGGAAACCCTATACCGGGTCGCTGTGAGTCGGAACTGACTCATCTGCACTTAAAAATACTAAGCAGCTAGTGAACAGAAGCAGAAGCAGAAACTTGCTATTCTTGGTAACTTTAGAAGCTTCTTACTTAGCAACAGTGGGGTCTTGTTGTGGTACTGCTGGATAAACAGTGGGCCACAAGCTCGGTTTGAATTGCAAGGTTGGCGGTTCAAACTCCCCAGCTACTACTCGGAAACCCTATATGGGGTCTCTGTGAGTTGGGATTGACTTGACAGAACTTAGCAAGAACAAACTCAGCAACAATGACCCACTCTAGCTGAGCATTATTTTATTCACTCAGGAAATATTTATTGAGTACCTGCTAGGTTCTAAAAACTCTTCTAGATTAAACTCACTCTTCAGTGATTCAATCAAAATCCACCTGGAGTTAACATTGAAAGGATGTGAAAAAAAAAAAATTGTCTGACAGAAGTATGATTTCAAAACAAAACAGAAAAACACAACAGCTCTTTTCTTTTGGCCTTTCCTCCATTGTCTTCTCCTGTCTTCTGCTCCTTTGTATCTGCATAGCCTACAGTTCAATACCCTGCCCTCTTTCCTCTTGACTGAGCAAGGCACTCATATTTTGTTCTCATTCTTTTTAGTCTACGGTAGTTCTCTGTGTCTGCCTGTACTTTCCATGTGGGGATGAAGAAGATGGGGTTGATGATAGTTGGACCTCCATCTCACCTCACCTTCCTTTCCTGGCTGCTTCTTTGCTCTTGCTTCACCTAGTGGGAAGGTAGATGCTCATGGTTAGAGTCAGATAGCCTGGAGGGAAGAGTGGCTGATGGCCCTGGGGCCTTTGGTACTCATCTAACATCACTCTATTGGCCAGGCTTCTTTGAAGGAACGATGTGGCCCAAAATAAACAGCATCATTGCCTAGGTGCCCTATTGTATTGTCAGCTTAAATGGAATCTTCCTTGATTCTTTTCTTTCTCTTAGTTTACACAATGCATCTAGCCCAGAGCCGATGCTTGGAAAACTTTAGTCTTATTCCTTTCTCTAAAGTCTCATGATTCTTTGTCTGGGTCAGGTAGTTACTACTTGATGTCATGGTTATTGTGCCCATTTCTTTAATGCCTGAAGGGGTCCATACATGTTAAAGTATATTAAGTGAACTGCATGTGGGGAACCATTTTCCTCTTGTGGAAACTAGTTCCTTATTTTGGGATGATGATCTTAGAACCCATCTAAAAGTCAGTCCTAGATTTTAGTACTGAAATTCAGAGAGTGCAGGTCTCCATATTTACTGATTGGATGGGATTGTATTATCCTCATATTTCTACTACAGCCTGAACTTTGCAGATACCTTATTTTTAAACTCCATATTTGAGTCCTTAGTAGACACATGACAGAGTTTGTGAGAAAGATCTAGTCTCTGTGCCTATTTTCTAGATCTGAGATGGTATGCGCTCACTCTTGTGCTTGCTCCAGTGTTGGGTCCCAGCCCTGGCCTCTCTTTAGATCATGCATGGTTAGCAGGATAGCTCACATTTATTGCCCTCTGATATCATTCCAGGCACTTGGTCGATTACTTTTTGCACATAATCTCATTTAATCCTTAGGGACAGCCTGTATAGTAGGTACTATTATTATACACATTGGATCTTGGAGGAAATTGAGGTGTAGGAAAGTTTAAGTAACTTGCCCAAAGTCACACAACTTGCAATGGCAGAGGCAAGTTGAGAAACCCAATCTCTCTGATACCAGCTTTGGGTTACTTGATTATTCACCCCTTGCGAACTCTCCTATCCTTTGCTTTCTTGTTGGAAGCAGGTTCTTGTCTGCATGCAGGAACTGTGCAGGTGTCTGTAAGGAACACTCCATCCTCACCTCTTCCTCCCATTGGCACTGGGAACCAGTCCCTCAGTGATACTCTTCTGACCTCTCTCCAGATTCTGAATTGGCTCTCAAGGCTGAATTCGCTGACAAGTACCTTTTAATGAGTTCATTGTTTTTCATGGTTTGCTTGGTTTATTACAAGCTAGGGACAGCTTGACATTTGCTTTACTGTCAGTGGTCTGCAATGTGCACAAAGATATTTGCTTCAAGACCTTACAATGTTTCTGGGTACTTAGCAAAGACTCATGACCATTTGAGTGTTTTTGCATATCATAATACAATACGTTATGGAGATACACCTGAGAATTTGGAAACAAATGAGAGTGTGGTTTGTCATGTTTTCTGGCGGATGGTGGCGGGGGTGGCGGGTCGCTGGGAGATAGAGCAGAGCCTGGCCCTCTTGAAATCATCTTGCTCTCCAGGGAACTGCCTCAGCCCAGGGCACTTTTAGTATTGGTGCTTAGCATTTTTGTATTACTTTACATTTGCAAAGTGCTTTCCAGTGATTTATTAGCTGTTCTTGTTTTTAATAGCCCCTGGAAGTAAGCTGATATCCAGCCTTCTGAGAACCTAAAGGCATAGAGAAGCCTCTTTCCATCAGATATTCTTGGATCTGGGGTCAGGACTGTGACCTCCTTGGATAAGGCCATTTGGGGTCACTGCCTCCTATGGATTAGTAGGAGATCAAGTGGACTTAACTTCAGCTCCCAGAGTCCCTAAGGCCAAGGTGGAATGATGGCAGCTCTTTAAGAACATGGTAAGAGGCCATTATCAAAAGACCTGGAATCTAGGCCTGACTGCTGATCACCAGCGTTATCGACCTTGAGCATTTACCCTATCTAAGTCTTGATTCACTCTCTTGTAAAACAAGGGTTATTGTCAAAGTCCTTTTAGATTCCCTGCTCCCCCACAAAAGAAAATCCAGTTCCCATGGAATCAATTCCAACTCATGGTGATTCCATGTTAATCAGAATACAACTGTGCTTCATAGAGTTTTGAATGGCTGATTTTTCAGAAGTAGATTACCAGGCCTTGCTTGAGAGGTGCCTCTGGATGAACTTGAACTTTCACCCTTTTGGTTAGTAGTTGGGCATGTTAGCTGTTTGCACTACCCATGGACTCCCTTTTAGATCCAAGTTTGTATTAAATGGAATTCTATGATTTTGGACCTGTTTTCTGGAGCCTCCTGGGTTTAGCCAATGAATTATATGGCAGGGAGCATGGATATTGGTTTAACTTTCTGTTAAGTGCTGTAGAGTTAGTTCTGACTTATAACGACCCTGTATAGGATTTCCAAGAAGAGGCTGGTAGGTTTGAACCTCTGACATTGTGGTTAGCAAGACCTATATTGTAAAAAAAAATATTCACCTTCCTTTTTCTAGGATCCAAGCACTAACTGAAAATGATATGCATTCACATGCATTTAAAGAAGCACACCATCCTTGTTCACTATAAAACTGAGACAGTGCATGAAGCTAGAGGAATGCCAGACTGCAGCCAAGACCATCAATCCTGCATCTTATGGGTGTTGTATAAAGTAATTAGCAGGCTCGATTATCTCACTGGTTCAACATACATTTTAGGGATGTGATGTAATGCGAGGAAACATTTAGTTGTCAGATTTTAGGGCTGTATCAAATTTATTCTTGCAGGAAAAGGCTAGTTGTCCTGGCAACCTGCAATTGATTTTCTTTTTGCTCTTGTCAGCTGAAACTCGTCCCCTTTGAATCATTTCTCTAATTTAATATAGAGAACTGTATGTCCCCACCTGGTGACCGAATCTTTTTTAATGACAGGTAACCCCAGCAAATGGCTCCTTGTTCCTACCTGAGCCAGAAGCTGTAGTTTATTACTGGCTTCACCCTGTGTCTTCCCTTTGTGGATCTTTATTTGTCCATGGAGACAGGTGTAGAAGTAAAGTGGCATTCAATTAATTAAGAATTTAATGAAGCCTGTAGAGCAGTGATGTAATTGGCAGCCAATCCTGACTGTTTGTTTTCAGTTACCTCCTGGCCAGGGGTGGGATTAGAGAAGACTCCAGGAGAGGAAGTTGTTTTGTGGAGTGTTGCCTATTATTTCTCTGATTTGGGGTGGTGGTGCTGGTGATATAATGCCCCAGATGACAGAAAGCAGAGCTGTGTGGCTGCTGTCCTGCTCTGTTGTCTTTATTATTATGCTGCTGGGGAAGGGGTTGGTCTTGAAACTAGAAAGGGTAGAATTGACAAGATTAAGATGAAATTGACTGGCCACAGCAGCTGAGGAAGTTAAGACAGAGAATGTCGCTCTTTTAAGCGACTGCAAAGCTCCTGGGCCACACATAACTGCATCTCAGGATACAGAGAAGAGCTGTGAGTGACTGGAGAACTGCTGCTAGTAATTTTGAGGAAACCTGGAAATTAACAGAAATGCCAGAAGCTAGGAGAGGAGGAAACAGATCTCAGTTATCAACAATCTGTATCCGGAGTCAAGAATCTGTTGACTTACTG
Organism: Chrysochloris asiatica; assembly: GCF_000296735.1. Classification (NCBI taxonomy): domain Eukaryota; kingdom Metazoa; phylum Chordata; class Mammalia; order Afrosoricida; family Chrysochloridae; genus Chrysochloris; species Chrysochloris asiatica. The sequence goes on along the minus strand of NW_006408695.1, from coordinate 5,344,164 downwards.
TGATTCGTGGGACAATTATAGACTAGCTTATTAGACAGGTGATTTATGCATCTTTGAAAGGAAATAGTGGCCACAGGAGCCAGAACAGGGACATGCAGCCATTCCCCTTTTGTTTTTTGTTAACCAACTGGTTGTTTTAAATGATATCACAGATGTGGTGTTGAGAGTGCAGGCTCTGGAATCAGATCTAGATTTGAATCCAGACTCCTCTGTTTAGGAACCACATGACCTTACACAAATTGCTCAAATAACTCTATAAAATGGGGCTAATGATGGTCCCACTAGAGGATTCTGTAAGATTAAATGAAATAATGCCTGTGAACACAACGCCTGGTACACATATCAAAGCATTTGATAAATGTTGCCCATCATTATTTATTAGTAAGGATAATTTGAATTTAGTAAAGCAGTTAAAAATGTTTCTGGATAAGATGTGGAAATGTAAACTGGATTGTGAAAAAGGTAGTAAGTGAATTTATAGGTCCATGAATACTGGTGGAGAAAAGATGGATTAATTGATGGGAAAGATTTCAAGTCATAATACAAGAATGAGGATAAAGGGAGACGAATTTGTGAACATTTTAGTATCTTACCATACCTACTTCCTGTCCCCCACTCTCCTCTCTTACAAGAAGTATCTAACCATCATTAATGGTTTGGTGTCTGTTTAGTTGTGCACCCTTCCCTATACTTGTATATTCCTATAATATGATGGTAGGTTGGTTTGAACGATAAAATCGTTGGTTCAGACTCACCAACTGATCTTTGGAAATGCTATACAGGGTGGCTATGAGTCGGAACTGATTCGATGGCAGTTAACGACAACATTGCTACTAGACTCCCAGTGCATACATACAAAGTTGATTACAAACAAAACATGTTTAAACACGTCTCTGAAATTAGTGGATGGTTGTAGACAAGTTCTCTCAGTAATGTATTGGTCTTAGTGTCCTTAGGGTAGGTATCTTTTAAAAAAAAAGTCCTATTAAAACAGTGGTTTCTGAGGGGAGATCTGCATGCCATTTAAATTCAAGGGAGAGAGGTCAGCTCAGAACATTATGGTGACTGCTTTTTTCGAGTCTTAAAGGTAAACGTGGCCACAGAGACTTACGAAGATGAAGTTATAAGAAAATTGAAAACCTCATTGGTGAGAAAAAGGCCAGGAGAATTGCATTGAATGTGTTTTTTTTTGTTTTTTTTTTTCCATCACGACACTGTACCTGCTCATTCTTTGATGGTAGCAAGGGCTGTCCTACAAGAATCTCATTGGAAAACCATATTCCATCCACACTTCAACCCTGATCTTGCCTTTTCAGGCTCCTCTTTGTTCTCCAAACTCAAATAACATTTAAAAGGAATATGAGTTAATCCCTTGAGGATGCTCAAACTGCTCTTTTGAATTGGTGTAAATTGAAGAGTGCAGAATTCTTTGGGGGAAGGTCTGTAGAAATGAAAACATTACCTTCAGAAGTATATTGACCTAGATGGGGAGGATGTGTTGAGAACCAGTAGTTCAAATTTTGATACTTTTGTTTAATTAAGGATTCTATGATTTTAACTCCTGGTGTGATGCTGTAGGATCAGCACTAGTCTGCACACCACAAGGTCGGCAGCTCAAACCCACAAGCTGTTCCTTGAAAACCCTGTACAGGATCGTTGTGAGTCGGAATCGACTCAAAGGCACTTAACAACAACAAAATGAATTTGTAGCAATGCTTTTTGGCTTACCCTCTCATATATGTATATATTTTTTGTTTTGTTTTAAAAAAAAAAATCTTAAAATTCATCTGTGCAGAGTTAACATCCTTTGTTCCTTTCATTAAAAAGATCAGGATTGTCAAAATTGAAATGGTCACTTAGAACTGCAGAAACAAGCTAGAGCTAAAATGAATTGTCTTCATCTCTGTAGGTAACTCAGACACGTGATGTTTGTTGTATTCCTTTACAGTGGTCCTTGGTATGCTTTTCTCCCTTGTTCTGTAGTCTCTACCTCTCTTGTACTTACCTACCTTCTTGCCCTCCCATCTCTGCCTTTCTCATTTTCTCTCCCCTTCCCTTCCTATCTTCCTTCCCACCTTTTTTTTTTTTTTTTTCAACATCTTAGAACTTTAGCTTAAAATGGGTCTCAAGTGACCAGGCATTTATTTACATGATGTTATAGGCCTTTAAGGAGCTCTGGTCGCATAGTGGTCATGAATTGGGCTGTGAACCACAAGGTCAGCAGTTTGAAACTACCAGCTGTTTCGCGGGAGAAAGATGAAGCTTTCTGCTCCCGTAAAGATTTACAGCCTCGGAAACTGACTGTGTGAGTCACTATGAGTCGGAACCGAGTCCACGGCACATAACAACAGCAACAATAGGACTTTGGGGGAATTTCTGTGTAGTGAAAATGATTACTGTTCTTTTCTGCATTAGTGGTTGGAGGTCTGGGGGGGTCTATGAAGAGGCACATTGGAAGAAAAGTCTGGTGACCTGCTCCCCAAAGAATCAGCTATTGCAAATCCTATGGAGCACAAGTCTATGTATACATGCAATGTCACCGTGGTTCAGGATCAAATGGATGGCGGTGGGTTCTATTTTGGTATCTATTGCTGGGAGTCCTTTGGTGGTACAAATGATTAACATGCAAAAAGTGCTAACCAAAATGTTGCAAGTAGGAGTCCACTTAAAGGTGAGTCTACTTAGAGGCACCTCTGAAGAAAAAGCCTGCAGATCCAATTCTAAAAAACCAGCCACTGAAAACCCCTGTGAAGCACAGTTCTACTCTGACACACATGGGATCTCCAGGAAGTGGAGTCCACCGAAGACAAGACTGGTTTATCTGTTCCTGATCTGTGCTCCCCAGGGACCAGGCATCTCTGAATTCTCTTGTAGACTCCTCAGTGGCTGGCATTGATAGGCACTCTGTAAGTGCTTGTAAAATTGAATTCCTAAGGAGGCCTGAGGGGTTGGAAGGTTAACTACAGTTAACCCAAGGAACAAGAAGGGCCCCTGGGAACTGTACTAAGAGTGTGACTTTTATGAACAGCTACCAGTTTCCTCAGGCACCTTCTTAAACTTTGCTTCTCTAAAGGCCCAGGGAAGGTGGCATCTGGTTAAGTGCTGGTGACTCTCCTGTAATGTTAGATCATAGTGTGTGTTCTCTTTTAGCTTCAGATCCTTCAAGAGAGCAGACTTTCCCTATCAGGAATGCTTAGCTTTTGGAGGGGAGAAAGTGTACAGTATGACTTCTGAATTTCTGAATTTGGTCATTTGTCACCTTGAAGAAGAATTTACAGTGGCCTCTTACAAGGAAGGTGAACATGCCAAGATGGTTTTTTGAGTAAAATGCTAGCCTTGTTTTATGACCTTTGGGAGCAGTCCAGGGTCAGACTGCTTCCATGCTTGGCTCGATAAATCCTCTTTCCATCATCAGCGTTGGGACCTTAATTCTGTGGGTGTTTATGAAACACCTTCTTCTGACAGTTGAGACTCTGCACGGACCACTGAGTGCTGCCTTCAGTGACTCACACAGGCAGAAACTTTTGTGTTGAACGCTTTGCAGATAGAGAATGCAGTTATAAAGAAGACCCATGATGCATACAAAAGAGAAAAAGAATAGGCCAGGAGTCCTTTACTCTAAATCTGCCAGAGATCTGTGATGTGATGTTGGCCCTAATTTCCTGATCTGTAAAATGGGAACATTAATTACTATTATAAAGGGTTGTTATACAATCAAACTAAGCTTATTTATGCAACGCATCTAATAGTGTTCCTGACACTTAAGTTTTCAGACAACAGAATGTTCCAGTAGAGTTTCAGAGACTTCGTTTGGAGGTCTGGTTCCAATAGCTGTTTGGAGCTGAATGATTTGCATAACTTAACTTGTGGCTGAGTTACTAAACCTGTCCTAGCCCTAGTTTAAATGGCTTTAATATGGGACTAAATATATCTCTCATGCTTACTTCTAAAGATGAGAGAATATTTGTAAAAGACCTAAAACAGTGGTAGAGTTTTCCAGCATTGGGACCAAGGGTTACCACAAAAAAACAGCTTCCCTGGGGTGGTTGGCAGATACTTCTTGGGGTAACCAGCCTTAAAGATGCTGAGTTCAGTTCTACTCTATGCCCAGCTCTTCTTCCTGTTTTCTGAACTCAAAACCTTTTACTCCAGAAACCAGACCTATCCATAGACCCAGTTATGATGATGTTGATTTTGCAAAGGTATAGATCATAGCCTGTCTAGAAAAGTGCAGGCGGTAGGAAGTTTTCCTGTGAGTTTAGCTCTTTCATATGAGGATCTGCTGAAGTGCTGGTAGCATTTTACCCAGAGGAAGATGGGTTTGAGGTGGAGGGGTTTGAGATTAGAGACAGAGAGATGAGTTAGTACACATCTAGTGTGGGAATGACCAGAAGAGGATTGAGCAGGGGGATCAGGCAAAAGAAATGGAGTTAGAACCAGGGAGCCCAAGGCAGAGGAGAGATTTCAAGTCAGAGGGTAGGGTACAGAGCCTGGAGATAGGGGAATGTTAAGAGTGGTGTTTGGCAGGGTAAGAAACCAGTGATCAGTTGCTGTCTGGTTGACTCTGACTTGTGGCAGCATGTCAGAGTAGAACTTATGCTCCATAGGTGTTTTTTGTTTTGTTTTGTTTTTAATTACTTTATTTTGCTTTAGATGAACATTTCAAACAGCATGTTAGTTTTCTGTTATTAGTGCATGCACATATTTTTCCATGACATAGGTTGCAATCCCTTCAGTGTGTTCCATAGCATTTCCAATGTATGAGTTTTCAGAAGACTGTGCCGGTTTATAGTATTATGGCAATACAAGCATCATGTTGTTGTTGTTGTTTATGGTCTAGGAACAGTGTGGAGTCCTGGCATTGTGAGTTAATGCACTGGACTGCAAGGTCTGTTTGAACCGCAAGGTTGGTGATTCAAACATAGCAGCCACTCCTTGGAAACCCTATACAGTGTTGCTATGAATCGGAACCAACTGCTTGGCACACCACCACCACTGCCACCACCACCACCATCACAACAACAACAACAAGGAACAGTGTGGTCAAAGACTGTAGAATCTACTGTCTGGTGTCCCTTGCCCTATACTAACCCTGTCCCCAGGCCCCCCACAGCTATGAGATCTAAGTATCACTTTGGGCTCAGGATATCCTAGCTTGCTGTTATTATTCTGGGGAAGTTTCTGAACATCTAGGCCTTTTTATCTTCAACTACAAAATCTACTAAAGTGGAGGTCCAGATTTACCAACCTTACAGAGGAACAATGTGGATTAGCTGAAGAAAGAAGGCCATTTGAAGTTGTACTGCATTCTTTATATTTTCAGAACTTACTTTCCTCCCTCTCCTTCTCCTTCTGCTAGTGTATGAGAGACCTCTTTGGTCCTGAGCAGATCCATTGGGGTAGAGAAGAAAGCTGGAATTTATGGAGGGAATGACTTTCTGAGGGTCCCAGAGGAGTTGGAATCCTGGGGTTTGTGCCCAGTTTGTCACAACATGTCACATTCCACTGTTCAGTGTGAACCTGATTTGCCTAAGTCTGGGATCTTTCTCCAGCAATACAAAACCATCAGGAAAGGGTGTTAGTTAGCTCCCAAGTAGGCGTCTCATTGTATGTTAGCTGCTGTGGGTTCTGTAGCTCCTGTTCATCTTCCCTTGTTTCCAGCAGTGACTTGTTACTTGGGTATTTAGGTTTTGGGTGAGTCAACATGCCTCTGACCCAGCGGACCCTGTGATATGCTTGGCAGCATGCTAGAATTAGTCAGAGGCTCATTCTGACTCCATAGATGACTTACTTGGGTAGATGAGAAAGCCTCTGGTCTGTGAGCTCCTCTATCTATGACAACTTCTGGAGAATTGTATTTTCTCTTTTACTGCTCCATGGAACTGACATAGAAATCAATGGAGAGGAGAAATATTTTTGTTTTGTTTTTTTTTATTAAGAGGGAGGGGTGGTAAGTCATGTTGCAATAATACTCAGATTTTGTTTTTTTCATTTCAAAGTGCTCCTGACTTGTCTTCTTTGCTTTCTCGTTGAGTAAGTATATGGTGGTGGTGGTGATGGTGGTGGTGGTGGTTTGCCGTGGAGTTGGTTCCGACTCATAGAGACTCTGTCTAGGGTTTCTGTACATCTTTACAGAAAGTCTCATCTTTCTCCAATGGAATGGCTGGTAGTTTCAAACTGCTGACCTTGAGACTAGCAGGCCAACTCATAACCACTACGCTACCAGAGCTCCTGGAATAAGTATATAGATACTGAAAAACAATACCAGGCGGCCAGGAGACAGCCTTGTAGAATGTGCCCTTTGGTTTTTCTAAAGATTATATATTCCTGAGTGTTTTTGTATATATCCTCCCCACTCCAAAAACAAAACAAAACAAAAAAACCAGAGGGAATAGAATCAAATACTGTTGAATGATGATGTAAGTAGGAGATTGTACTCATTTAAATGAAACAATGAGTGTACAACCAAAAGTCTCCCATGTAAACTATCACTGAATTCACAATAAAAACTTCAAACAACAACAACAACAACAACAACAACAAATTCCTTAGGCCAGATTATAAAGGGACCATTCTATTTTAATTTGGAGTCTGAGGCTTCTGAATTTAGGCCTAGACCATTTCAAATATAAATTGGGGATGTGTGATAAGGGGAACCATGTAAAATCAAAGCGCAAGTCCAAGTATCAGGTTCCAACCTTTTATTTACCACCACCACCCCAACCCCTTGCAAACAAAGCAAAGCAAAACAAAATGAAACAAAATCAAGATCAGTTGCCAACTTGTTGTCTCCAAGTCATGGTGACTCAATGTGCTCCAGGAAACTGCTGCGTAGGGTTTTCAATGACTGCTTTTGCTGCAAGTGGATTGCCTGGACTTTCTTTGAGGTAACTCTGAATGGACTTGAACCTCAACATTCTAGTTAACTCATTAATCATTTGCACCACCCAAGAACACCACCTTCTATTTACCTTAGATTATAATATATAATCCTTCATGGACACTGGGACTTTGACCCCCCACTTTTTAAGGAGACTTTTTTTCTCAAAGAGACTTAATCCTTGGGCCCCCAAAGGTTCTTAATTAGGAAACTGAGACCTGGTAAGGTCATCCATGTTGGAAATGGCAAAATCAAGATCAGAAGTCGGATTTTGGATTCTCAATCCTCTGCTCTTTCTGACACATCACTCTTCCCTCCTGTCAGGTGAAGAGAGAAGCCAGATGGTTTGACAAATGGTTCTTGTTGCTGTCAAACTGCCTTCTCTTTCTGCTCAGATAGACAGTTCTTACTTTCCTTTTGGAGAGGAGGGGTGAAGGGGGTGGCAAGGGGGTGGTGATGTGGGCAGAAAGGGAGGGAGGTGGATGAAGAAAGAGAAACGTTTTATTGCCACGTTCTTTCTGTGGCAGAGATGACCAGTAAGTAAGCTCTGTTTTCTCTGGCAAGAAACAATGCTGAGGGCAGTGAGTAGTCATCACCTTGAATTTAAAGCACACAGAGGCCTCGGAATGGCAGGCTGTATTAGAAGGCAACATTGATTTCATATATATTCATCTTTTAAAAAAACATGTTTAAGATGCCATACCCATAAATACTAATAAGGCTGTCTGATTCCAATTTTCAGGTGAGATTAGCATTTTATTGAGTATTTTATCTGTCAGATTCAATACCCGATGTCCCATCCTCCCAGGCTTATTAGCATAATTGCTGTACTTAAGCAACAATAAAAAATTCAACAGTAAAATAACAGTTAGTGCAGGCAATTTGTTATCAAAAGCTTTTACTTAAGGACAGCTCCAGCCTGCATTGATTAGCAAGTTAGGGTTATAATTGATTTTTATTTGGAAAAACAAAAGAGGAAAAAGAATTTGCTTTTTTGTTTTGGAAATAATAGAGAAATTAGAGAGCATTGCCTCTCTGGAAAATCGTCCACATCCTTTCTTCGTTTTCGAAAACAGCCTGCTGTTGGAATAGGCTTTACTTGCGAGGCTCGGGGGTGGGGGGGGAATAAAAGTCGGTCTTGTCCTCATTGGTTAAAAGGGGCAATGTGGTTGTACAGGTGTTTCCTAAACTATTTTCAAACCCATTTTTGTTGCTTAAATCTCATCCATGTCCTGTGAGGTCTCCATTCTGAGACAGAAAACCGGAGCTTAATGACTCATTCCTAAAGAGTTAGAGTGGCAGAGTGGAGCTTCTAGATATGTTCCTCCAACCCCAGTTACATTTCAGCCTTAGGATCTTTCAAGCTCTTGTCCAGTCAGTATTCCTGGTGTGTGTATGGTCTCTTCTGCCCTGTGGTGGCTGGTTTTTAGCCTAGCTTTTGTACAAACACACATACATACACACCTTATGGCCTGTACACACATTCATATACATTCTATGCAGTCATACACACGAACATGTAAATATATGTGTATATATAAGGAGCTCTAATAGCGTAGTGGTTACAAATTGGACTGCTAATCTCACGGTCAGCTGTTCAAAACTACCAGCTGTTCTGCAGGAGAAAGATGAGGCTTTCTGCTCCCATAAAGATTTACCTCCTCAGAAACCCTATGCAGGGTCGCTATGAGTCTGAACCAACTCCACGGCTTATAACTATATATATATATTTCATCATCAGAATTTAAATAATGTTGTCTTGCATCTGATTTTCCTTTGGTATCCCAGCTGAAGCAATTCTTCCACATGAATTTTCTCTTCATACCCAAAAGTCCTGTGTTTCTGACTTTTTATAATCTCTCTGTCTCTAGCTAGTGACTGACTCTGGAAAGCAATTGTGATTACCATCTGTGAAGGACCCAGTGCAAAATAAGTGTTTTAGTAAGTAATGTGGGAGTCTTAGTAGAGGAGACAGATAAGCTGAAAAATGTAGTAACTGGAGAGTCATTTTTCTTCTTTATTTCTTGAGGAATGTATCAGAAATAAATAAGAACATTAAACTGAGGCTTTTCAGTGTGCTTTAGGCTCTAATTATGGATAATAGTTTTCTAGTTGAAGATAAACTTTTGGGTGAAAATGGACAATTGAAGTTCCTAAACTTTCTGAGAAGTTGTATTAACATCATAGATTTTCTTTCCTTCATAAGCTCAAGAAAGAATGGGCCATCATGGACTCTGAGCATCTCTAATCTAAAAGGTAATATGGCACTAAGGGCTAATGTCCTGAACTGCAAAGTCGGTTTGAACCGCAAAGTCGGCAGTCCACCAGCTGCTTCTCAGAAACCCTATACAGGGTCGCTATGGGTTGGAACTGACTCGATGACACAAAGCGGCAACATGGAATCTACAGACCTGAACACACAAGACCACCAGTTTCAAGTCATGTTAAACAGAGTCCTGGTGTGGTGCTGTAGGATAATGCACTGGACCGCAAGGTCAGTTTGAACTGAAAAGGTCACTATGAGTCAGAACTGACTCGAAGTCACTTGACAACAACAGCAACAATTATTTTGTTTCTGAGCAGCTATCATATAGCAAGAATTCCAGTAGTACTTAGTTAATGTCATTTAATTTTCCTTTTTTCACACAAATACTCATTAAGTATTTATTGAGTATTTATTTATTAAGTATTTATTGAGCACTTTTTATATGCTGGTCACTTGTTGTGTTTTGCCTGTGTCATCTCACTGAAGTTTTATAGCAATACTCTGAGGCCGCAGAATACACTATTATCTTTATCTTTAATCTTCAGATGATTAGAGCCAGGCACAGAGAATAACTTGTCCAAGTCACACATTTAGCAAGTGGTGACTGTTGTGGTCTACCTATGTCCCAAACATGTTCTTTCCACTGTGTCACTTGGCAAAATAATAAATGGTTGGATAATAGACAGCGATAATGATGATTAGAGGAGTGTCCAGTGATTGAAGTACCTGGCTGTTTACAAAGAACATTAATCTAGAAATTGGCCAAAACTCAAGTTTCAGTATGCTTCTTAGCATTTGTATAAACGTTGGTTGGATGATTTCTTAGAATCTCACTGACTTCCTTTGAATTTCAGTGATAAAAATCTCCCTCCCAATGTTATTGTAAAAGTAAATGAGATACTATATGCAGGAGCCTTTCAAGGTTCATAGTGTATATTCAAGCAGTGCTGCAAGTGCCCATGGAGCGGTATTTTTATGTGTTGGTTAGGAATGGTCGCCATAGTCTCCATTGCCTGGGGTTTAAATCCATTCCATCACATAATATATGATGTTGGACAAGCAGCTAAATCTCTTTGTGCCTGTTTCCTCATCTTTTACATGGGTTTACCACATAGGATCAAAGACTCCTGGTAGCGGAGTGGATTATGAACTGGGCTGCTTATCGAAAGCTCAGTAGTTTGAATCTCCATGGGAGAAAGATGAGGCTTTCTGCTCCTGTAAAGATTTACAGCCTTGGAAACCCTACCCAGGCTTGCTAGAGAACCAGTCAGAACTGATTCTCTAGCACAGTAGCATCACTACCATTATAATGCTTAAGAAGAGGAGATACAAAGTGAATAGTTTAGTGCTGTTTGGGTCTCTGGCTCATTAATTCAAAGAGTGAACAGATTTAGCCTGGAGCATAGCTATATTTGCATAGCCACTAGTGACCTTAGAAAAGTTCTTGGCTTCTCTGTTCTTTACTTTTGTTTATCTGCGTGCATATGGTGGTTGAGAGAGTAAACTTTAGAATGGAATGCACCCACATCCTTGATAAACTTCTGGAGAGTTACCATGTGGCTATTGAGCATGCTAATCAAAGATAGACTGGTTATGGTAGTTATGTGCTGTGGAGTTGGTTCTGACTTATAGTGACCCTGTATAGGCTTTCTGAGGCTGTAAATCTTTACGGGAGCTGAAAGCCTCATCTGTCTCTTGCAGAATAGCTGGTAGTTTCGAACTGCTGACTTTCAGGTTAGCAACCTGACTCGTAACCACTATGCTACTAGAGCTCCTTAAAGATGGCCAATAGGATGATATTTTTTCTGTCTCATCCAGGCAACTTTTCTTCCCCCGTGTGCAACCTGCCTAGGTTCTGTCCTCAGAGTTGTTTCCATCTCACTTCCCTCTAGAAAGCATTGATAATACTCTGAGGCCACCTCTCCCTGAGACCATTTCTCTAGCACTAGCAGGAGGTGGGTGGGAATTTTGTCATACAATTACTTGAAAGGTTATAACTGCTAGCTTAGATGCGCTCACTTATCTTCTGAGAGCAAGAGTACACTCAGCAATCCTTAGTTTTAAAACTGTCCAATGGAGCATAGTTTGAAGATGCAAGATTTTTCCGGATCTTGTGCTTTCACTGGCTTATTGTCCTAAACCCCAATTATCCTTACAAAGCATATGTTTTGTGTATGTGTATGCGTTCAGCTTCCTGGAATTGGCAGTGTTGATTCTGGGTTGTTTCTTTGGCAATTCAAAATAGAAACGGAAAGGCAAGAGTGTTTGTTCATGTCATTAAAAAGTCTTTATAGGAAAGGACATTGTGTATGGGACTTAGTGGTTTTCAAAGCACTTAAATACACATATTTGTACCGTGTGGGATTCTTATGAAGTAGGCAAGGCAGAGCTTATTATTATCTTCCTTTTAGAGATGATGTAACCAAAGTTCAGGGAGGTGAAATGAGTTTTCTTAAAGCAGTGATGAATGTAAATCCAGGCACTTTGACTTTGGGATGCTTACTACTTCCCCACTCTTATTTGGGTGCGATGAGATCATTCTGCGTTAAGTGTACCTCGGGTTATATAGAGCTGTAATATATTTCAAGAATGCTTGCTTTTATTTTCTCATATTTAAAAACGATCGTTTAAAAACAAAACAAAACAACTATGACTTGGCAACTGACCTATTCTACTTCAGATGTAAACAACAATGAATTTCCAGGACTTTCTATTAAACCAGCCTGCATTTTTCAAATATCAAGTATCGAAGTATTTCCTGAAACGTGTTTTAATGAACTAGAAAGGCGAAGGTAAATTTCCTTTTTTCCCTTAAGGTAATTAGGAAACAGGATACACAAACTCAATATAGGAAATTAAAGAGGAACACTTATACTGATGTACAAATAGATTGGCTATTTATTACAGAAGGTCTATCCTCTAGAAATTTTAGGTGAAAGAAGTTCTCCTTAAGCACATCTTTGTATGAAAACTTAAACTGTCCCATGAGTTGGATCCAAGCGTAGTTGGATTCTACGCTCCAAACAAAACAGAAGCATGACTCAGACCTCTAGTTTTGATTGCTAGGTGCCTGTATTTGGACATACGGGTGTGTCCTAAGAATACAGAGTAGAGAAAAGATGCTCTTGAGCTTCTTAATGACTCAGGAGTCAGTGCTGTGCTTGCTTGGGAGGTGGTAAGGATTGAATTCTCTTTGGCAAATGTCATTGAGTCCTTAGACACATGGCGCCACATAAGCCCAGTGGTGTATTATTAACGTCATGTACCGGAGTATGGATTAGATTACATGTGCTTGGAAACAAACTGATTTCTTTCCTTCACACTTCATGGTTTCTTAGGTGGCAACTTCATAGTGAATTACCTGTGTCCATATGTAAGAGAAGGACTCTGAAGTCTCCTGACACTGACTTCAAAGGACACAGGAAGTGTTTCCATTTGGACAGATGACCTCTTTGACTTTCTGTCTTTGCTGGTTTCCTTGTAGGACTAGATCATCTGATAATGTTATCGAAAGTGGGGATGATCTAATTGTTTCTGATTTATGACCCAGATACAGATCAGCCTGTATTTTTTCAGACACAGAGCTATGATATCTGAATCTCCAAAAAACTTTATATGCCATCTGATTTTCACATCTAATAATTAACTCCAACTCTGCCAGAAAGCTTAGAAATTAAGTCATCACTAGTGCAGCCAATGAGATTCCTTTCTCTGAGTTTCTGTCACATCCTTAATTTTGCTTAATCTGGCATTGAGCTGTCCTTTTGTGTGAGTTTAATCCCTTCTGCTAGATTTTGAACTCCTAGAGGGCAGATGCCCTATCTTATTAATCACGCTAGAGTCAAGGACTTAGAGCATGTCTTAAGTAGCTGAACAGGATGGTTTTCCTTGAGAGAGAAATGGTTGTGAATGTTGTTCCTTCAGTCCCTCCCAGGGAGGTCACAGATGAAGACATCTGGCTCCTTCTTTAGGGAGCTATGGCTAAATCATGTCGGTGGAAGAACTCTGTCAACTGTGAAACATTACACATGTCCTGGTTGGTTTGAAGTCCAGTGTGGTTTGGGCTTCAAGGCTCTGCCACCATTTCCACTATTGAGATTTCCCTTTCTTCTTCCACATCCATGTGTGAATAGAATAATCATGACTTGATTAAGGAAAAGATCAGCAAAACAACTGAGTTGTTGTTTCTTGGTGGATGAGAACTTTAATTTTTCAAAAGTAGATTTGGTAGTAAAGCTAAATGTGATATAATCAGAAAATTGATTATTATTTGATAATACCAATGACTTGAAGTATTGCTGTATGCTACAACGTGAATGAACCTTGAAAATGTGGTAAATGAAAGAAACTAGTTACAAAAGACCACCTAGTGTATGGTTCCATTTCTAAGACAAGTCCAGGCTAGGCAAATCTAAAGACTCTGTAAAAGACAAGAAACAGATTAGTGGTTATTGGCAGGGGTGGGATACTAGATAGGCAATGACTGTTAATGGGTTCAGGGTTTCTTTTTGGAGTGATGAAAATGCTCTTTAAATTAGATTGTGGCAATGATGGTTGCGCAACTCTCTGGATATACTCAAAACCGAATTGTAGACATTAAATGGGTAACTTGTATGGTATGTGAATTACATTTCAGTACAGCTGTTAAAGATATAAGGTAGTTTGCCCTTCAGTCTGCAGTCTCTGATGATTGCTTCAAGAAATCAAAATAGTCTAGTGTGCCAAGTTGTTAAACTCATTCTCTTAACCTCCTAGTGTTGTTGTAACAGAAATACCACAAGTGGGTGTCATTAAAGAACAGAAATTTATTTTCTCACAATTTAAGAGCTTAGAAGACTGGCTTTAGGCCACCGGTTGTGGGGGAAGGCTCGTTTTCTCTGTGGCTCTTGGAGAAAATCCTGTGTCTTCCAGCATTCCGGTCCTCTGGCTCCTTTTTGTTATTCATGTGTGTGCCCCATCCCTGCTTCTTTCATAACTCAGAAATGACTGATTAGGTTTAAGATAGTCCCTGAATTGTTACCACGCTTTCCATGTGCAGAAGAAAGATGAAAGATGAGAAATGAAGATGCTTGGAATCAGTTGGTCCCATGGACTAATGGAACATGTGAACATCAGTCTCTGTGACTCTGAGACCAGAACTAGATGGTGCCCAGCTACTACTACCAACTACTCTGAAAGGAAAAACACTAGAGGGTCCTGGGTAGAGTGAAGGAATGTGTGGAACAAAACTCAAAATTATTTTTAAAAAACAAAAAACACTAGGCTTACTGGTCAGAAAGAGACGGAGGAACCTGAGACTATAGCCCTCAACCACCCTTTAGGAATTGAAGAGAACTCACCCGCGTGGCCCAATGTTTAGCCTAGCAGAAGATAGGCATTTAGGGGAAACCATAGCACTAGTAAGGTATGCTCACTATGAATGATGTGTCAACCATTCAAAATCAAAGGGACAATCTGTACCTGAGGACAGAGTTGAGAAAGGAGGGGGAAGGAGGGTGGAATGGAGGTAGAAACCACAGGGAGGAAGCAGGTTTACTCTTTCTTGTTCCATGGAGGGGATTGCAATCATTGAGATGAAACAAAGTGTACTATTTGTAGAAATCAAAACCGATGATCTTGTCTGTAAATCTTCAATTCACAATTAACAAGTAAAACAACAACAAAAAGAGAGATTTCCTGAACTGATAGGGTCTCATCCACATAACAAAGAAGACCATATTCCCAAACAAGGTAATTTTCACAGGTATAAAGGGTTAGGGTCCCAACACTATTGTAGGGAGGAGGGCACAATTCAATTCATAACACTCATCTTGATTTTGATTGGGGCATGGAAACGTGGACCTAAAGAAGATGATGGCCACACTACCTGAGTCACCAGTCTTGAAGGATTCTTCCCCTCAACTTCATGCACAGTCTTTTCAGGAACTTAGAAATGTATATTCCCTGAAATGTTGATTAGTGGGATATCCAATAAGAAATAACAGGGTACTGACAGGCCTGATTGTATAAATAGGCATTTGGGATTGTATTCATGGTTTGCTTGTCAGTACAAGAGAAATGTGTGATTATGTTGAATGATGGTTCATTTCCTTATTCGCCTCTTTTAAAAATAAAGATATATGGCTAGAAGACAGGTGCCCAGGGTTAAAAAGGAGACCTGCAGCTTTGATAACTGCTCCTTGGAAGGAACTAGAAAGTACAAGTTCCCATTAAGAGTTGGAGTTTGCTTCCTGGGTGATTTCAAATGTAGTTGATGAGCTAGGGCACTGTGGGCAGTGCCTCACAGAGGCTTTTTCATTGACTCTTGCTTTGTGCTTGAGTTTGGACAGTTTTCTCCTCTCCTTGAAGGACATTGTTCCACCCCCTCTGAATAACTTATTGTGTCAACAGAGTGAAAAGAGCAGCCTGTGAATGTGTGTAGAAGCTGGGAGAGGAGTTGTGCTTTCTAGTTCATACACAAACACTTCTCTTTGATTAAGTATCCGGTGAAACCAATTCACATGAACTCCAATTAAACTTTAATGAACAAGTGGGTGTATTAATATCAGCTGAGTAATGCAGGCAGCACGGATTCCAGTAAGTGACTCACTTCTCTGAGCAGCTCATTTCCCATGCACAGTTAGAGTTACTAGAAAGCTTCCAGCTATATTTGAGTGGATCTGGTCTGGGCCTTGTCATTCTAGCAATCCTCAGGGCTTGTTATTCATCTAGTGACAAAACCACAGTCATCTAGCCCTCTGTGTTCAGAACAAGGATTGGGGATGGGGAGATTTGTTCACATTGAGCCATGGAACAGTGACCGTAGAACTTTTATATTTCATTTTCCCCATCTTCTAATTAATTGAATTCTCTCTTTCCTGAAGCCCAGGAGCATTGTGAGTGAAGGGGAAACACCAAAGTTCAGGGTGAATTTAGCTTTCCTCAGCCTCATTCCCCATCTGCTGTGTACTGCCTCAAACCTTTAAGTCTCCACAAGGAACCTTGGTAGCATAGTGGGCTATGAGCTGGGCTGCTAACCACAAGGTAAGGTGTTTGAATCCACCAGCTGCTCCATGGGAGAAAGATGAGCTTTTTGCTTCCGTAAAGATTTACAGCCTTGGAAATCCTTTACAGCCTCGCAAATCCTATACAGGGTCACTGTCAGTCAGAATCGACTCTACCACCAAGCCTCATTTCCCATCCCCATCTGCTGTTCTGTCTCAAATCTATAACCCTCCATAGTTCCCAACAGCAAACGTGTGCTTGGAATGATGAGCCTTTTGATATAGACCCTGTTCTTTGAGTGAATGGTAAAGGTGTACCTACCCATCTCCTAAAGACCATTAAACAACAGAATGGATGGAATGCTGTTAGCTTTGTGCATGCCACTTAAGTTCTCATTATATGTTAATTAGTTCTTAACCAACAGCAGAGGAACTGAGAGGAAGATTCCTGGTGTAGCTCAATAGGATAAGCACTAGACCCCCCAAGGTCAGATTGGACCATAAAGTCAGCAGTTCAAACTCACTAGCTGCTCCTTGGAAACCTGATACAGGGTCACTATGAGTCAGAAAGGACTCCATGGCATTTAACAATAGCAGAGTTCACCCAAGGAGCCCTGTTGGCACAATGTTAAGTGCTTGGTTGTTAACTGATAGATTGGAAGTTTGAATAGAATCCTGGCGTGGTGCTAGGTGCTATAAGATAAGGCACTAAACTGTTAACTGCAAAGTTGTCAGTCGAAACCCACGAGCCGCTCCTCGGAAACCATATAGGGTCGCTATGAGTCAGAAAAGGAATAAATGGCACTTAGGAGCAACAACAGTTAGCTCCACAAGGAACCTTGGTGGCATAGTGGGTTAAGCGTTGTTAAGGTTGGCAGTTCACTCTGCGGGAGAAAAAAGAGGCTGTTTGCTCCCATAAAGATTTACAATCTTGCAAACCTTATGGAGCAGTTCAACTCTGTCCTGTATAGGATGGTTATGAGTTGGAATCAATACATGGGAGTAGATATTGGTTCCATAGAAAAAGAACTGGCAACTTGTTTCCATAAAGTGTACAACCCAGGAACTCCTATGGGGCAGTTCTACTCTGTCATGCAGGGTTCTCTGTGAGTCGGAAATGAACTCCGTGACACACTGCAACATGCTCTTAGTAATACACCAAGTTTTCTCAGAATCAGCTAACTGTTACACACACACACACACAAAAAGAGAGAGAGAGAGAGAGAGAAACTAGAAGGGATGGACTGCCCGTGGTTTGCCTGGAGAGTCCATGGTTTGCCTGAGTTTGCTCACTAACTGAGGTGATGAAGTAGAGCCCAGCATCCCTTCAACCAGCATTATGTTCTCCCAGGGCTTTTTTGTCTGTTTGTGTAGAGTCAGTATTGGAGCTTCGCAGTCATATCTTCCTTATGTTAAAACTACAAAGTTGATTTCACCAATTTACTGAGGAGCCCATCACCAGTAAATTCTAATGGAAAAACCTCTGTGATAAATGAGGCAGAAAGCGTCACAGCAATGCTGGCAAGTCATTCCTAAACCAGCCCGATTGAGTAGTGTTGCTTCTTCTAGGACTGCCTTCCCCCTACCTCTGGTGTTCTAGGCTCACTCCTAACCTCCCTCCTCCCCACGACACACCCCTGCCTGTGTTTTGTACTTTTAAACAACATTTGAATCTTTGTCCCTGATTTTCTTATCTGGGTCTGGTTGTGTTTTTTTTTTGTTTTTTTTTAAACATTGTGTCTGGACATCCCTTTAATAGACTGGACTAGTCCCATTAGGGAAGTTGACTTTATGAGTTTATAAAAATAGCAACAGTAGGAAATTTCAGAGTTCTTGAACCACATTTTCCTTTCTCACTGTGGGGGTGAGGTGTTAGGGCCCAGGTAGACTTTTATGTGCTGTTTTTTTAAAGTAGGATATTGGTACTTTGGATTTGGAATTGTTCTTGTGGTTGTTAAGTGCCATTGAGTCGGTTCCCACCCATAGCGACCATGTTTAGGGTTTCTGAGGAGCAGCTGGTGAGCTTGAACCACCAACCGTGAAGTTCAAATGGCTTTGCAGTCTTGATGCATTAAACCCACAATGCCACACCAGGACTCCTAGATTTGGAATGTTATTGTTAAGTGCCATTGAGTCAGTGCCGACCCATAGCGACCCTGTATAGGATTTCCGAGGAGCAGCAGTTGACCTTGAACCACCAACCTTGCAGCTCAAACTGACTTTGCAGTCCAGCGCATTAACCCACAACGCCACACCAGGACTCTGGATTTGTAATAGGGAAGCAAAAACAAAATGTTTTCAGAGCCCATTTAGGAAAAAAAATGAAACCTAACAAAAATCCCAAACTTTTGTCTTGAGAAAAAAAAAAAGGACGTTGTAAAGAAGGCAGATAGAAAACAAGAAAACAAGTAAAACTCAGTTGCTGTCGAGTGAACTCCAATTCATGGTGATCCCAGGTGCGTCAAAGTTAGAACTGTACCCCAGAGGGTTTTCAGTGGCTGGTTTCTCATAAGTAAATTTCTAGGTTCTGCCTAGATGACTCTGGGAGAACTCAAGCCTCCAAACTGTGGGCGTCTGAGCAGCTGAGTGAATGACCACTCAGATACTCATGAAGAAACCGCACGAGTCAGGTCTCTTTGGGTCCTGGCTTGTTTTGTGAACTTGACTGTTCACCTGTATATAGTGCTCATGGAACTCACCTCTGTTAGTGCATATGAAAATACTCTGTAAATGGAATAGCAAATACACAAAGATTTCCTCTTTATTATTTAAATGCTGATGCTTGTCTTTTCCCTAAAAACATACCTTTCTCTTTCAATTATAAAAGTTATGCGCATTTATTTTTGAAAATTGAAGCACAGAGAAGTACAAAAAAGAAAATGAAAACTCTCATAGTTGTGTTCTCTAGAGAAAAATCACTGTTTTGTTGTTTTATTTATTTTACAGACTTAACCACAGGCTCAGGTTATTTATGTTTACTTTTATTCTTTTGTTAAATTATATTTGAAATATTTTCCATTGTCATTGAGCAGTTTTCACAAGTTTAAATTGTAACCACTACATAATATTTAATGACTACAGAAAGGTTGCATTAGGTCCCTGAGTGGTGCAAACAATTGGTGGTTTGAACCCATCTGGCATCTGGGCACCATAAGGAGCTCTGGTAGCGTAGTGGTTACGAATCGGCCTATGAACCTCAAGGTCAGCAGTTAGAAATTACCAGCTGTTATGCAGGGGAAAGATGAGGCTTTCTGCTCCTATAGCGATTTACAGCCTCAGAAACCCTGTACAGGGTCGCTATGAGTTGGATCCGACTCCATGACATATAACCACCACCACCACCAGGGTCACCATTGAGTCCTTGTTAATGCACCAGACTGCAAAGCCGTTTGAATTGCAAGGTCGGCGGTTCAAGCTCACCAGCTGCTCCTCAGTAACCCTATACAAGGTTGCTATGGGTTGGAACTAACTTGATGGCACTTGACAACAACAGGGGCACCATGGGAAGAAGGCTTGGAAGTCTGCCTCTGCCAGAGGTATAGCCCAAGAAACCCTGTGGAGCACAGTCTGTTCTATAACACGTGGGTTGACTTACTTTAAAACCAGGTAGGGACACTAGGCAATTTTGGTTACAGTAGAGGAATTACTACTATTTTATTTCATCCTGAATTAATATGTATTGGACTGGAGTTTAGCTGTACTTTTAGTTGAGATCTCCTTCAAGGTAAAGATGTTGTGTCCCATTGAGTTGATTCTGACTCATAGAAACCTGATAGGACAGAACCAAAAAACTCCATTGGGTTTCCAAGGCTGTTAATCTTCATGGGAATAGATTTCTGGGTCTTTTCTTCTACAGAGCATCTAGGTGGCTTTGGAGTGGTTGGGTGGGTTTGAACCACTGACCTTCAAGTTAACAACAGAACACTTAACCATGACACCAGTAGATCTTTTAAAGGTAAAGTTGCTGTTGTTGTTACTGTTCTTAAGTGCAGTTGAGTTCTGATTCATTGCGACCATATATAGGAGTTCTGAGGAATGACTGGGTGGGTTTGAACCACCAGCCTTGATGTTAGCAGTCCAGTGATGCTCCTACAGCCCCACACTAGGACTCCTAAGGTAAAGTTAGACTTGTAGAATTGTTTATTTAGAGAACAATGCTGATCATTATAAGAAATATTGATTAGTTCAACTTCTTTTTATTAGTGTTGCAGTAACCAGAGAAACACTGAAAATGAATTTAGTTAGTATCATGAATATTCTGCATTAGATAAGTTGCCTTATGCTTCCTGGAAGCCTTTTCTTTTTCTCTTATTAGGAGGATGGGCACATTTACATTGCCAAAAGTGTTCATTTTCTGTGACTGCACATACACATAATACTTTAGTTACTGCATGAGAAGATATTATAATGAAGAGAGACCCTTGAATATTTTAATAAATGGAGATTTAAGGGAGCCCTAGTGGGACAGTAGTTAAAGCGCTTGTCTGCTAACCTAAAGGTTGACAGTCTTACCCTACCAACTGTTTTTCAGGAGAACGATGTGGTGGAAATCTGCTTCCATAAAGATTTACAGCCTTGGAAGCCCTATGGGGCAGTTTTGCTCTGTCCTATATGTGGCGCTGTGGGTTGATGTGCTAAGGTCAGTTCGAACTCACCTTCCACTCCTTGGAAACCCTATACAAGGTCTCTGTAGGTTGGAACTGACTGGATGGCACGTAACAACAACAGTTTCTTTTGAAGAGCCTTAGATAGAACCTTACCTGGTGTTTTAGGCTGAACACTGGACTGTGGTCAGCAGTTCAAACTCATCATCTGCTCCTCGAAAATCCTATAGCAGGTTACTGTGAGTCTAAGACACTTAACAACATTAGTTCCTTGTTGGAATCTACCAAAAACAAATTATTTTATGGGTTAGGCTAGGAGAGGGGGTTATATGAGCTAGTATTTCAGTTCCAAGATTGAACTTTTTGTCATGGATTTATCTCTTTATGTGTACATCTTTTCTTTTGCATTTCAGCCTGTCTGCTTAACATCTTGTCATCTATATTTCCCTGTGCCCCATCCCTCTGTTTACCCATATACCCACCTATTCCTTATCTAACCACGCATCCTTCCAGTCATCCTTACCTACTTGTCTCATTTATATCTTTCCTTCATTTTTTTATCTGTATCAGTCTGTTCACTCACCTGTATCTATAGACTTGTTTACTAATAACTACCTATGTAAAAAAATTAATGAACACTCTTTTGATGGGGTATATGAACTTCTTTGTTGAATTTTGTACTAAAAATCCACAGGACCAAGGTCATGAGACCCAGAAAGTGAAAATGAGTAGAACTACACCATTTTGTTATACTTTTGAAACCAGAAAGAATGCTCTGAATTGACGTAATTACCTATTCTGTGATGCTAATCAGGGATTTTTTTTTTTTTTCAATATAATGTGTTATGGAGATTGTTAGTATAACTAATACTTTTCTAGAAAGCAGTCACCAGGAAATTGAACAAGCAAGAACTATCGACCAGCTTTCTGGGTAATAAATTAAGACATGAAAATAAATTTCTTGAAGTCAGATTCAGGAAGAAACAAAGATGTTCAAATGTTATCTTCAAATTTGTTTGCTTAAGAAACCAAAAATACATTTAATGTTTCCAGGAAGCTTAACAAACCAAAAAAAAACCAAACCAACTCTCATCTGAGTTGATTCCAGCTGATGGCAATCTTATTGTGTCAGAGTAGAATTGTGCAAAAAAAATATCAATGGCTCATTTATGGTAGGGTAGATTGTCAGAGAAAAAGAGGAAGACCCCCCAGCGAGATGGATTGGCAAAGTGGCAGCATCAATGGACTCAGACTTGGAAACAATTGTGAGGTTGGCCCAGGACCCGGCAGTGTTTCATTCTGCTGTGTGTAAGGTCACTATGAGTCCCTTACTGAATCGATGACACCTAACAACAACAAGATCACCAGACCTTACTTCTGAGATGCTTTTGAATGGACTTGAACCTTCAACTTTTTGGTTAGCACATGAGCATGTTGACCATTTGCATCAGAAATTATTGAGATCTTGGGATCTGTGTTGCACATGTTGTATAAAAGGCAAAGAGAGGAACCAACCTTTACTGAAAGTCACCTTTCTCCTGGTTCTGTGAGAGCTGTTTTGCATTTACGATCTCGTTTGATTTTCATATCAGTCCTATGATGCAATTCTTTTTTGTCCCTTTCTGGATAGGAAGTAGAGACTCAAGAGATACTAAATGATTTGCCAAGTATATATGGATAATGAATAGCAGAGCTTCATTGGAATCGAGACTTGTTTGACTCTAAAACAGTCTTTGCAGTGACACCATCCAAAAGACTTGTAAACCATATCTATGTATTAGCTCCCAACTTTAAATTTATAGTAAATCATCCTCTGGAAAGGATTCTGCAAATACCACCTTTTTAAAGTTCTTTTCTTGATACGTGAGAGGGTTTTCTCATGGATGTGTCAAAGAGGATAGCTCTTAGGATATGGATTTATAAACTTTGCTTTGGCATTTGATAGAATAGGGTTTTTTTGGGTTTTTTTTTTTGCATATGCAGCTGTGTGTTTGTGTTTAACCTAACCCATGTCTCATTGGACAGCTTGATCCAAAAGACACAAAGGTCTTCTCCACAAAGTAAATCTTATGAAAGGAAACAAACCAATGAAATACAATAACAACTCTTCTCAAACTTTTGTAAGCTCTAGAAAGCCAGAAAAGACAGCTATTGTGATACAATTTACCAGGCCAGCTGTTATGATCACAAATGAGCCTGAAATAGAATTGACTTCTAAAAACACAGCAGATTTATTTAGTCCTTAACTTTTCCATAGCATTTTTCATTGGCTAATTTTTTGCAAGCAGATCACCAGGCCTTTCTTCTGAAAGCTTGCTTCCTCCTCCCACCTTTTTTTTTTTTTTTTTAAATCACATTAGACTGTTGTGTGGCTAACAGTCTTTTAATCTAGGAAGTACTGGTGGTGTAATTAAGAATGATGATGGAGACTGGGTTAAAAAAAAAGGATTCTTCCGTAGGATCCACCTTATGCTCTTACATCCCATCTTTCTTATTTTCTAATTTATTGATTGCGGATTGGGTACCAAGGGTTCTGGTGTGGAACTATAGGATAAGTACTGGACTGCTAACTGCAAATTCAATGGTTCAAACACACAAGCTGCTCCTTGGAAACCCGATACAGGGTTGCTATGAGTTGGAATTGATTTCATGGCACTTAACAACAAAGTGAGCTATGATGTTGGAAAGATGTACTGGGAAATAAGGGTCGTACTATTTCTCTAACCAGGATTAGTGTTTCCTGATGGACCCTGTATCTTTTGTAACATAGAATGCATGTGGAGCCCTGGCAGAAACACGCCCAACTGTGTGCCTTGTTGTTATGTTCTCTGGTGGTCTGGCAGGAGTATTCCAACCTTTATGATGAAATGTCTTGTAATTTGGTTACTTTTGTCAATTTTTATAACATATTGAACTCTTATGTGTCTAGTGGATTCATTGCTTTTGAATCATTGGCGTGGCAAACAGCTAAGAGGACAAATGGATTCAAATGACAAATGGACAGCTTGTTTTCTCTGGCTAAAACTTCAATCTGGAGGATTCAGAAGGTAGTGTAAATTAATGCCCAGATTTGTAGAATATGACCAGTGGGAGAACCAGAGTCTTCTTCTTAATGATGAAGGGAAACTGAAGCCTAAAAGTTGGGCAGTGACTTGCCCAAATTCTGTGACCAAATTATTGACAGAATCAGGACTATAATATAGTGTAAATGCTAAGTAACTCAATTTAGTTCTCATTTCATTGAGCCTTGCCACACTTATTGATTAAGTTTCTTGTTTCCATAAAATGGGCCTTCAAAAAGTTTGAGGGAAAATGGGATGAAAAGAGAATGGAATTTTCCCATGAACCTTTTGAAGCCCATTTGTATTCTTCTTTCCTCTCTCTTTGAATTTCAATGTATTTTGCCCACATTTCTTGGATGCTTCTTATCATAAAATAGTATCTTCACGTCTTCTCCTGGACCAGTATCCTACTGTTATCCCAAATAAAGATTGAACTCTGTTTCCCTAGAGGGCTTTACATATTGATTAGCTCTTAACATGTGTTCATCAAATAACTTAGACTTGAATGATGTTGAGCATCTTTTCCTTTTTCGTGTGTGGTCATTGCAATTCCTTTGCAGTTAGTTATATAGTCAGCATAGTCAAGCACTTTCAGAATTGCTGGGATACAGTGATACTTTCTCTTAAGCTTCCATTAAAAACAAAAATTTTTAAAGTTGAATTTCCTATTATGGCTTTGAGACCTTTCTTAACTGCTCTTCTGATAATTAAATGTCAGCTACTTAAAAAAGACGTGATGGGGAAAGGCATTGCATATTTATTATGGTAGAAATATTATAATTGCCCACTTAAATATTATCGCAAAATTCTAACATTCTATAGCGTGCACATTTTTCTCAACTGCTAGAACTCGAACATTTGTATCTCTTTGAAGAATTAATTTCAATTTTTCTTGCATTATGACTATATACATTTATGTCTCTTACTAGATTGCAAACTCCTTAAAATCAAAGCACTTAAAAAAATTAATCTCATCTCCACAAAATGTAGGTGCTTTAATTTACTTAAACATCATTACAAGATGGCCAATCTTGTCTTTATTCTTACTTTGCAGCTTTTAACTCAGGAACCATTTTACTGAATATGTGACTTTGTCCCCAGCTTTGTGCTCAGCAGTGATGATGGGATGGAAGGGTAGGGTTGAGGAGTAGTCTATAAAAGTGGATAAAACACTTTTCTCCTTTTTCTCAGAGAGTCCTAGTTTTGTGAGACTGTTGGGACACATACATGTAATGTAATAAAGAAATGCTAGATACAGGTACAAATAAACCTGTATTACAACCTGGTGGCAGGTTCATCCTGATAAAATGAGTCAGGGAAGCTGTCTGCAAAGAAATACTATTTTAGGATGACCTTTATGTATTTTGGTAACCTCAAGGTCAACCATTTGAAACTACCAGCTCTTCCACTGGAGAAAGCTGAAGCTTTCTACTCTCATAAAGATTTACAGCCTCGGAAGCCCTGTACAGGGTTGTTTTGGGTCAGAACCGACTCCATGGCACTTAACAACAACAACAGCCATTCAAAATGATTGTGATGGGTGTCCTTGATGGCATAAACAGCAAATACATCTCAACCCATGATGTCCTTTCCCAGTAATTTCCCCCTCTACTTGTGGTTCTCCTCAGTAGCAGAATTGAGTGAAATGGTTCTCTGGTGGTGGAAGGTTAATATGTTAGAAGAAGTTTTGACTTTGAAAGTTAGATGCTCTGACTCCACACCTCAGGTCACCACTGATTGTTGTGTGTCCTGAATGAATTGCTGTTCCTCTCTGAGGATCATTTTTCTCATCTGTGAAAATGGTGATAGTGGAAAGTACCTTATACAGTGTGGGATTAAAGGAACTAAGATATGTAAATCTCTCATCTCAGAAGACCAAAGGTCTTATGCCTACAGGGCCTGGCAAGTTATGTAAAAGAGTGAGGTAACTGAGAAGTAAGTTAAAGGCTTTTGATTCAGATTCACCAAGTTTACTTAGTTAAATGCATACTATGATCTGGCACTTTGACAAAGACACTTTTTTTCATTCCTCTTTCTTGTAACATTTGTTGTTGTTAAGTGCCCTCAAGTCGGTTCTGACCCATGGCAATCCTGTAGAGGGTTTCCTAGGAGCACCTGGTAAGCTTGAACTACCGACCAACTTTGCAGTCCAGCACATTCACTTGCATTGCTGTGCCCGGACTCCTCGAAACATAAAGCCCTGTTATGTAGCTTTCCATTTTCTACTTTAGGGTCTTGGTTATTTCATTCTCGAACTTTCCCATAGGAAACACAATGGCAGTTGAGCCTCAGCTAGAGTCTGTGTTGGGGAGAGAGCTCTGGGGAGTGAAGGGGGGGTTTCTGGGTGGCTCTACAGGTCATTTCTCTGCACAGGCTGGCAGCTCTCCCTGAGGACCAAGTATTGCCAGGTGGGAATGTAGGCTGATTGTTGCCACATTTGCATGTGAAATTTTTGCATTTTAAAATGTTGGCAACCCGTTCAGATATTGTCAAAGCCCTGCAACAGGTGCTTGCTTTGGGGAAGGGGGTCTCATTCAGTAACATCCACGTTGGTTAAAAAAACCACAACAGAAACAACACACTTTAGAAGTCCACACTGTGCAGGCACGCCACTCAGAACCTGTCTGAGGACCAGATTCAATGGCAGTCGTCCAGGTTGTGCCTTTTCACTTGATAGAGAGAACAGTGATAATGGCCAACGTTTACTGAGAACTTCCATATGCTATTGGGTTTACAGAGGTCATTTAGTTCTCACAATAATCAAAAGAGGGAGCCATTACTATTATTATCCTTACTTTATAGATAAGGACACTGAGGCTCAGAGATAGTATCTTTTCTAAAGTCACACAGAAGATATGTAACAAATAGATCTCAAATCCAGGCTGTTCACCTTCAAAACCATGCATGTAAGTGGTTCTTGACCAATATAGAATTACAGGAATACCCTTAAAAGTGTTTTCCCCAATGCCACACCCCAACTGAGAAAATCAGAATCTTGAGTGGGACCTAGACATGGGTAATTTTGAAAAGCTCCAAATAAATAATTGGAAATGGAAGTAATATAGATAAAAACCCCTCTCCTCAAACTGGGCACTTCCTATCTCTTGTGCCTTACTTTATTTTTCTTACAGCATTTATCACTCTCTGTAAATTATGTGTTAATTTACTTGTTTGTGAGTTACCTGCCTCTCCACTGGGAGGTAATCTCCAGGAGTTGTCCTCCTTCAGTGTTATATCTCAAAATTACCAGGATCAGTGCTTGGCACATGCACATAGTTCATTGCATTTGCTGGGAAGTTGACTTGGACTCATGGCCAAGTGTGTCCCCATGTGTCCTGAGGTAGAACTTTTTGCTCCATAGGGTTTTCAATACCTAATTTTCAGATCTAGATCACCAGGCATTTCCCCCAAGACATCTCTGGGTGGAATTGAATCTGTTGGTTAGCTCCCTGGCCACATAGTGGGGACTCAATGAAATATTTATTAGAATGAATAGTTGTTTTTTTTATTGTGGTTCAAGTAGGTTTCATTTAAAATTGGGATAGTGATCTTTGAAGGAGACAGATAATAAACACTTGGCAGATGAATACATATGGTAGATGGAGCCTCGTTGGCACAGTTGTTAAAAGAGCTGCTACCCCTAAGGTTAGTGGTTTGAATCCATCAGCCCTCCTCATGAGAAAATGTGACTAGTGAGTGAGCTAGTAAATTCTTGGTTCTATGAGAAAAGCTACTAACAGTTGTGAGACTGAAGCTGAAGGAGACAGATAATGAATATTTGGCAAAGTGTCTTGGTACTGCTATGGACAGGTGAGTAGATATGGTAGGTGGAATCCTGCAGTCAAGTTGTACGGTATACAGTGGTTCAAATACACCAGCTGCTACTGGGATACCTTACACAGGGTCGTTATAAGTGATAATCGACTTGATGGCACTTGAACAACAAAGACAAAAATAGATGTGGTAGATGGTGTCTTGGTGGCACAGCGGTTACAAGAGCTCAGCTGCTACCTGTAAGGTTGGTAATTTGAATCCACCAGCCACTCCTAAGGAGAAAATGTGGCAATCTACTTCAATAAAGGTTTACAGCCTTTAAACCCTATTGGGCAGCTCTACTCTGTCTTATAAGGAGCTCTGGTAGTGTAGTGGATTACAAACTGCAAGGTCAGCAGTTCGAATCTATCAGCTCCTCCATGGTAGAACGATGAGGCTTTCTGCTCCCATAGAGATTTACAGCCTCGGAAACCCTATACACAGTTGCTGTGAGTTGGAACCAACTACATGGCACATAACTACCAACACCACTGTCTTTTTGAGTACTTATTATCTGCTGAAATCTAATTCAAAAGAAGTGGGTTATTTTTGTTTGTTTGTTTTCCTATGAGAAAACCTGATTACAGTGACTGTCAAGCAGATTGAATTAAAACTTAGGATACTGTTGTTTGTCTCTTAGACTTTGTTAAGGATAAGGTGTCTTCCCCTGTGTTGAACAGACTTTGCGACATTTGTGGTTCTCTGAAGTACCACAAAAGAGGTCCTGGTGGCACAGTGATTAAAGCACTTGATTGTTAACCAAAAAGTCGAAAAACTACCACTTGTCAGTTTGTCCTACTCTGGTGACTTGTGTGTTGCTGGAAGCTATGCCATCCATATTTTAAATATCAGCAGTGTCACCCATGGTGTGTAGGTTTCAGCAGGGATTCCAGACTAAGGTTGTTGTTGTGTGCTGTGGAGTTAGTTCCAACTCATGGTGACCCTGTACAGGGTTTCCAAGGCTGTAAATCTTTATGGGAGCAGAAAGCCTCATCTTTCTCCTGCGGAACAGCTGGTAGTTTTGAACTGCTGACCTTGCGGCTCACAGCTCAATTCGTAACCACTACTCTACCAGAACTCTAAGGTAGACATAGGAAAAAGGAGAGGCAGATCACTTCTGAATAGTTAGCTACTGAAAAGTCTTATGGATAGCAGCAGAACATTGTCAGATATAGTGCCGGAGATGACTTGCTCAGGTTGGAAAGTGCTCAAAATACAACTGTGGAAAAGCTACCTTCTCAAAGTAGAGTTGACCTAAATGATGTGAATGGAGTAAAAGAATTTGTTGGCTGATATGGCATAACTCAAAATGAAAAGAAGCAGTTGCAGACATCCATTAATAATCAGAATCTGAAATGTACAAAGTTCAAATCTAGGAAAACTGCAAGATGTCAGAAATGAAATGGAGCATATAAAGATCATCAGTATCATAGGCATTAGTGAACTGAAATGGACTGGTATGGCAATTTTGCATTGGACAGTTATTGGTTTACTATGTTGGGATTGACAAATTGAATAAGAATGGTGTTGCGTTCGTCATTAAAAAAAAACAAAACAAAAAAACAGCTCTTGAAAATCTAGCTTGACATATGATGCTGACTGTCATAGGATAATATCCATTTGCCTACAAGGAAGGAAGACTAATTAATACCACTGTTATTCAAATTGACGTACCAACCACAAAAGCCAGTGATGATGAATTTGCATAATCTTGCTAACTTCTTTGGAGTCCTGGTGGGGCACCATAGAATAAGCACTCTGTATCAAGGTTGGTTTGAACTGTAAGGTTGGTGGTTCAAACTCAGCAGTTGCTTCTTGGAAAACCCTATATGGGTGGCTGTAAGTCAGAACTGACTTGGTGACACTTAACAACAAAAACAACAACCAACTTCTTTCAAAATTGATGAAACATGTGATCAAGATGCATTGAGAATTACTGGTTATTGGAATTGGAAAGTTGGAAACAAACTAAGGAAGAATCCATAGTTGGAAAATTTGGCTTTGGTGATAGAAATGATACTGGTGATCAAAGATAGAATTTTTCAACAGCAATGGCTTCTTCATTCTCACTTCAACAACATAAATAGTAACTGTGCACATGGACCTCACCAGATGGAATACGTAGAACTCAAATGGACTACATTTTTGGGAAGAGACAATGGAGAAGTTCAATAGCATCAGTCAAAACAAGGCAGGGCCAACTGTGAAACAGACTACTAATTGTTCAGATGAAAGTTCAGACTGAAGTTGAAGAAAATGAAAACAAATCCACATAGCCAAAATATGACCTTGAATATATTCCACCTGAATTTAGACACCATATCAAAAACAGATTTGATTCATTAGACACCAGTGATCAAAGACTGGAAGAGTTATGGATTGGCATCAAGAACATCATACATGAGAAAAGCAAAAGAACATCATGCATGAAGAAAGAAAAAGATCATTAAAAAGACAGGAAACAATACACAAGAAGGGGGAGGGGAATGGAAGAACAAAGCGAATGGGAAAACAATTAGGCAGGTTTACATGGGCTAAGTGGGACAGAGGTAAATAATGATGTATGCACAACCTTGGAACAACATGGCTCTGGGATACAGGACATGGTTGGAATGGGGAAAAGGGGGGATATAATGTTAAGATGCTTGGCTGTCTTTTGAATCTTGGTTTCCCTTGCATACCATTATAAAATAGACACTGGAGGGGGGGGAGAGAAAAAAGAATAGCCAGAAATATCACCATAGAAAGCTTGTAAGTCTGTCTTCTGCCTATAACTGATTGGAATACCTAATATGGGGTACAAGGTGCTCAGTGGAGCCTCTGCATTATATAGGTGGAATCCGGAACTGCATCCAGAATCTTCTGAGGTGGGAAATTTCCACTTGAAAGGAAAAGCAGACCACCCTGGAGTGGCTAGAAGAACAGAAGATACTTCTTGAAAGAAAGACCCACAGGAAAAATACAAAACAATAATGGCAGTCCAACTAATTTCGACAAGAACAAGCAAGTTGCTCGCCCAGGAGACAACAAGGCAAGTGGTCAGATACCCTCAGTGCAAACCCACTTCCAAGTCTAAGACTCAATGGGAGTACATGCTCTGATTGGTGACCACCTTTGTCATTGATAAGGGTAAGTGAGGGAAAAACAACAATGAAGCTGCGAGCTAAGCCCTACAATGTTCAGTAGACTCCTGTGAACCCCGGGTGGAGACCTGGTTGGCCAGCAGTGTGGCAAGACCTGGGGACTCTTGGGCCCAGAGTCAGTGTCATAGCCACAGAGGACTAGAGTGGAGAGTGAAGTGTCCAGATGATAAGAAGAGAGGGCATATGCATAAGAACACCCACACTTGCAGATAATACCCACTTGACCTGGCTTCAATGACTGAATGATCAGAGTCAACTAGAAGAAGAAAGAAGAGGAAAAAAGGAGTAATCTGATACAATTTGCTGAACTTGACCTTCACCTATGGATGCAGTAGCTCAAAAGAGGGAACAAATCTTTACAGTGAGGATCATTCCCACCCCCTCCATAAACAGAGTAGACAGGGATGGACAACTTGGACACTGGGTCCCCAAAATGGGGGAGGGAGGACTTACAAAGGCAAGAAGTGACTGGCTTACAAGCTTTCAAGAGGGAACCTAGATCCAGAGGGCGTGGAGGAAGGTAGAATCTCCACTGAGTAGTATCCATTCTGTCTGGGTGGGGCTGATGAAAGGAGATGGGATACAATAGTGAATAATTGTTATCAGGACTGATTGTAAGGGTTGGAAATGTAAAGGTAGATGTTTTTAGCAAAAGGAGGGGAATGATTGACTTTTCAGTTTAGGTTTGGAGGTCCCTGGGACCATCAAGGGAGAAGAGTGGAAAGCGGGACCCTACCCAGAGAAGCAGTGATGCCAGAGATGGAGGCAGAGATGATGATGTTGAGAGATGAAGCGGCTGGGGACTTTAGACCCAGAGAGGGAGAGGGGCAGTGTGCTGATGACCTGGGGTCAGGCTTGCAGGGTATACACTTTGGTGGTTTGATGATGCATGGAGGGGATTGTAACCATGGCAGTGAAATAATATCAAATAGGATGAATGTAAAGGTAATGTTCTCCCATGTAAACTATCACATAATTCACAATAAAACATTGGAAAAAAAAAAGACCAGAAAGGGAGAAAAAAAGAACAAAATGGATGTTAGGAGAGACTGTGAAACTGGTACTTGAGTGTAGAGAAACTAAAGCAACTTGGAGAAACGAGGAAGTAAAAGAGATGAACAGAAAATTTAAAGGGCTGTTTGAGAAGACAAAAGTCAAGTATTATAAAGAAATGTGCAAAGTTCTGGAGTTAGAAAACCGAAAGGGAAGAACATGCTCAGATTTTCTTAGTCTGAAAGAACTGAAGAGAAAATGTAAGGATCAGGTTGTAACATTGAAGGATTTTTTGAACAAAATATTGAATGATGCATTAAGCATCAAAAGAAGATATAAGGAATATACAGAGTCACTGTGTCACAATGAACTGGTCAATGCTTAGTCATTTCGAGATAATAACATATGATCAGGGATGTATGATATTGAAGGAAGAAGTCCAAGTTGCACTGACGGTACTGGTGAAAACAAGGATCTAGGAATTGATGGGATGCATGTTGAAATGCACTGGAGGGGTTCACTTTTCTATTCCACGAAATTTGGAAGACAGCTACCTGGCCAGCAGATTGGAAAAGATCCATATTTGTGCCCATTCTAAAGAAAGGTGACCCAATGAAATGTGGAAATCATTGAAACATATCACATGCAAGTACTATTGTGATGAAGATAATTTAAAACAGAAAAAGGGGACACTGAATGGTTTAAAATAAGGAAAGATGTGTTCCAGGGTTGTATGCTTTCACCATGATTATTCAAACTGTATGCTGAGCAAATAATGTGAGAGCTGGATTATATAAAGATGAATGTGGCATCAAAAACTTGCGATAGTCAGATGACAACACCTTGCTTGTTGGAAATGAAGAGGACATAATATACTGATGAAAAGCAAAGTCTTTAGTATTGATTGCACCTCAATTTAAAGAAAACAAAAATTCTCACAATGAGACCAATAAAAAACATCATGATGAACAGTGAAAAGATTGAAGTTGTCAAAGACTTCATTTTGCTTGAATCAACCATGGAAGCAACTCATGGAAGAGTAACAGTCAAGAAATCAAATGACATGTTGCATTAGACAAATTTTTTGCAAAAGACATTTTCAAAGTGTTCCAGAGCAAAGGTGTCAATTTGAGGACTAAGGTGTGCCTGACCCAAGCCGTGGTATTTTTGATCACCTCATATGCATGTGAATGTTGGCTAATAAGTACGAAAGACAGCAGAATCTATGCATTTGAATTATTTTGTTGGTGAAGAATATTGAAAGAATTCACCAAACGGTACAAATAGCCTCTTGTTCTTGTATGATATTCATGAAAAGTGCCATCAGTGACGTGGTCTGGTTGTTTTGAAAATGGGCTGATTTTGACAAAAGGGGGAAATCAAGATTCATTTACTGTAAATTGCAAGTAAGAAACAACAGAAAGTTGAATATTAGAAGAACTTGGCTATCGCAAAAACCACACACTTTCACATCAGTAATACATGGAGTCCTGTTCTGAGTGAAATGTGAAACTTATTGCAGACCACAGAGAGTAAAAAGGAGTACTATTGTTTCATTATTAATACCACCATCCTTGTTTCTTTAAATGAGAATTGATAGCCACGATAATAGAATCTTTCTCAAAAACCAAAAAAAGAAAGAAAAATAAGACAACCCAAACACAGAAAAACCTCATCACTACCACTAACAAAACCTAATGCTATTAGGATTCATTATCTTTGACCATACATTGTTAAGTTGTCATGTTGTAGAGAATATGTTCCTGTCTTTCTATCAGAGGAAAGTCTTCACTAAAGTTTTGTTTCTTTACTTTTTTTTGGTCTTCTGAATGATTCGCAAAGTTGGCCTTTTAATGTATTGCAAGAAGGGTAATTAATTTTATCTCTTAACATTTGCGAGAATATGACATACATACCTATTTGTGCTCACAAGGCCTGATTGATGGCTTTGCTCTTGCTGCTTTAGAGTGAAAATGTAGCTCTCAGAAGGTGTCTTAGTTACCTAATGTTGCAGTAACAAAATACCACAGAGCCAGTGACTTTAAAGGATATTGATTTACTTTCTCATGGTTTTGGAAGCTAGAAGTTCCAATCAGGGCATTGACTTATAAGGTTATTTTCCTAGGCATTCTCTGCTTGTTCTAATCAGTGGCATAATTTATAATAAAGAGGGCTTCAAAAAGTCCCGTTGTTTTTTTTTACTATATAACCAGTTGTGTGTATGTATTTGTGGGCTCTTGATTTCTGTGTATTGCTATTTTAATCAGCCATTTTACTGAATTCTTTTATTGAGTGATTTTTAGTTTACTTTTGTTTTCTAAATATTCCTATCAGCTACTGATAAGTTTTATAACTCTTAGATACAGCTTATATTAATTTTATTGACTATTACCTATAGAAATATAGCAATTAGATAGCAGTTGTATAGTGGACTTCCTTTTCTTTTTCTTGACTTTAATGAAGGATGTTGCTGATGTCATTGTGATTCTGACATTGCATTTGAAAAATACATCTTGTTTAATAAAGCATCCGTTCCTATTTTAATAAGAGCTTTCTTTTTTCTTTATTTATAATAAAGGCTGGTTGTTGAGTGTTTAATACTTTTTATTTACCATGAAAACAATAAAATATTTTCTTATTGTGTCTTGTTTTTAGTGTTGCTGGAATGTTAAAGGTCACTAGTTTATGAATGGTTTTCACATCCATTTATAAATGAGATTGTTAAAAAAAAATAGAGTGTGCGTTAGTATTGCCAGGTTTTAGTGTCAATGATATGCTTACATTATCACAAAAAGAATTTGTAAGCTTTTCATTTTTAATAATTTAATAGCTTGAGTTGCATTTATATGACCCGTTCCTTGAAAATGTGATAGAACTCCCCTGTGAAAGTGTTTTGACCTGATGCCTTTTTTGTAATGGGAGATTATCTTCTCTTTTAGAAAAACTTTAACATTACTTCTGTAGTATTTGGACTAATTATTTTCCAATCAAAAGAAGTAAAGAAGAAAAAAAGTTGAACATTTCCACTTTTAAAAATCAGCTTTTTGCACTGATTCATTAACTCTATAATTGTGTAATTCTTTTTTTGTTGTTGTTAATTTTTAAGTTTTTATTATGAATTGAGTGATAGTTTACATGGGAGAACATGAGTTTTACATTCATTCATCCTATCGTATTTCATTTCATTGCAATGATTACCATCGCCTCCATGCATCATCATTCAACAGCATTTGCTTCAATTCCCTCTGTTTTTTTTTGTTTTTTTGTTTTTTTTGTTTTTTTTTAATGTATACCGAAGTACTCAGGAATATACAACCATTTAAACAACCAAAGGGTATACCCTGCAGGCCTGCCTCCTGCCCATCAGCACAAAGCCCCTCTCCCTCCCTGAGTCCAGAGTCCCCAGCTGCTCCATCTCTCCATGTCATCGTCTCTGTCTCCATTTGGCATCACTGCTTCTCTGGATAGGGTTCCGCACTCAGCTCTTCTCCCTTGATGGTCCCAGGGTCCTCCGGTCATGGTCTGCAAGATCAACCACTCCCCTCCCTTTGTTACAAAATGTCTACCTTTACATTTGCAACACTCAAAGTCAGTCCTGATAGCAATTATTCACTATTGAACCACCAGAGTCTTATCCCCATCTTCTTTCACCAGCCCCTTTCAGACAGATTGGATAGCACTCAGTGGAGATTCTACCTTCCCCCGCACTCTCTGTAACTAAGCTTCCTCTTGAAAGCTTGTAAGCCAGTCACTTCTTGCCTTTGTAGCCCCCCTGCACACCCCTCCCCCCATTTTGGGTAGCCAATGTCTGAGTTGCCTATCCTTGTCAACCCTGTGTACCAAGGAGAAGTGGGAATGATTCTTGCTATAAAGATTCATTCTTTCTTTTAAACTACTACATCCATAAGTATAGGTCAAGGTCATCAAATTGTAGTGGATTACTCTTTCTGATCATCCAGCCATTGAAGCCAGGTCAAATGGATGCTATCTGCAAGTATGGGTGTTCTTGTGCGTCTCCCCTCACTTCATATCAGCTGGAGACTTCACTTTCCGCTCTCATCCTCTGTGGCCATGTCCCTGTCTCTGGGCCCAGGAGTCCTCAGGTTGCGCCATACTGCTGGCCAACCAGATCTCAACCCAGCTTGACAGGAGTCTATTGAATGTGGTCAGACTTAGCTCACAACTTCATTGCTGTTTTTCCCCTACTTCCCTTTATCGGTAGACCAATGTGGTAACCAGCAAGACCACATGCCTGCTCATGTATTCCCCTTGAGTCTCAGTCTTGGAAAGGGGTTTGCCCTGAGGAGACCCAACCACTTGCCTTGATAGGTCCTGGGAGAACAACTTGCTTCTTCTTGTAGTAGTCAATTAGACTTCCATTATTGTTTTTGATTTTTCCTGCTGGTCTTTCTTTCAAGAAGTATCTTCTATTCTTCTAGCAACTCCAAGGTGGTATGCTTGTCCTTTCAAGTGGAAATTTCCTACCTCAGAAGATTCTGGATGGGGATCAGGATTCCACCTTTGGTCTTATGCTCATTGTATAATTCTTTACTTCCTCTTTTATGTCTTCAATAATATCTTCTTTATTTCCCTAAGCTTATTTTTTTGGTTTTTTTTCTTTTCTAATTGTTTGAACCTGACTCTTAATTCACATCTGTTCATTTCTGCCTTCTCTTTAATTTAAATAAGATATATATTTTCTTCTGATAATTGTATTAATTGTATGCCATGAATTGATGCTTTTGAATTATGGTGTTGGAGGAGAATATTGATAGTGCCATGGTCTGCCAAAAGAACTAACAGATCTATGTTGGAAGATGTGCAGCCAGAGTGCTCCTTGGAGGCCAGGATGGCCAAGCTTCATCTCTCATAATTCAGACATATTGTCAGGAGGGACCAGTCGCTGGACAGCTCTGGTAGCGTAGTGGTTATGAATCGGGCTGCGAACCACAAGGTCAGTGGTTCGAAACTACCAGCTGTTCCGCAGGAGAAAGATTTACAGCCTCAGAAACCCTGTACAGGGTTGCTATGAGTTGGAACCGATTCCACGGCACATAACAACAACAAATATATATATATATATATATATATATAGAGAGAGAGAGAGAGAGAGAGAGCTGTCATCAAGCTGACTTACTCTGTTTTACTCTGTTTCAGATATTACAGAATGAAATACTGTCTGGTCCTGTGACCTCCTCACAATTACCATCATGTTTGATTCCATCACTGCAGCTCTTGTACCAATCCATCTCCCTCAACCCTGCTAGTCCTCTACTTCACCAAACATGGTGTCTTCTTTCAGAAATTTGATCCCTCTTGATGATATGTCCAAAGCAAGCAAATCAGACAGTGCTGTGTTGTGACCCATAATACTTTCAGGAGTTCTGGTGTGGTGCTGTAGGATAAGTTCTGGACTGCTAACCAAAAGGCTGGTGGTTCAAAGTTACTAGCTTCTCATTGGAAACTCTAAACATGCTCAAAACATGCTCACTATGAGTTATAACCAACTCAGTGGCACTTACCAACTCAAAGGCACTTAACAACAACAATTTTTAGGAGATTGCCAGACACCCCCCCTCCCTCCTGCTTCCCATGTTGTTGTTAAGTGCCATCAAAGTGGTTCCGACTTATGTTGACTCTGTATATGGTTT
Organism: Chrysochloris asiatica; assembly: GCF_000296735.1. Classification (NCBI taxonomy): domain Eukaryota; kingdom Metazoa; phylum Chordata; class Mammalia; order Afrosoricida; family Chrysochloridae; genus Chrysochloris; species Chrysochloris asiatica. The sequence goes on along the minus strand of NW_006408695.1, from coordinate 5,306,769 downwards.
CCAAGTTGCAGATGGTGAGTTTGTACCACTCACCTTGTGGTTAGCAGTCTAGTACTTATTGTACAGCACCATACTATATATTTTTGTATGAAAAAATAAGTCACTGTGAAACAGTTATAGAATTTGTTTGTTCCTCTAGACTATTCATTTCTGCCTTCTTTGCATGTTCTGTCCATATGTCTACTAAGGTGAAGGCCAAAGAAAGTAATAGGCCTGTCTCACATTGCATTTTCAGGGTAAGGCAATAATAGATTAATTTTTAAAGTCCACTAATACATTTTCCTAACTGGAGTCCTGGTGTGGCTGGGCTAATGAGCTAATGAGTCAGACTGCAAAGTCGTTTGAACTGCAAGGTCGGTGGTTCAAGCTCACCAACTGCTCCTTGGAAACCCTATACGGGGTTGCTACAGGTCGCAATCAACTCGACTGGCACTTAACAATAACAACAATACATTTTCCTAAAATCAAATGAATCTGGGTCAAAGGATCTTTGTAAAGTTTATCACCAGAGAAAACATACTTGAAGAGCCTTAGAATATTAGTGTTTATGGAATAACAGAGATGATACCTATGTTTTATGTGGACTTGGACCCTTTGTCTAAGCTACATCTTGCAAGGAAGCCCAGGACTAGTGTGTAAAACTTTAAACAGACTTACTTTGGTGGAGAGGATCATGCAAATAGATACAGAGAAGACCTGAAACCCCTTTCTCCTGACTTTCTACCATGCTTTATTTGAAAGTCCATAGATTTATTTACTGTAAAAACTCTTAAGTTTTCAGATGAGAAGGAATATGCAGATGCAGCGAAGGCAAATGATTCATTCAAAGTTACTCAGTGAATAAGAAGCATCATGTTGGACTACAACTTGAGCCTTCTGTCTCTGCATCTATGGTATTTCCAGACTCCCATAAAGCTTCCTGCACCTTGCTCCAATATTCATTTTTAGATGGCCCTGATATTGGATTAACTTCTGTATGGCAGTCCTAACAGTCTTTGCTAAGGCACAGACTGGGTGTTTGCTGATCCCTGAGAGGCAAACTGTGATTCAAGCTCTGAAGTCTAAGAATTGCAGACTTAGTTTCCAGTGTCCTGATGAATCTTCTAATCTGAGTGCCAATGGTGTTTCTGCTACATGGACACCTGCCCACACAGCATGATTAGAAATTATAATGATGACGATGATGAGTCTTCCAGGACACCCACGTTCTTTGCAAGATATTTCTGCTAATCTTCTCTACCAGAATCAGAGAAAAGCGATGTGAACTTTTTTTTTTGTTCTTCCTTCCTTAAAAAAAATTTTCCTTCTTTCGAAGGCAACTAAGAATGCTGGTCCAATTCAAATACAGAATAAAGCTCTGTCTTCCCCATCACTGATGTGTCCTTCTTCATGCAGGGGACCCTAGTGCTTTGACTGCCTGGTGCAGTGTGAAGCATCCTGGGTCAGGCATTAAGAGATTCCGATTCATGTTCCAACTGTGCCAGAAATTTCAGGAGACCTTGATAGAGGTTATGTCCCATCTCTCTAACGTTGCTTCCCTATCTGTTATATGTGTGTGTACTTCTGTTGGAATTTGATGTGACACCATAGGATCAGCAGTGGATGACAAGGTAGGTGGTTCAAAACCACCAACTCCTCCTTGTAAATCCTACACAGTTGCTATGAGTAGGAAGTGACATGATGGCAGTAAACAACATCAACAACAAATTCTGTTGGACCTAATTTACTAAGGTCATGAGAATCAAATGATAACAAGTAAGGAAATGTCTCACCAATGCTACACTATAAATTTCATTAGTTCAGTCAGATCATTTCATAGTGACCTCGTGTGAAAAACCAGTGCTCCATAAGCCTTTTGGTGGTTGATTTGCAATAGATAACTAGCTCTTTCTTCCAAGATTTTCTGGGTGAACTGCAATTTAGAGTGTTGTTATTTTTATATTTTGATATCTTAGGCTGTTAAGGTTATTCTTAATTATACTTATTAAGCAATGAAGGTATGAAATTGGGGAAGGCAGGCTGTTTTATTAATACAGTATTGGGGAGGTTCAGGTCAGATAATGACAAAATCCAAAAACCAACAACAAAACAAAACACTCAAAATAGTGTGTTATGTATACATGGTCTACTCTGAACTATAGAATAGACCTGCACACCATAGGGCGTCCTGGTGTGGCGCTGTGCTAATGTGCTGGACTGCAAAGTCTATTTGAACCACAAGGTCGGTGGTTCAAGCTCACCAGCTGTTCCTTAGAAACCCTATACAGGGTCACAATGAATTGGAATCGACTCAACAGCATTTAACAACAACTCTGAACTGCAAGAGATACAAAAGTGCAGTCATGAGGGCATGGCACACAGGAAATAAAGAACAGATCTGGAAATCTTAGTGAGGAAGTAAGAGAGGTAAGAGAAGAACAGGAGGCTACAGTCAGTGTATGTGATATTGGAGACCACAGAGGCAATTACAAAAATGGTGGCACTGGCTTGGATCCTTGTGCATCTGGAGTGTGGGAGGATTAGCAGATGCAAATAGAGATGTTGCAAGAAAACAGCACTCTCAGGGATGAGACTCCTCCAAGAAAGTCTTCCCAGGGCCCTCTGAAGAGGGCAAAAACTGTGCCAGAGCTCCTTAGGACCAGGAAGTTCTTGTCTTGTATTTGCATCCTGATATTTGGCATTGTACTTTGCTCTCATTGTTCTTTTTTTATTTATTGTTATTATTAATGTAAAGGGGTTTGCTTTTGAGTTTAAAAATAAATACCTGAAAGATGTTTGGCAGAGCTACTGATAAGGAAAAATTGAGTTTACCTTGGTTGGTACAAATGGTTAGTATTCAATTACAAATCAAAAGATTAGCAGTTCTGACATCTGCTTCTCTAAAGATTACAACCAAAAGACCCCTATGAGGCAGTTTTACACATTGGTTTGCCATGAACCAGAATTAATTCAATGACAGTGAATTTGGTTGTTGTCTACCTGTGGGAGTTGTGTATCTTGGTATGTTGTCTCTGTCTCCAACAAATGTTTTGCTTTATTCACTTAGTAGGAGGTAAGGGTTGATGGAAGGTTAGAACTGAGCTGTTTAATAAGATAACCACCAGTCGTATGTGACTATGGAGCTCTTGAATGATAAGTAATGCCACATGATGAAAAGAAAATATTTTGGATCTATTGGTAAAACGATTTTTATTATTGAATCTAATGTTTCTTTTAACTTTTTTTTTTTTTTTAATGTGTGGCTACTAGAAAATTTAAAATCACGTATGTGGCTCAAATTATATTTCTCTTGGACATCGCTGCACTAGTGCCTGGACTATAGAACATGGTAAACTGACCTTGTGTTTTCTGAGTTCTAATAATACGGGAATTAAAGGGAAAAACTTCAACAGTCATACTTTTCATTAAAAAAAAAAAGTCAGACTCAGAAGAATTGGCTCATTTTACATTATTGCTTGGACTGGAGAAGACTCTGACATTTGGTATTTTCATAATTGAGAACATAACTTGCTGACTTTAAAAAAGCTCACAACATTTTGTGCTTGGCCCTAGCAGACATTGAGCTCTTTGAAAATAGTGATTGTGTCTTTTTTTTTTTTTTTTTTCCACCCTTTATTTCTACCATCCTCTCAACCCTAAAAACTAGTGCACAGGAGATGGTTATCTGGTATTTACTGAATTGCAAAATGACTTAAAAAAGAGAAAACTTTATGAAGCTGCCATGTTTTTACGGTTGGAATAGAAATACATCTATCTTCAGAAGTCAACCCATTTTTTTTTAAGACCACCACCAAAAGCAAAGAACTTTGATCCAAATGTTTATTTACTTCATGATTTAAATACTATTCTCATCAGGTGTCCCTGTCATCATTGTTTATGATAAGAAATCTTTTCAAACTGCTTAACTTCACCATCCCTCTGCCTGAGGGGAGACAGAAAAGGATGGTGTTTACACATATTAATCCTCATCATTGTTTAGATACTACATCTAAGGACTTGGCATTGGATGGTGATGATTGTTTTTTCCTGTTGTTTGATCCTTTCTAGTACATCTATTTCTACTAGTCAGGATGCATCATAATGTGGGTGGCTGCTGCTGTTTCTCCTGCTGTTGTCAAGGTTTGGATTAAGGCTCCTAGAGGATCCTCCCCACCCCCCAATTAGGATTTCTAAGGCTGTAAATCTTTACAGGAGTAAAAAGCCTCATCGTTCTCCCAAGGAGTAGTTGGTGGATTTGAACACATAACCCATTATGCTACCAGGACTCCTTACTGTGGGTGCCTTATGTGAATGAATGCTCAACTATTAGCCAAAAGGTTGGCTGTTTGAACCCACCCTGAAGTACTTCAGTGGACTGGCCTGTAGATCTGCTTCCGAAAGGTCACAGCCTTGAAAACATTATGGGACAGTTATGCACTGCACTTGTTAGATTGCTAAGAGTCGGAATCAATTCAGTGGCAACAACAACAACAAAATGAGGCTAGGCTTAAACTTTTCATTTGATCATTGTATTTTATTGTACTTTCCAATGGGCCAGATCCTCTTCCTTTATATGTCTTCACTTATTCACTTGATTCTTACTTCTTCAGAAAATTCCCTGAGACTGGCTAAGGGAGAGGACTTTGTGTGTCATTTTTGTTTTGTGCTGTTTGTGTTATTTATTGTATGTTATTTTGTCAGAGATTACTCCTATTTCCAGTCTTCGGATAGCTTTACTCAGCCATGTTTCTAGGTCATATTTAAAGTACTGGCTCACCTGCAGAACAGATTGGGAGATCATGGATTCTCTTGGCACTAGAAGGAGCAACAGTAGTGGGTGGAAAAAGTACTGGCCTTGGAGTTGGAAGCTCTGTGTTTACTTCCTGGCTCTGTTATTTTTCAAGTTGTACAACTTATCTCTGAGCATAATTTTTTTGTATTTGTTCAACTTGGACAATATCTGCTTCATAGGGTTGTCAAATACTAATGTATGTAGAGTGCCTAGTATGTAGTCTACATCAGCACCAAATGAGTATGTCTTCTCATACAGATCTTGTGAGTTTGTTAGTGACAGAGGTGGGGGAGGAGGGCCTTGGGGTGATTATGTGGTAAAATCCACTTTAGTTCTAGCTGTGAGAAAAAGGAGCATGGAACATGTGGTAGGCCATTGCTTCTAAATAGCATGGACTAAAAGCACTTGATGGATTTGTGCTAGCTTCCCGGTAGACTCATCTCTGTATGCCCACATAGCTCAATTAATAGTTATTACTCAAGAAGGAACAAATGAAAAAATAAAATAAAATAAAAGAGCAGGCATAAAAACATCCTTTCATCATCCTGAAGATGGTCCCCTTTGTCAGGTCTTTGGAGCCATACCTGTGAATCATCTTGGGAAATCACAGTGTGGGTGATGAGAAGGAAGATCGTGTGGCTCATTTCTTACCCACTTCCTGGGCTAGGGAAATGTGCAAGTCATCTTTCTTATCTCCTGATGTCACTACCATTCACCATGTATCTTTATGAACGAAGGCTTCATTTCTCACATTTGCACTCAAGACACATCATTGTGTAGAGTACAATTATACTTGGGAAGAAAAAGTTATAAAACCAAAACAGCGTACAGTTGAGAGCATAAGACTGTGGCCATTGGAAAGCATTGAAGTAAAAGTCCAGAGACGTGAGTTATGGTGTTGGCAAAGAATATTGAAAGTACCATGGACTGCTAGAAGATCAAAATAATTTCTACTGCCAGAATGCTCCTTAGAAGTGAGGATGAGAAGACTTTGTGTCTTGTACTTTGGATATGTTGTCAGGAGGGACCAGTCCCTAGAGAAGGACATTGTGCTTGGAAACGTAGAGGGTCACTGAAAAAAAGGATGACCTCCCTCAATGAGATGGACTGACACAGTGGCAGCAGCAGTGGGCTCAAACATAGCAACAATTGTGAGGATGGTGCTGAACCAGGCAGTGTTTGCTTCTGTTATGCGTAGAGTCACTAAGAGTCAGAGTTGATTTGGTGGTGCCTAACAATAGCAAGAATCCAGAGACACGAGTCTGAGTACAAACACAGCGAATGACTCGCGGAATACTCAAGCCATATTAGACGGGCATGAAAGGAGTTGTGGTTCCACTACAGACAGACTACCTGCTTCACATTGGATCCCTCACTCCCTGTTATGTTACTGTAGTCTGTGTATCAAGATTTGCCACTTGCAGTCTCAAAGTTAAGTCAGATTAGAAGGAACCCTGATTTTGGAGATGAATGACCCAAGTAGGCATCCAGTTAGCTCTAGAAAAAATACAACCAGAATGCTTTAGGGAAGTAAGGATGTCAAGACTTCAGCTTGTTTACTTTGGGCATGTCATCAGGAAAGACCACTCACTAGAAAAAACTATCCAGTTTGGTAGAGGGTCAGGGAAAATGAGGTAACCCCTCAGTGACATGGATTGCCACTGTAGCTACAGCGGTGAATTCAAATATACCAACAGTCTTGAAGATACTGGGCAACATCATACTCTGCTATGCATATATTTGTTAAAAGTTGAGTCTACTTGATAGCAAATACAACTATTAACAGATTTAATTTAAACAGAATGGAATTGAAGTTCCTTGGTTCGAATACAGCTGAAGAAGAAGTTGGCAACTTAAATCATGAATGTCTCAGTATCAGTTCAGTCATTTGTACAATAGGAATAGGCTGTTGTTAGTATTACAGGTAGTTCATATTTTAATATGCCTGGCACAGAATAATCTCTTTGAAAATAGTTGGCATTTTTGTTGTTACTGTTATCTGTAACAATCACCATTTTCACCTGGCCATACCACATATGGGAATACTGTGGCTACATGGAATCGTAATGGAACTTCTCACTAGTTGGATAGAAATGATTTGATTGTATCTGCATAGTGAACAATATCATTTAAGAAACATTGGAGTCAATCCCAACCATTGTCTTTTGCATTCATACTCATAGATTATTTGTAAAAAAATCTTGGAACTTGGAACTTGATTTTTTGCCCCGTCTCTTACATTTGCCCCCTTTTCTGTATGCCATGTATCCTCCTAAGACGAACTTTTATTGTCTTCTGCTCTACTGATGTTCCTGCCATCAGACTTCACATAGAGCCTTGGTTTGTAAAGCCTGGTTTATGGTGCAGAAGTATCATGTTGGAGCTCTTTAGAAATAAAGTATTTTATGCCTCACCCAGTTCTGCTGAACCATGGGACAAGTTCCCTATCATGCTGCTGGCCGATGTCCTAATCCTTTTGCTATAATCCTTGATCAGAGTGCATGTTTGACTGATTGTTTGTGTGTTCTGCATCCAAATTACTTCACAATCCCTTTCTATCCACCTCATTCCAACCCATCATCTCTTACCTTAACTGCGGCAAGAGCATCTCTTAAATGGTGTCCATACTTTTATTCTTGAGTCTTGTGGCCCTTCTTCACAACACATGTTAATTGGATCATGCCATTCCCCTGTTTAAACCATACAGTGACTCCCACTGTGTCTAGAAACATTCCAAAGACCTTAATGTGCTCCGTAAGATGGGGCTGTGTCCTTCCCCTTCATATTCTACCTTTTACTATTTCTCTAGGGAAATTTACGCCCTATGTACATGCTGATCTACCCCAATTCATTCTCTACATGGCTGGCCTGGGATCATGTTCCAATTCTCAGTTTAAATGCCATCTTCTCTGAGACATCCTCCCTGGTCTGATAGGTAAAATAGCAGGTCTCTCCCCTCCTCATTGCTTTCTCCCATTAGCTTGTTTTATATACTACATGTGGTTCCCTGAAAGCATGCATAATGTGTTTTTTATTTCTTTATGTTGCAATCTGTTTTGGTAAGAGATATCTTAGATATAATAATAATGGTTAAGGTTCAATCTCACCAGCCACTCCTTGGAAACCATACCCATGATTGCTCTGAGACTGCCATGTTTTTTTCCCCATGGAGTAGCTGGTGGGTTCAAACCTCCACAGTTTTAGTGAGCAATGAAGTGCTTAACTACTGCACTTAACAACAACAAGATCTGCTGAATCCTTATTCTATCTTAGGCACTCCATGTAGTAAACTATTGAATGGATTATTTCATTAACTTCCTTGTTCATCTTCCTCATATATTAGAATGTTGGCTCCTTGAAGGCATGGGCTATGCCTGTTTGTTGCTGTAGAGATCACTCAGGGAAAGTTTGTTTAGGAAATAAATGGATCCCAGTAGATTGTCATTTGAGAACAAGCCGACATGAAAAGACAGGACTAAAGGTGTCTCTCATGCCATATATACCAAGTATATCCAAGGATTAAATAGTCTGCTCCTGACTGTAAGAGAGGGAAACAGGTGTTGGAGTCTTGATTTAGGATTTGCTGTATTGACTATAGTGCAGATGTACATCTTGGGGTTTATCTGGTGATTCTGGAAGAGGGGTTCTTGAATGACACCTTAATGAGAATGAGTCCTTTCTAAAGCTTTTTAAGTTTGTCTGTTGGCGTGGTTGGAAACACAAGGCTTTCTGACTTTTACGTTCTTTGTGCGCACGTTGTCGAAGTGCGTATGTGAACCTTTTATTATGGGATCAGCCAGCAGTAACCATGGAGAGTAGACCTATCACACAGCATTTTTCTGAGTCAGTTTAAAATGCTGACAATTAAATATACCGTACTCTTTTAAGCGATCCATCAGTCTCCCTTGTTGTCATGGTGACTAGAGTATATTTAGAAATGTGACAAGTACACTGAGTTCAATTGCACTTTTGCCAAAACATAGTTTTGCAGCTAAAATTGAATTTCCTGATTAAAGATCCAAGAGCTGTTAAAGGGGGCATGATCATTTCTATACATTATTCTGGAAACATAACGTACATCATTCTATTAAATCAGCAGTTAAAGTTTTTTTCAAGCTACTTAGATATTGACACTTGAAGTGCTTATATTTAGAGTTGATAAAATAAAATGAAGTAAAGATTTTTTTTTCTTTAAAAATGAAATTGGACTGCACAAATATAACTAGTTTAGTGATCAATTCCTTTATATATTTATACAGAATTGTAGGTATGGACATGTGTTTGTTTCTTCAGATTATCTTTTGAATTTAAAGGGATTTATCAAGGGGCTCTTTCTTTTTCTCTTGACTGATAATCTATTCTTAGCAATAGGAAAGCATCCTTTTGTTCTTTTGGTCTGACATTGGGTTGATGAACATCCTAATTTTTTCCCTAACCTCAATTCCTTTTGGATTTTGAATGAAGTAAAGAGATGAAATCGGCCTGGCTTTTTGCCCAAACAAAGGGAAAGTAAAAATCTTCTCTATTGTCTAATTAGGAACTTGGATTGAATACTAACCCCTTTGTAATTCTCTCTCTTGTCAATACAGTGCTGAGAATGATATTGAGTAGGAGCTACTTGCTCATTTGATCACAAAATATTTAGAAACTTGGCTATGGTTACAATTCTGATTTCATTTCTGGCTACATTCACAGTTTTCTGCTCTTGAGGTGAGAAATGACTACTTTGGGATACTTTTTCTTTTTTCTCTTTTGTGGAGTTGGCAACTGAGATAGATTTTGAGCCACTTGTAATACATCGCTATAGAGTCTTTATTTTCTTCTTTTACATTGCAAATAGTCTTTTTTTGGTAAGAGAGTTCTTAGTTGTAATAGCTATTGCTAAGATTTACTGAGTGCACACTGTATGTTGTAGTGTGCCCAGGAAGAAGCTAATTTCAATTCATAGCAACCATACAGAGTGAGTATGGTACCCCATAGGGTTGCCAAGACTGTAATCTTTACGGAAGCAGACTGCCACATTTTTTACCACCATCAAGTAGCTGCTGGGCTCAAACCTCCACAATTTGGGTGAGCAACCAAACGCTTAACCACTGTGCTCCCAGAGTTCCTTACAGTGTGCTGGACATTATAGATAGTAAACGATGTGTAATGGGTACTTTTGTAGAGTGTGCATGATAATCTTGCAACACGGATTGTATTGTCATTCTCATTTTACATGAAAAAACCCTGAGGTTTAACAAGTATGAATCTTTACTGGAGTATATCTGGAATGGTAGGGGAGCCTGGATTCTGATTTGGGTGCCCTGGGAACTAGTGGCTACTTCATAACGTTGTTGTCGTTGTTAAGTGTCATTGAGTCGGTTCCAACTCATAGTGACCCTATGTAGGGTTTCCAAGGAGTGGCTGGTGGGCATGAACCAACCTTGTAGTTAGCAGTCCAGTGCTTATTCGAGAGCTACCCCAGGACACCTACTCCATTACAGGCATATGATAAATATATGTTGACTAACAAATGAATGATGAGGTTATACACATGTTTCCGTATTTCTAGATATTCACCGAAATGACACTTGTAGAAGATAAATAGGCGGCAGATTCTGAAAGTTATGCTGATGAGCTACTCTGCGGTTTTCCTAAGGGCATAGAGAGGAAGAAGACTAATGTGGCCAGAAAGGGAGGATATACCCTGTCTAGCTCAGTATTTCTAAAATTTTTTTCATTGCAGGACCCCTTTTACTATTGTTATTGTTGTTGTTGGCTGTTGAGTTGACTCTTGGTAATCACATATGTGACAGGGTAAAACAGTTCCCTAGTTTTCTTGCCTATAATCTTTACAGAAACAGATTGCCAGGCCAATATTCCACAGTACCATGAGGTGGGGTTTGTGCCAGAACCTCTTGGTGGTTGTTGTTAAGTGTCGTCTAGTTGGTTCCACTCATGGCAACCTTGTATAGGGTTTCTAAGGGTTTAAATCTTTGCACCATCAGAAAACCTCTTCTTTTTCTTGTGGGGTCTTCTGTGACCTTGTGATTCGCAGTCCAGTGCTTATCCTACAACACCACTCCCTGGCCTCTTTACACTTTTAAAAACCAGCTTTTATTTATATAGAACATATTCTACTGGTGTTTGTAATATTAGAAATTAAAATTGATAAAATGAAATATTTTTCATTGCAAATCCTTTCATGAAACACAAGTACATTTTCCAAGCCTCCCCCTGACCCCACCTCCCCCCAAAAGAAAAACAATTCTAAGAAGAGTTGCAGCTGGGTTCACATTTCTGCATTCCGTTTCTTGTTATATGTTATTTATATTAAAACGTATGAAGGAAAAGAAAATAAAAAAGAGCTGCTTGTGGATTTTTTTGCTTTATTACTACACCAAAACTCGACTAGTGGTAATTTATTCAAAGTTAGTTATAATGTGGAATCTGAAATCGTATCATTGATCTTTTTATCTTTTGTTGTGTTAAAATCCATTGGTCTTCGAATACATCTTTTAACTACCTATGATTTTGTAATATCATAGTGATCCACTGAGTTATGTAGATATGCCAAATGTTACATTTTTCATACGATAATATAAAATCCCAACAATAGCACCACCAATTTAATCAAAAATGTTTTTAGGCATTAGGAAGATATCAAGTACACTGTTCTGGTTGTGAGCTTTCCCAAATTCTAATTTTTCCTCTAAGACTTGAATCACTATCACATGCTATGAATTGTTTTCCTTGAGTGACAGTCTTTCTTGGTGTATTTTTGAGACAATGCCTGCCAAAACTCCAGTGTGAATAACTATTGTTTATCTATCACTCATTCTCTCATGTAAAAATGATGTTCCATGTAAAGAGAGCAGTCAGTTCAGTTCTCAACTCAAACAATTACCCAGAGTGTTTCTTGGAATCCATTGCCACTGTGTAGTTTGAGTACCTTTCAACTTAGGGCACTCAAGCATACTAACAGTTGTATACATGGGAAAGGACTGGGCACCATTTAGTTCCATTGTACGTGGAGTTGCCATTAGTTAGCACTGACTTGATGGCAGTTAACAACAGTATTTCTTGGAGACACTATCAGTATTCAGCTAAAGTGCTTCATGCATACTTCCCATTTTCTGACACAGAATATTAATTTTTAAAAAGATGTGTATTCAAGACTTGAGATTTAATAATATGAATAGTTTTTTTAATACATTAAAGACAATCTCCAGTGAAACTGAATGACTGGTTGTGAAAAATTAAATGACTGTCAGTCCAATTTGGTGCCACATGTTAAAACCTCAGCAATTTTATCCACCATTGCTTTTGTCCCATCAGTCTAAATGTCAACATAGTAAAAAAGAGTAATAGCATTTTTATTATTATGAAAACACTTTTCAATTTGCAGACAGCCTTATCTTCTGTGTCTGTGGAGCACCTTGCATTGCGTATGTATTTTACAAAAGGGGAGACTGGGAAGAGAGTTGCCCAAGGTGACATCACTAGTTAGTGGCAGAGCTGGGATAAACACTTAAGTTATAAGTGGAATTGTTCTATCTTTTCTTTTGACTTTTTTGTTTTGCTTTCAGGAATTTCAAAATAATATGTTTCTGAATTTCTTTCTTGAAGATGGTGATGGTAAATCTATTTGATTTATTTGGGAACATTTCCATTGTTTTTGAATATTAAGTCCTTGGTGTATTTTCCTTTCTCTCAGTTCACCCTCTCCACTCTTCAGAGCTGTCTCTACTGCTTTTGAATAGCAACCATTGCTAAAGAGCCTCTTTAAACAGAATGTTCTTTGGCTTTGGCAGGACTGAGAGGAAAACTGAAAGAACATTGACTGCTTGTCCATTTCCTGGGTCAGGTAAAATTGCAGCTTTGTGGAGAAGGAAGGCCCGGGGAGTTTGGGTTGAAGAAGCCATTTCTTCTTCACCTTGATTAAATTAGTGAAAACTTAACAGGAAAGGAAATTATACAAACAACCATTTTTTATATTCTCCTCATAGCCCTTGGTTTCTCTATTAAAGCTATTCTTCTCCTTCTTATTTTGTGGGAGGAAGTTTGCGCAACAAAATTATTCTTAATTTTGCTTTTTGGTTATGGTCATACTTTGTGTGATCTATTTTCTTCCATAAAAATGGGTCAAGCTATGAAATGGTAATGAAAAATGCTGAGAAAGGCAGCAGATTTAGACCCAGCAACTACACTTTATCTTTAATACCCCTCAAGTTTTAGAGTAGCTTTTTTTTGAGGAAAGAAGGTTGAGGGAAAGGCAATGTGTGAAAATATATGAAACTGTGAAAGCAGAATCACAGTTTCTCAGATGTATTGTTCTCTCATTTTCAAATAAATTAGATGTTCTTTTGTAGGATCTCATTTTCTCCTACTTCTCCTCTAATATTCTGCTACCACCTATGATCTTTTGGAGATAAACTTTGTTTTCTAAGCATGTCTTGGCTTGGTTACCCCAAAGTGTGATTTGATTCGACCTTTGGTCACCCTTGTGAATTGGCTCTTTCACATACATAAGTTTTTTGGTAGCTTTCTTTTCTTTCCACACAACTGATAATTCCAGCCTCTATGTGTGGTGCTGTGGGTTAATGCACCAGACTGCAAAGCTGTTTGAACTGCAAGGTCAGCGGTTAAAGCTCACCAGCTGCTCCTTGAAAACCCTACTATACAGGGTCGCTATGGGTTGGAACTGACTCGACAGCACTTCACAACAACAACAACTGTTACTTGAAAGCCATTTAGTTTTTTTTTTTTTTTTAAATTCCTTCATCATTGTTATTGTTGTTGTTAGGTGCCATCGAGTTGGTACCAACCCATAGATACCTTATGCATAGCAGAACGAAACACTGCCCGAATCTGGGCCAACCTCACTACTGTTGCCACGCTTGAGTCCATCGATGCTGTCACTTGGCAGTCCATCTCGTTGGGGGTCTTCCTCTTTTTCTCTGACCCTCCACCTTACCAAACATGATATCCTTCTCCAGTGACTGGTCCCTCCTGACAATATGTCTGAAGTATGAGAGACGAAGTTTGGCCACTTGGCCTCTAAGGAGCACTCTGGCTGCACTTCTTCCAAAACGGATCTGTTGGTTCTTTTGGCAGCCCATGGGGCTTTCAAAATTCTCCTCCAACACCATAACTCAAAGGCATCAATTCTTCTGTGGTCTTCCCTAGCAATTTATTAGACTTACAAATTGCCTAGCAGTACGTCTGATTTAACTTTTTTAAGTATATTTTTCTGCCTTGTTGTCTATGCCCTTGAGAGTGTTGTTGTTATTCGATTCAGACCCATAGCAACCCTGTATAGGGTTTCCAAGGATCAGCTGGTGAGCTTGAACCACCAACCTTGCAGTTCAAATGGCTTTGCAGTCTGACGCATTACAGGGACTGCTTTATGTTTGCTGCATCATGGGAGCTCCATGAATGAGTTGAACGAATATTGTTTCACTCAGGGGTTCCTCTTCTGGGAGTATGAGGGGACTTCAGAAATGTTATGGGAAAGTAGAATGAAAACATTATGAATTATTTCCATGAAATTTTTGAAGCCCTTTCATATTTAATCTATAGATGTGAGCTGTTTATCTCTTGATATTGACATTGGACTGTGAGATCTTTGTAAATGAAATGTTTGATTCAGACTCTCTGAATTTAACCTTGAGTTGAACAATTCCAGTTCTTAGAAGGGTAGTTTGCTGTACTGCTAGACAGTTTCATGTTAAAAATTCTCTTTTGCTGTGAAACTGAGCATATTTTCAGACTTAATATCTGTAGTGTTACATATTTTAGAAACATGTAATGACATGCCATCAGAAACTTAAAGATAACCCTAATTCCCCCATCCACCTCCTATCCCCTTAAGACCTTTTTTTTTTTTTTGCGATAGCAATAAATCATGCTAACTGAGGACTTAAAGCAGTTTGGATAGTCCTATCTTTTATGCTTTTACCATTTCCACTTAAAAAAATTTTTTTTTTTTAAAGATTTCTATCATGCCATCCTGTGGTAAGGGTCTCTTTCAACCTCTCCTCTTTTTCTCTCTCAGTATACGGAGATATCAGAGTCCTTGCACTGGACTCAAATGTGTTGGTTTGTTGTTAAGTGCCATTGAGTGAATTCTGACCCTTAGCAACCCTGTATAGTGTTTCCAAGGAGCAGCTGGTGAGCTTGAACCACTGACCTTATAGTTCAAACCACTTTGCAGTCTGACCTATTAGCCCACAACACCACACCAGGACTCTGACGCCACACCAGGACTCAAATGTGGGTGATTCCAATTCATCTAGGAAGAAGCGTTCCTGAAGAAAGGCTTGGTGATCTGTTTCTGAAAAATGAACCATTGAATGCCCTGTGGAGCACAGTTGTAATTTGACAAATTTTCATGAGTTAGAGTTGACTTGATGACCAATGGTTTTTTGATTATATTGAGATTAATAAAAGTTTGCAGATCTAAAATCCTGGGCATGTAATCCAGGCTCGTAAAACATAGCTTACAAGATGTGTGAACTTGATCAGGTTACTTCATCTTTCCAAGATCAATTTAGATGCTAAATGGATATAATAATGATTTCTAAGAATATGTTTAAAGATTAAAATAGATTAAAATATGATTCCATTTCTGAATCATGGTATGTTCAATAACTATTGCTTTAAGCTTACTTAACTCTTTTGTCTTTTTTTGAAAGCATTTTTGTCTCTGATCTTTTTCGTTATTACTGTTTTTTTAACACACATGTACTTAGGTTTTTCACAGTCGTTATTTTGAGAGTCTCTTCCATCTCTCTCTTTATCTCTCTGACTCCTTTTCTGGGTTTTCTTCACATCTATAATTCTGTAAGACTCTTGGTGTGGCGCTGTAGGATAAGCACTGGACTGTGAACCACCAGGTCAGCAGTTCAAACCTATCAGTTGCTCCTCAGAAATCCTGTACAGTGTTGCTCTGAGTCAGAACTGACTTGACAGCACTTGGCAATGATGACAACAACATAATTCTATAATAATCCTCTCAACATCTTTAGATATATGTTCCCTGTAATTTTGTATTTAGATCATAACATGGCTTTCTTGAGAAATATTTTTCCTCTATGTATTTTCAGCTCTTCCCTACACTTACACATTCAGCCTTTATTATTCTTCCTGTGCAAAACATTTTGTCACCACTCTAATGGGTTGATGATGACAGGATCATTGTATATTACTTAGTTCCCCACTGAACCCCTCAATTAATCACTTGGTTGCTTTTCAAATCATTTAGTTGGGAAATGCATTTTTATTAAATATTCAATTAATTTAAGTGCAACAAAGATTTACTTAGTACTTACTTCTTATATCGCTTGCATTGTGCTAGTTAAACTAGTATAGGGCCTACATAGTTTGCATTGTTCATTTGTTCATTCATTTATATAATATGCTTTTCTTGAGTACCTGCTGGAATGAGTTAAGATTCAAGAAACTCAGACAGTTTGCCTGATTCCAAGGCATATTATTGAAAATTATATAATGATGTTTCAATTATAACAATCTAGACCTGAAACCAAGGGGATCTGGTGTGGCTCTGTAGGATAAGCACTGGACTGCTAATCACAAATTGATGGTCCAAATCTACCAGCTGTTCCTCAGAAACCCTGTATAGGATTGCTGTGAATCAAAACAGACTCTTTGGCACTTAACAACAACTAGACGTGAAACCATGTCATACCTACAGCCCCAGCAAAGGCTGTTTACCACCTCTTTCTGGGACAGGAATACCTTCTCAGCACAGGAGACAAAAGGGGTCTTCAGAAAGTTCATGGAAAAATGCCATTATCTTTAATGTCCATTTTCTGTTTAACTTAAAAAATCCCTTTACATAGGTTCTATTGGAACTCAGAGTCTAGAAAAAGATGAGAGCCTTACTATTGCTTGAAAACACTTGGTTATAAAGTCACTTTTGTGAAACTTAACGCTTAGGTCTCATATGTGACCCTCTCACCCTAATTGCAGGCATGCAACATTTATCATTAATCTGTACAGTTTAGGTACTCAGAACCAGCAAAAGAATGGAAAGATAGGAATGGTGAAATTATGGGCTCTCTTTTAGATGAACTAATTATTATATGCATCTGCTGCTTGTATATTCTCAAGCACGAATAACAACGTGAATATATAAAAATAATCTCATAATACGTAGGACACATCACCAAGTATTTCTGTCCCTGTCATTTCATTTACTTTTTGTAGAATTGCTAGGTGAGTATCTTAAGCACTGTTACTGTTAGGTATTAGCACAAAATTAGCACTGAATAATTATGTATGGAGAGTTTGCAAAGAATTTTTTCTCATGCTTCATTGTCAATTGTATTTAGATCCCAAGTCCAGGCCTGCCCATACCTAGGAGTCTAGGAGAATCCCATTTACATGTTGTGCCTGGGATCTGTCTCTTGTCAAGTGAAAGCTGTGCCGCCATTACTAACAATAACAGTTACACCTCACTCACTGAGTTGTGGCAAAGGTATAATCACTATTACATAGGAAAGCTCCACAAGTACAGCCCTTCATCTTTGGAAATATCAAATGTACCTTTTGAGTGACCACATTGTGATCTATCTTAAGTGAAAGTGAGTTCAATTCAATTAATTCTTACCTCTTTCCCCCAAATTTCTGAGATAACGTTGTGTCTTATACCCTTCTATATATATCAAAGTGCCTGCTGGCTGGCAAGTACTATATCCTCAGTAAACACTTATTGATTTTTTTTTTTTAAAGATGGTACTGCCCTTTTAAAGTCCAGTGCTGGGGAAATTTGTAAGCTATTTATATTTTAGTTTAGGATCCCCAAAAGCCTCTCATTTAATCCCCAATTTTTAAGTTCCTTTGATAGAGGCCTTATATGCACCACATTAAGAAGTTGAGTATTACCTGGAGGCCAAGGCAATTTACTTTTAAAAAATCTGATTAATTACATCACAATCAGCCAGGATGTCAGAAGATCTTAGTGCTGCTGATAGATGCTGACAGGTGAGGAAATTAAAATCAGGGAGGGAAGCAATTATGCACTGGCAAACATTACTTTAATGAGACGACCAAATCATTCATAAGCTATGGAATATGTGTGTTCTTGATAAATATCTCAGGGTGGCAGGTGAGAGAATGCATTTAAAAATCTCTTCATAAGAAGTTTGGGGCTGTTAGGTAATGGAGAATATTCCATGTTTGGCATTGGATGTCCTTGATCAAACCTAACATGTCAATTGCTTTTGGGGGCAGAATTTCCAATAATTGTGGTCCAATTTATTGAATTGTATAATTGAAACAAATTTTACTATAAATCGTCCTCTTTCCATCATCACTACCACAGAAAACATACCAAAATGCACTCAATTCAGATAAAATAAATCTTGCATTTCACAGTAGTTTAGGGATCAAAAAGACCAAAGTCTGTGAAAATAAGAAAAGGAAAATTTATATTGTCTAAAACAAGTTGGGAATTATAGTGCTAAGTCTTGAATGTGGGACCTTGTTCTTGAGTGTTCCTTATAAAATAGTGCCCCAGATTCAGAACATCTGGGGCCACCAGGCTCCAGAATTATGCATATATTGTTTTAGTGAAAGTGTTTGTAAGTCTCTGCTGCCATAATGCTTTATTTATGAGTTTTGACTTAGTGACCCTGTATAGGGTTTCCAACAGTGGTTTGAACAAGGTAGGCACCAAATGGTTGCCAGTTCAATGCCACATCAGGGACTTAAAAAAATCAAAGTGGAATTATTGTTCATAATGTTAGGAACATCATTCGTTGTTTATATTATTTACACATTACAGTGTCCTGGGTATGATGGCAGATTTAAGGAGTACCAAACCTGTTGAAATAGGTCTTTCTATTCTCCGTTTCTCATATCCCTCCATATTTTTCCTCTTTTTATCTCTACTGATTAATATTTTTGTTGTCATTCTTTTTTTCTTTCTTGGCTTCATTGCTGCCTCTTGTTTTATCCAAAGAATAGTAGAAATGATCAGCAATCCTGTTTTAGTCTTAGCTAGGTTTGAGGAGTCTAATTTTGACATAGATTTTAATTGATAGCTTGAAGTTCTGTAAGTTAGAGGTTTGGTATGCAGGTTTGTGTGTTTATTTTTGACTGAAGTTACTTGTAGGGATGAGAGTATTTTTCTTGGGAATGGATATATGGTTTGACGTAGGTGCTATGACAAAACCATAAAATGTGCAGAGGTAGCCAAAGATAATTGGCTTCATTACTAAGAGGTAGAATTGGGATTTGCCAATTGTGTTGATGGCCCATTGGAGAATCCTGTTATATTATGAAATGGCAGGAGTGACTGAGGACACAGGACATCTGAACACTGTGAGGTTGGGTTGGTGAACAGTCTTAGCTACATGGACTCAACTTTTCTGTTGTGTAATCTAAGAGTTAAAACCCAATGGTTACAGAATCTTGTTGTTTCTGTGGCTTGTGCTTTGAGGGTTTGCCCAAGGATGTTGCATCTCTGAAACTTCTCTGGGGAGAGATGAGAAAGTGTGCATCACTAACTTTGCATTGAACCTTTCTTCTGCCTCAGTAATGTGTCACCTTTTGTAGACCACAGATGTGATGTGAAGTCTTCTCTCTTTTTCACTTGCTAGAGGAGCAGAACTAGAATACTAAATGTGCTTTGGTGTGTTGACAGTTGTTATTTATATATTCCATGCCAATTTTCTCTTTCTTGAAGTTTTAAAATTTACCTCCTCTAAATGTTGTTGTTGTTGTGTTAGGTGACATCAAGTTGGTTCTGACTCATAGAGACCCTATGTACAATAGAACGAAATACTACTGCCTGACCCTGTACCATCCTGTATTATGTGTGACTTCACTGTTGCACCCATATGCCAATCCATCTCATCTCAATCCATCCTCTTCTTTTCCGTGGACCGTCTACTATATCTGACACAGTGGTCTTTTCCAGGGAACTGGTCCTTCCTGATAACATGTCCACCGTACATGAGATGAAACCTCACCATCCTTGCTTTTAAGGAGTATTCTGGCGTACTTCTTCCAAGGCAGGTTGGTTCATTCTTATGTCACTTCTTGGTATATTTAATATTCTTTGACAACACCTACTCTGGTAGCGTAGTGGTTACGAATCGGGCTGCGAACCGCAAGGTCAGCAGTTCAAAACTACCAGCTGTTCCGCGGGAGAAAGATGAGGCTTTCTGCTCCCGTAAAGATCAACAGCCTCGGAAACCCTGTACAGGATCGCTATGAGTCAGAACCGACTCCACGGCACACAACAACAACAAAGTCCATTGCATCAAAATAGTGTTCTCATACATGGGAGGCTGTGTTGTGTTGTTGGAAGAGTGTTTACTGATTTTAATGTCAAGATACCAAGGTTTAAATTTTGATCTGCTGTATTACCAATGTGATCTTTAAAGTTTGGTTCCCTTATTGGTAAAATTGAGGTAATAAGGTTGCATTTGAGTTATAGAGGGGTTGATTTTTGTTAGTGCTAGTATAATATTTTTTAAACTGTAAATTATAGTGTTATGAGATCATTGGTGTTCTGATTTTGGTGACAGATGCCAAGGATTTCTTGCAGAGATTCTCTCAACTGTGATCTTGCCTTAATTTGATTTGAATTCAACATGAAAGCTGGAAATTTTTATGTTACTTTCTAAAGTTCTTACAGTCAGCTTGGGAGCTCCATCTCTGGACTTAAGTTGTAATACAGTTTAGTGGATTATGAGCTGGGTTACTAACCTCAAGGTTAGTAGTTCCTTCATATCTATCAGTTGCTCCACAGGAGAAAGAAGAGACTTTCTACTCCTGTAAAGATTTACAGACTCAGAAGCCCTACACAGGATCAGTATGAGTCAGAAGTGAGTTAATGCATACAACCACCACCACCATATTAACTGTAGATTTGGCTGAGCCACTTCTTCAAAGCTTTGGTGATCACATCTGCAAAATGTGGGCAATACCCCTTTCATAAGGTGTTTGTAAAGTTAAATATGAGATTAATTTTTAAATGTTCGCTTTTTACGAGCTTGGTTTGTGTTAGTTTCCATTCTGCCACACCTGAGCTTCAGTTTCCTCACCTGTGAAGTGAGTGAAATGAACCCTGCCTTTCTTCTTCATCAGCAGTTCCAATCCACTAGCTGTTCTGCAGGAGAAGGCGGAGGCTTTCTGCTCCCCTAAGGATTTGTAGCCTCGGAATCCTACATAGGTTTGCTATGAGTCAGACTCAACTCGTTGGCAGTGGGATGGTTGGTTGGTTCTTAACAAGCTTGTTTTGTTGTTGAAAGACATAATGAATGAATGTGGAAAGGTTTTGAAACACAAGAAACTGCTGTATAGATATTATGAATTTTGATGATTAATGAATAAATACAGGCCTAATCCTCCAAAGTAAATTTTACCAATTTCATTTACAGTCATTAGCATTGCAGTTTGTGGAGCCCTGACCTGTGTTCATTGAGGATCCCAGGAGCCAGCCAGCTACTTGAGGTAAGAAAGGACCAGCATCTTCATGTTTATAAAATGCTAATAGATGTCTTACTCAATAATGTGTAAACTTGGCTTTACTCTCAATAGGAGAAATAACAAACGTTGTTTATGAACAACAAAATCTGAAAAATGTTCTAGATAGTGATCTATGCCCTTTTTATGTGTTCTTGATTTAATTTTCCCTTTAAGCTCCCATCGTTAAGATTTAATATTTAACGAATTAAAAACATATAGCTAAAAAGGAAAAAAAAATCCACAAATTTGGACAACACAGAAAATAAAAACTAACATTTGGTGAGTGTGCATAATGTATGGTGTCCTAGAATGTTCTATCCATTGCCTTACTATATCCTCAGCTAGTACATAGCAGGAGGGCTTTTTTCCAAACCTACCCAGTCTTTGTCCAATTAAATGTTTCACTACACTGTGCTGACAGTGTTTCCTAATTCTAAAGTGGCCATACTTTACTAGTCAGTTGCTGTCTCTTAGCTGCTCAACAGATCATCTCGATTGGACATAATCCAAATTTACAACAGAAAATCCTAGCAGCAGAGGAAATGTACTAGAACCTTTTGAACCCTTGAACCCACAGTGTCTGTACACTACTCTTGGTGGGGATCAGTGCAAAGATAATGCACCTTTGGGCAGAATAATATACTCATCTTGAAATTGCCAAGAAAAGGGAGTCCAATCACTTTATTTTTTTTATTTTGTGAATTGAGTGAAGGTTTATGGAACGGATCATCAGTTTTACAATCAGCAAATCATATACCTGTTTCAATATGATTACAGTCCCCTTACATACCATCAGTTAACCGTATTTACTTCTTTCCTTTAACTCTTGCCCCCCTCCCTGTGCCTCTTGGTACCCTCATTTTCCTCTGCCACCTTCCCAGTCACTGTCTTTTAAATGGAAGCATGTTACTCTTATAATTTGCAATGTGGCTAGTTATTAGGTAACCAACTAAGTAAAGCTGCACCTCCCAGTGAACTTTGCTGTGTTTTATGGAATCCCTTAGAAATCTTCGCCAAAAAGGATGAAGTAATCAATAAAGTGTTTCTAACTGCAGGCCCTATAAAAGAGTGGAAGATTTGATATCAGCATTTACAATACTGTAAACATTTGTTCTGCTGAATTTTCTTGTTCATCCTTTGGCATGTTGTTTTCATTATCTTGTCCCACAATCATAACTTCAGTTACATAGATCATTGAAAGAATAGAAGTATGTGGGTAATTCCCCATATTTGTAGAAGTTAGCAATTTAAAATTGAGAGGAAGTTACAGTGTTAGGTTAGTATGCTTTCCAAAGGTAATACTCATCCTATACAGGAAATAGAAGCACATCAGCTGCAACTATTGTGGATGATGTATGGACTGTGAAACTCGTCTATAATTATATCAGGCATAGCAGCCCCTTGCGTTATTTAGTTTTTATTCTTTTCTCTACAAAGGAGAAGGTTATAAAAGGCAGTAGCCAAATATGCTGAAAGGGGCTCCTGCCCCTCTCTTGGTTCCTATCCAGTACTTAGCTCCCCAATAAAAACTTCCTTCTAAAGTCGATTTTCATGTATATCAAAAAAGAACATATTATAAACATGCACCCAGCACTTTTGATAACTGTGAAGCAGAGAGCTAACTCTTTTTATTTTAAAAATGGAGATTATTGGACTAACCTTATTCAAAATGCCAATTGTGAAATATTAATAGAATTAGCTTTAAAAAGTGGGTCACTGTGCCCTATCACACTGAAATTCACCTGCAAACTACTACAGTAACAATTGCTATGGGAGTTAATTCTCACTCTGCTGACTCCTTATGAATAAAGGTAGAATTGTGCTCCATGTGGTTTTCCAAGTAGCTCACCAAACCTTTCTTTTGAGGCCCCTCTGGGTGAACTCAAACCTTCAATCTCTCAGTTAACATTTAGCTGAATTAAGTGCTAATCATTTGCACAGAGAAGAGTTTACATAAACCTTGAAAGGTTACAAAAAAAAAAAAAAAAATTGCTCTTGAAAAAAAGAACAGTTTTTTTCTGTCTTATCTACCCATGTATCTATTTGTATTTATCTGTTTACTATTTATTTATGTATCTCATTTCTATTTTTTGTAAGTGGGTTCTGTTAGGAAGAGAAGAATAGATATCTCAGTAACCTTTTGGAAGGTAAAAAAGTAAATACTCTGGGGCATGCTGTAGAATTTTAAAAGACTATTTTGGTAATAATTGGTATCAGTGGCAGTAATGAAGAGAGAATAGCAGTTTAAATAAATTATTAGACTCGACAGTAGACGTGTCAACAGGTACCCAATTAATGAGTGTAATCACTGTTTTTCTCTGCTTTCAATGTTGAGCCACTGACTGTGGTGTGCTCCCTGTTCCATTTCCAAACCAAATCTATTTAAAGCTGCACTTCATGGAATCTGAAACGGTATACCCTGTTTACTATTTAGAGCTGATGGCTAATGTTCTTTAATAGGCAAGATCTGTACTTGAGCAAGAACAGGCTCTGGCCTCCTGTAGACCGCTGATTATCCCTGTTTTCCACAGGGTGATTCATTAGCAAGGATGAATAATACCCAGTTAATTCGCATGGACTTGTCTATATTGCCAGAATGAGTTGTTTATTTTAATTTGTTGGAAAGTGTGATGGTCTGTATTAAATCAGAAAAATCAGTTGTTTTTTGAGGTGGAGGTAGAGATGGTCGTTATAAATGAAATTACTCTCCTAGATAGAGCTGTATCAGTTGGTCATGGTATGATTTCTTGTTCTATTACCTAGGATTTTATGTCTGAGCCAGTTCCTTCTTCCTCCTGTTGCCTGTGGTTCTTCAGTAGAGGCCTATAACTCTACTGAAAATTGTAATTCTTCTGTTGAGCTTTTGCTTTTCTTACGTATGAGAAGAGCAGTGATTTAAGTTTTTATGTACTTTGGTTGGGCATTTATACATTGGTTGTTCCCTACTTCCCAGCTATGTCGTTACTTGTAGTTTCTGGTTAGAAAGAAAAATAATCCGTTTCTACAGGTTCCTTTTCTCTATGACATTGATCCATAGTCTGGGACTCATTTTTCGAGAATTTGGTGAACTCATGCACAGTTAATATCGATGGACTCCTCTTTTGTTGTCTCACTTTTTCAGCGTGAGTCATTGGACCTTTAAGGAGAATGGTAAAGCCAGCAGGGCTTTAAGAATCAGCCTAAATTCTCTCATTTTGTACATGGAGCTTATGGTAATGGAGTTAGGGAGGGAATCTCATAGGTGGCAGATCCTGGACTGGAAATCTTTGTTCTGACTCCATAGTTATATCTTGTTTTAGTAGAGAAAGCTCTTTCTAGAAACTTCCTTTTCCCTTCCTAGTGCTTAAAGGGTCAGTGTCTATGAAGCAAAACTAACCTCGGTGTCCCCAAAAGGAGGTGAAAGGTCCCTAAAACATAAATGAACTCCAGACATCTTCATTAATTCCATGTGGCAGGGGCTGTAAGGACATCTCTGACTACTTTGCACCATTTTTATTGGGAGTCTGCAGATCTCCTTGTAGTCAGTCCTTCCTGCAAGAGGTTATTTGACTCTGACATCATCACTACCTTTTCCACCCACTTTCTGCCTTTTTCTGGTCCAGTAAATTATAGGAAGCTGAGCTGGAGCTCCTAACTGGATGTTTACTGCAGATTGTTGGTAACATTAATTAAGAAATGACAGACAAAGGATTAATAAGTAAGAGGACAGGAAAATAATAGCCAACACAGTGAAATCTAGTTCAAGGCTTGCAATTCTGTGTTGCTGGACTACACAAGATTAATAGCAGTGTCTCTCACTCCTTCAGACTCTTCGCCCTGCCTTGTTCTGGTAGGACTGGGCTGGGACTGAGAAGCAGCTGAGTGAATCGTTGACAGACCAAGCTCATGCTTTCATGGAACTTTCATGGACCAGAGAAGAGAGCAGAAATTGGTTAAATTGGTTTAACCAATGATCAAATTGGTTAAAAGATACCTTAGTAACTCTAAACTCTTATTTTGGCTCTCACAGCACTGAGATTAAGAGATTAGAAAATAATTTTACTGTGTCTGAGATTTCAGTCCTGGCTTTAATTAGTGCATGGTCTTTCTCTGGCCTTAGTTTCTAGGACATTGGAGAAGTGAGTATCAAAGGTCCTTTTTGAATTCTGATTTCTCATCCTATACCCAGGAGCCCATTGCAAGTTTGCAGCAGATCCTGGTTCTAGAATTTTCTCTGGCTGGAGGTGTTCATGATTGTATCATCCATTGTCCATATTTTCTAAACAGCACGTTTAAATCTCTCAGCTTTGTTGTATTGAATCAGTTTCTTCTCTGTAGGCTGTCAGCTCCTTGTCGGTTAAGGGATTTGTCTAAGACCTTTGGTCCTAATTTGTGTGTATATGAGTTTGTTGAGGTTGTTGTTGTTATTGTTGTTAGGGGTCATTGAGTCAGTACCGACTCATAGAGACCCTTTGCACAATAGAACTGGATTATGGAATGTTTGGAAACTCAAACGAAATCTCTATTCTGGAAAATTCACATCATCACAGAATGTTGTCTATAATTTCAACCTTTTTAGATCCTCTGGAGACCCGTACATGGCGTCTATGTTAAATAAAAGATTAATTTTCTCTATGTGGCACTGTGAGTTAATGTACTGGACTGCAAAGTCAGTTTGAACCACAAAGTCAGTGGTTCAAGCTCACTAGCCACTCGTTGGAAACCCTGTACAGGGTCGCTATGGGTCAGAACCTACTTGACAGCACTTAACAACAACAACAACAACAACAAGATGACATTTGAGTGACATACATTTCCTGTTGCTCTTGGCTTTTCCCATAGTGCAGCTCTTCTGCTCTGTGTGGGCCTCATTTCTGAGTAAGACTCTGTACTTTTAGGCATCTCAACTTCTGAGTTATTGTTTAATATTGTAATTCTTACTCTGTTCATTTCATTCTTTCACTCTCTCGACCACACTTCTTCAAAAGAACCTGTTAAATGTTAGGCACTTATTCAATATTATATATTGGTGGTGGTGGTTATATGCCATGGGGTTGGTTCCGTCTCATGATTTTCTCTCATTTTTCATTCAAGTAAACTGAGCTTAGAGAGGTTGGCTAATTTGTCCAAAGTCATAGACCTTATAAATAAAAAAAAGCTTGGATTTCAATCCAGATCTGTTCTAGAATATATGAATATCTTCAGAAGTCTCATTGAATATGAACAGGGTCAATGAAACAAACTCATGAAACATAGGAATACCTGGTGGAGGTGTTGTGCCGACTGGTAGAAAATGGTATATGGGCCCCAGAAGAGTATAGAGAATAGATTTTATGAAGGTTAGAGAGGGACAAAAATCACACATTCTGATTTATTTATAATTCATTAATTAAATCCTTATCTGACCAATCAGGGCAGAATAAAATATGTCGGACTATTGTATACAGTGCATTATACATAACTCATAATTTTTCCTTCTCTCAGCTTCCCTCAGCTTAGTCATCTCCTTACCGCCATTTTGTAAATGAGATGAGGGAGGGCAAAGAGTGGTTGGGCTCACAGTACCCTGGCCATACAGTGAGTTATCAACATTGGAATTTTAATGTTTTGGGGGAATCCATTTGTTATTATTATTTTTTATATCAAGCATGAGATTTTAACAGTGATAGACTTCTGACCATGCGTAGATCAGCACAAATGCAGATGTGAGCAGCTAGAATTCAGATGCTGCCAAGTTGTAATGACTGCCACATGTGTGAGGTTGATATTTAGTGCTTAGTGACCCACTGTGAGAAGTCGTGGGAGCCAAGGCAGTGAAAACCAGTGTCAGAGACGGAAGAGGCGGGAAAACGGAGACTCAGAGAAGGAACGGAACTATGACAGCAGGTTTATGCTAGAATAAGGACCATACTTTGCAATAGCACCCTTTAGTATTTTCAAGCAATTGCTATGCATACAATGATAAGGAAGATATACCTGGGTTTGAAGCCCAGCATTTATTAACTGTGTGCCTTTGGATAAGTTAATTATGTCTTTGGGTCTCAGTTTTGTTATCGATGTTGTGTATGCCATTGAGTCAGTTCTGACTCATAGTGACTCTTTAAAGGTTTTCCAAGACTATAAATCTTTAAGGAAGCAGAGTCTCATCTTTCTCCCATGGAGTGGCTTGTGGATTCGAACTGCTGACCTTGAAGTTAATAGTCTAGTGCGTTACCCACTGCACCCCAGCAGACAGAACTATTGTGAATATAAATGAAACACCAGTATGCTGTTCAGTACAGGGAAGTATTATTGTCAGTACAATTGATAAACCTTTTCACAGCCCCAAGAGACAGAGTTGTCCTGTTTTTACCTTATCTTCAGCCTGAAGGACCTTGCTTTATATAGTCTGAAAACCAGCAGCATTACCTGGGAGATTGATAGAAATGCCTATATCAGAGTCCACATCTTAACCGTGTGGTAACTCATATGCCTGCAGTTAGTTCACAGAGGTTGAGAGCACAGTTTTAGGTTGTAGCTATTGGTCCTGGTCTACTGACAAGGACTGTTATGCCAACAGTATTCTTATGGTATACTGTACCCATGGCTTGAGATAGCTGGAGAGAAACTGTCAAGTCTCTCCTTAGGGATAATGGGGAGGCCTGGTTGAAGGGATCCAAAAGGCTTTATCTTTCAACGCCCTTCATTTCCTCAGAAGTACTATTCACAAGGGGTCTGACTGGGATTAAATCTCAAATCTTTCTGATTCCAAAGTCCATGTTCTTTTCATTAAACCAGGATGTGTCAGTAAAGAAGAATGCTGGGCTGTGTGTATGATAACTCTCCATTCCCCATAGTGTTCATATTTCTACACTGGCTCTTTTATTCTATTACTCAATTCCTAGAGGAGAAGAATAAAAAAAAAACAAAAAAAACTTGAGTTGAAAGCCAGGATCCTGCAGCTTAATCAGTTACAGTATTTTCATTTTTTAATGAGGGTGACTATTGTGAAATAAATAATTATTAATTACTCAAAACTAATGAAATATTTTAGTTTCCTTGCTAAAAAAGCATATGGAAGCTAAAAGAAAGCATATGGGTGTTTTTCAGGAAGCATATTGGTGAATGGACAAATTACAGTGGTGCCAATATGCCTTTTCTGTCTGGCTGGGGCAATCACTACGTGTGTTGGCATCTGAGTTCTTGTGTGTTTAAAAGGATTTTCTAAAAATTCCCATCTGATGTGTGCCTTGGGTTGCCTCTGGAATTATACAGCTCTGGCTCATGATACTTTCTGCCATTCTTCCATCAAGACATTACTGGTTTAATGTTTACTAAGAATAAAGCCTTTGATATAGGTAACTATCATGGAGTCCTAGTGTGGTGCTGTGGGTTAATGCGCCAGACTGCAAAGCCATTTGAACCGCAAGGTTGGTGGTTCAAGCTCACCAGTTGCTCCTTGGAAACACTATACAGGGTCACTACGGGTTGGAACCGACTCGACGGCACTTAATAACAATTAACATAGGTAACTATCAGGGGTCCTGGTGTAGCCCTGCAGGATAAGCACAGGACTGCTAACTGCAAGATCCGTGGTTAAAACCCACCCCACCTGTTGCTCTTCAGAAACTCCATACAGGGTTGCTATGAGTTGGAACTGACTTGGCCTACAACAACAACAACAACAACAAAGTTAGTTGCTATGGTTTCTTTCCATGTGTCACCTCATCCCCTGCAGTAGACTGAATGGGCCTACCCAGCTGCTGACTTTACCAGGTGGCATGAAGTCAGGACACTTGGGTTCTGGGCCCTCTCCTGTGGCCTCTAGGTGAGAGACTCAATATAACAATTTTCTGCCATGGTAACAGCAGTGCCCTAGAGGCCACAGAATTGGAACCTTTTTACTTTATTCATCAGGACTGCTGGGTGAGACCCTGAGCCAGCCATTGAACCTTCTTGTAGCAAATTTCTTACTTGTAAAATTCAGTGATAATACCAGTACTCCTTAGCTCACAGGCAAGACTATTTATCCAGTTTGTAGTCCTTGCTCTTTGTTCCTCTCTTTTCGTTTATGTCTCTTCTCCTTTGCTACAAACTTAGGAGGTCTGGTAAGACGCTTGATGGATTTGGAGGTAGATGGACGTATTTTAACTTCTTTGGTGATTATACACATCTAGTTTTTTAATGATCAGAGACACAATGCTATGTTTGAGAAGGTATTTGGCTGAGTATCAGAAAACAAATGTTCCAGACCAACCTGACTGGGTAAACATTTACATATTATTGTTGTTAAGTGCCGTTGAGTCAATTCCGACACATAACAACCCTGTATAGGGTTTCCAAGGAGCAGCTGGTGAGCTTGAACCACCGACCTTGCAGTTCAAATGGCTTTGCAGTCTGGTGCATTAACCCACAGCGCCACACCTACCAAATGCAAGGTAGCTTACCAAGAAATCAGAAGAGGGAGCTGGCATTGTGTGTGAAGATGTTTGATTCAGGGCCATCCATGACTCAATGTGATGTTGGCGAGCTCAGTAATTGTGCTTTAGGGGTGATAGAATTTGGGGGACTGTTTGTATCTGAAGGTTTCATACAGGATTAAGAATTGGAGTTTGTTTTGAAAAACAATTAAATGCATTTTGATGGAGTTGAAGACTAAATCACCTTAATACATCATGGATGAATCTTGAAAACGTTATGTAGAGTGAAATAAACCAGTCTCCAAAGAATGAATATTGTTTGATCCCACTTATATGAAATATGTAAGTTAGGCAAATGCATCGGAGCAAAAGTTTACAGGATATTATCAGCAGTGGGTGAGAGGGAGGGGGGAGGAGGACTCAATGTTTAGGGGACATTGAACTTTTTGTTAAGTGATGATGTAAGTTTAGAATGAATAAGGGTGATGTTGAAAAACACGGGGAACATAATTATGTCTCTGAATCATACATGTGAAAAATTTTGAAATGTTGAATATTTTGTAAAATGTATATGAGAGTATCAAAAATTTCTTGGGAAAGTGAAAGCTTTCCATGAACATTTTGACGGCCCTCATATTTACCACAATAATACTAATAATTTTAATAAATTTTATAATAATAACATTTTACATTTTTATACATAATAATAAAATAATATAAATTTTAAAAAATCAGCTTGAGGCAGGACCCAGAAACCGGCAGATACCACGTATGTCTAAGGAACTGGCCTAGATTATTGTAAACATGTAGTTGAGATAACTCACTTCTTTTCTTATGGGTCTTAGTCTCCCCATCTGTGAAATGAGAGCTTTGTACAAGATGATTTTTACAAAGCTTTCTATCTCTGAGTTCCAGTTAAAATTCTACAGGGATTCGTACTCCACAGCCAGCTAAGCCACTTAGCTAAGGCCTGTTGAATAATGACCACAGAGCAGGACCTGGAGAACCTCATGTCCTGTCCCATTTCAGTACTTTCTCCCACTCTACGTAGCATTATGGCAATGAGGGTGGTGGGGTGTTAGCCACTATTTTTCTAGCTTTTTATGTTTGAAGCACAGGCTGCTAAAAATGACCAGAGACACAAAATAGACTTGACCATCCCAGATACTGATGATACTTCTCCTGCAGCGAGTCAGCTCTTAACGTCACTTCCCTCCATTTTGCCCTAATGGGTCTAGCTTTCCTGCCTCAAGATCTCTTACCTATCTGGCCTCCGAGGGAAACTCTCCTTTCCACTTATTAGCTCTGCGCTATAGTCTTCACGTTACCCTTGGGTTTAACATTCACCTAACTTCTTTGGATGTGTCATCTCTCCTTCTCCCCATACAACATATTATATGGGTACTGAGGCAAAGGCCTGCCTTCTGTTTCTCTGATTTCACTTTTATCTCCTGGTAGGAGCTCTGGTAGCTTAGTGGTTACAAATTGGACTGCTAACCTCAAGGTCGTCAGTTCTAAACTGCCAGCAGTTCTGCGGGAGAAAGATGAGGCTTTCTGCTCCTGTAAAGATTTACAGCCTCGGAAACCCTGTGCAGGGTTGCTATGAGTGGGAACCGACTCCACGGTAATTAACAACAGTAACAGCAGTACCACAGATAAAGTGCTCAATAAAGAAATAAGTCACTATGTGTTTTTCATAGCTTTGCCTGTACTTACTGCTTGTTTTGAAAATGTATTTGATGCTTAGTTGTTGTTGTTAAGTGCCATCGAGTCGGTTCCGACCCATAGCGACCCTGTACAGGGTTTCCGAGGGTGTAAATCTTTACGGGAGTAGAAAGCCTCATCTTTCTCCCGCGGGGCGGCTGGTAGTTTCGAACCGCTGACCTTAAGGTTCGCAGCCCGATTCGTAACCACTATGCTACCAGAGCTCCTTATTTGATGCTTAGAGGCTTATAGAATTTCAGAATTGGGAAGGAACTTAAAAACTACTGGTGAAGCTCAGCGTCTGTGTCCCAGGACAGAAATCAGTTGGCTGGCTTTACTGGCACAGCTAGTGGCAGGTCTGAGAATGACGCCTACATCTGACTAAGCAGTAGAGAACTGGTTGGCACCCAGGCCCCTGCTGCAGTTCAGCTGGCCGTGGCTGGGAGCTTCCTTTTATGAATACTATTAGAAATCATGATAGGCCATGTTGTGTTGCTGTGATATCAAACAGATGGAAATAAGCAGACATCTATTGAGCCTCTACTCTGTGTGGCACTGTCAGATAAGCACTGGATTGCTAACCACAAGGTCAGGGGTTGAAACCTATCAGTTGCTCCTCGGAAATTCTATACAGGGTCGCAGTGAGTTGGAACTGACTTAATGGCACTTAATAAATCTGCAACAGGCCACATGAGAAATACTGTCACATAATAAATATAATGTCTTTAGTTGTCAAAAGCGGAAATTCCCACTCCTGCATGAGAGACAGTTGTGCAAACCATTACATGCTAAAATATTGAAGTTTGAGTCTACTCATGAGTGCCTTAGAAGAAATGCCTGGCTATCTGCTTCTAAAAAACCCACCAGTAAAAATCCTGTGGAGCAGTTACACTTGGGCTCATATGGGATCTTCATGAGTTGGAATTGACTCAATAGCAACTGGTTTTTTTGTTTTTCTCTTTTAGCATGAGAGAGACATGTTGTTTGTAAACAGAACATTTAGCAACAGATGCTCCCTGTAGCTCTGAAAGGCACACTGTGGTACATGATGCTATCTTAGAACATGGTTATGAGGGTCCCATTTTCACAAGAAGCGAAAATAAGCAGAAGGAATGATCACAAGTCAGGTGAGAGGGCCTGTGGTCACTTGAGTCTAGCAGAGGACTCAGCTTTCCCACGCACTCCCCTCTGCGTACACACATCTCTCCGTCTCTGAAGATCTGGCTCTTGGATGCCTCCTGCTCAAGCATACTCAAGTATTGGTCATACTGGCTTTGACTTGCTCTTATTGCCTCGTCTCCTTTCTCACCCTTACTTCGTAACCCTAACTACTGCCTCTATTTCCTTCCTATTTACTCGTCTCCTTCGTCTTTTGCTTCCCTCTTTCCTCTTCACCTGAGTTAAACCCTGGGTTGCCCAAGGCCTTGAAGGTGCTCTGATGGCAGAGTCCTCTGGACTGGACAGCGTATCTGCTGCCAGGGAAGACGATACCCAAATCTGCTAAATTCACAGTAAAAATAGCTTCTGATCTATGGGTCTCGGTATTAAGCAAAATGATATTAACGAGGTTTGAGTGTCGCTCTAAAATGTGGCAGCTGCACACCCATCTTGGCTGCTTTTTCTCTACCTCTGGCAGCTTGCGAGCAGTGTTACCCATGACGCTCCTTGGGCTCTGTTTAGATCAGCTATTTTCTGAAGGAGCTCCTGACCTTCCCCACAATAGAAATCGTTGATGTGGCCATGTCAGTGCCTCTTCAGGAACTGTGGGACTGAAGCCTCCAGTTGTCACATGGGAACTGTAGTTGGGTACAGGCGCTGAATTCTGGGGAGTAAGGAGAACTTTTAAATATCTTCTACTCTTATCTATGAAAAGACTGAAGCTCAGAGAGTGGAAGGAACATGTGCAAGGTCACAGAGAAGTAAGGACAAAGCTAGGGCAAGAACCCAGGCCTCCTGATGCCCAGTCTTGTGATGTTTCAGCTGTACCACATTGACTCAAGCCTGGCCAGGCATGAAGGCAGTGGATGGAGATAAACCAGGGCTG
Source organism: Chrysochloris asiatica (assembly GCF_000296735.1). Taxonomy (NCBI): domain Eukaryota; kingdom Metazoa; phylum Chordata; class Mammalia; order Afrosoricida; family Chrysochloridae; genus Chrysochloris; species Chrysochloris asiatica. Next base: position 5,273,387 of record NW_006408695.1, on the reverse strand, counting down.
GGGACCACTCAGAGAAGAGGAAGTAAGGGGGAGCTATGCATAGGAAGTAGTGATAGATGGCCAGCAATGTCTGTCCCAGCACAGCTGACCTATCACATCCCCTGACTAGATGTTTAAAAGACAAAGTACTGCCACCTTCTCTATTGCTCTGGACCCTGTTTTGAGCTCATGTTGTTGTTCTTAAATGCCGTTGAGTCAGTTCCAACCCATAGTGACCCTGTATAGGATTTCTGAGGAGCGGCTGTTGGGTTTGAACCACCCAATTTGTGGTTGAAACAGACCTTGTGGTCCAGTGCCCTGTGTCTCACAGCGCTACACCAGGACTCCGGCCTCACATACGGTCTCACATAAAATTCCGCCAGAGCTGTTGCCAGTACTGTACTTGTTTTGTGCTTTGTTATATAATGCCAAGTATTCTTCATATGAAGGAACCCTGGTGGTGTAGTGGTCAAAGCACTCAACTGCTAGCCAAAAGTTGTACTGTTTGATCCCACCAGCTCGTTTGCTAGAGAAAGTTGGGGAGGTCTGCTTTTGTAAAGATTTACAGCCTTGCAAACCCTATGGGGGCATTTCTAACTTGTCCTGATAGCTTCTCTGTGAATATTTTCAGTCATGACACTCTTGTTAGGTGCCCAACTCCTAGTGACCTGTATAGGGTGTTTGAGGAGCAGCTGGCAAACTTGAACCGCTGGCCTTGCGGCTCAAACTGACCTTGAGGTCGAGTGCTTAACCTAAGGCACCATACCAGGACTCGTACATAGACTTAAGTAAGAATGATTAGAACCCAAGAAAATTTTTGCTGACGTGTAATTAGTTGAATGCATATGAAGTCTTACACTTGTTTTGCTAATTGTTGTAAAAGATGGTGGATGATGATTTTGGGGAACAGTTTTCTATAGAGTCTGTTAAGACTTCCTGTACGTTTTAACTTAATTCTCATAAAACCCCATATGGTGTCTATGAGTATCCTCCTACAATGAAGAAGCTGATGTTATGTGACCCGCCACATTCACTTCAAGCAATAAGTACAGATTTGATAATGTTCTAGATCTTCTATCTCAAAATATTACAGTGTTTCTCCTTCTCTTCCCCGCTTCTTATTGAAGAGGTATTGTTTTGTAACAGTGATTCAGCCTTCTACTGAGGAATCTTCTGGTTTATTTAGATTGTAACCTAGTCCTTAACAGTTTGTAAAACAATTTTGTGGCCTCAGATTAAAACAGTAAATTGTTACAATGCTTTGAGCAAGACTTTAGCTAATATGTTTTCACTAAGACAAGGAAAAAAGACTGTTATTTTCTTACCTTCTTTAATTTCCTTAGTTTGAAATAAGCTTTTACATAATATGTAAGACTGCTTTAAAGCTGAACAGATATGGGTACATACAGAATATGTAAGGGGAATAAAAAGGCCCCAATGAATTGACTATTTTAGCCAAAAACAAAATTAGATCACTTTTCTAGATACAAAAGAAGTGTTCAGGAATTTATGAATGGTACAACTACAGCCCAGATTTTGGTTGATTCTGATGTTTTATAGATTTTTCTCAACATTATGCCATATTCTTTAGATGATGTCCTTTTATTGGACTTGTGTATGAATTTTGTTGGTAACCTCTGCATCCTTTCAGAAAACAAAACAACCACCCCAAATCCTGATCAGTGTTCTTTTCTATGTATGTGCTTAGGTAGAACAGCCCTGCCTAATTTAAATTTCAGTCCAGAGGTAATGCTGATTTGTAGTGAGTATAATATCTGAATATATATAGACCCCATGCTTCTTTTTGTATCTTAACTTTCCAGGTGTTTAGGGAGAGGATGAGTTGAATTACAATGATATATGTCCAGAGAGAAAATTGAACACACACATTAAGCTGTGAGTCTATTTCTGTATTTTGTGTGTGTCTGTGAGAAAGAAAGGGAAGAAAAGAGATTAGCGATAATCTTTCATGGTTTATAAATACTTAAAATAGTCTTACATACATATTTTAAATATAATGATTTTGAAATAGCTTAAGAAATGAATTGAAATCAAACTCAGGGTTGGGACAGTGGGGAATGAAAATGGCATCTTTTGTTTTACAATATAAATCCCGATATCCCAATGGTTGTACCAGAGTCAATTCTGACTCATGAGGACTTTACAAGGCAGTAGAACTGCCCCATAGGGTTTCCAAGGCCATGATCTTAATAGAAATAGACTGTCAGGTTTTGCTCCTCCAGAGCAGTTAGTGGGTTGGAATGGCTGACTGTTAGGTAAGTAGTTGAGCATTCAACTATTATGTAACCAGGACCCCTTTGTTTTATATGTAAAGTGAAAAGTTTAAAAATTGTGCTGCTTGGTGTTAGATGGAAATCAAATACTAACTTCATACTTCATTTAGGAACATTGTTGGTCTTGGGAGCTTGAGCATTCTTACAACCTTTCTAAATTACTTCAGCTCCCAGTGATAACATTGTTAAGTGACACAGGTCGCTTTTGACTCAGAGCGACCCTGCCTAGGGTTTCCAAGGAGTGGCTGGTGGGTTTGAACTTGTGATTAGCAATTAAGTGATTACCCTATAATGCCACACCAGGACTCCATAGTGATTCTCAAACTCTGTTTAATTCTGTAGAATAGTTACTGTGAGTAGTGGTCCAGAGAGAATGCTGTATGCTACAAAGGATGTATGGGTGGGATGGGGAGAGAAAGAAAGAAAAAGACACTTTGTACTTGAAGTCCTGGTGTGGCACTGTGGACCACAAGGTCTGTTTGAAGCACAAGGTTGGCGGTTCAAACTCACCAGCCACTCCTTGGAAAAGAAACTCTATGCAGGGTCACTGTAAGTCAGAAGCAACTCGACAGCACTAAACAACAACACCCTTGCATGGTTGACATTGTCTGCCTTGCTGTAAATTGTTTATGTGTTTGTTTCTGCAAGTAGGCTGTAAGCACCATGAAGATAAGTTGTTGTTGTTGTTGTCAAGTGCCACTGAGTCAGTTCTGACTCCTAGCGACCCTGTATAGGGTTTTTGGGGCTTTCACTCTTCATGGGAGCAGGAATCCTCTTCTTTCTTCTGCAGACCTTGTTATTCACAGAGCAGTGCTTATCGTAGGGAGACACTGCATTCCCCTTGAAGATAAGAGAGACAGTTTTATGTGTCTTCATGTTCTTGATAAATCCCTGGTGAGGCAGTGGGGTAGGCATCAGGCTACTAACCAAAAAGTAGGTGGTTTCCGCTCACTGCAGCTCCAGGGGTATTCAATCTGGGTCTGTAAAGAAACCCTATGAAGTAGTTCTCCTGTGCCCTACAGTGGAACTATGAGTTGCTGTCAACTTGGTGGCAGTGGGTTTGGGTGGGTTTGTCTTTGACAATAATTTTGTGAATTTGGATGTAGTAAACTGGTGTGGTGGTGTGGGCTAATATGCTAGACTCCAAAGTCGTTAGAACCACAACCTCACGCTGCACCTTGGAAACCCTATACAGAGTCTCTATGGCTGTATAACTGGCTCGATGGCACTTTAACAACAAATTTATAAAATCCTGTGCTTGGAATTCACAAGGTTACTCAGCTGCTTTGACGTCAGTCTATTGCTCTTGAATTCCCTCTGCTTCATAGACTTTCTGTGGAGTAAAGACACGTTGTCCATCTGTCTACTTTAGGAGTGAAATAGCCTGTTTACACACTGGCCCAAACTGTCACTGCAAGAAAAGTTTTTGTATATTATAAAATGTTATAGAGCTAGGGAAAATATACACATATAATATATAGAGTGCATATATATGTACATAGATATATGATCTGTTCCTTGTCACAATATTTAACCCAAAGTGCTATTTACAGTAATGAATCAAAATGTCAGTTTTAAAAATATGAAGTGTCAAAGTGTTCCCACGTTGCGGGAAAGTTTGATGTGACAGTTTGTTAATCATATGACTATTATATCAAATGTGTCTCAGAATGTTTTTTGCTCAATGCTCTTTCTTGAAGGTTCCTCACACTTCTTTAGTGAATTCCTAGTTCAAGTTACAACCCAAAGAGCACATTTAGGTTCCATGTCTCTCACACCTCACACAAATGCTGCTATGTTTTTCTGTACTTACAACTGAATGGATTCACATCATTTCAGAGTGGTTTTGATTTTGTGCCTGACACATTTATGTATAGTAGCTTAAAAAAAAAGTCCTCTACTGTAATTTTAATTTTTGTTGTTTTCACTGCAGAACTGTCATATAAAACTTAACTTATAGAATGGATGTTTTGTATGTTTTCCATGGTATAAATTGGATGTTGTTGTTTCCCAGTGCTCACTCCGACCTTGGGCACATTTTTTGAATTTTGCTTTGCATGTTGATTATTCCAACTTCTTCATCCCACTTAAAGGGCAGATTCATAGAGCCTAAACATAATATGTTGAAGAAAAGACAGTGTAGTTTCTTTTGGGTATATTTATGGTCTGGCTTCTTACCAGCTACATGTCCACGTACTATGTTGATTCTCTGGGTATCAGTTTCCAAGGTCAAACTGGTAAAAGGTGAAATTAGATTGTTGTTTTTATTTTTAGGTGCTGTCGAGTTGATTCTTACCCATAGAGACCCTGTATAGGGTTTCTGAGGAGGGCTAGTGAGCTTGAACCACCGACCTTGTGGTTCAAACCAGCCTTGCAATCTAGTGCATGAACCCACAATGCCACACCTGGATTAGATCAGTGAATTTTAAAATGTGTATTACAAGGAGCCTAAAGTTCAGAGTAGAAGTAGGGCCTCCTATAATGAGGTGCAGGGTGGGTGGGGAGGACTCTGGGTGCTCTAACTTGATTGATTCCAGTCTTACTTTAAAAAATAATAATAATTTAGATTCTTTTATGGATTGAATTGTATCCCCTCCAAATTTATGTGTAAGTCCTCACTCCTGTATCTGTGAGTGTGACCTTGTTTGGAGAATTGGTGTCTTTTCTGTGAAGATATTATTAGTATAGTTAATATTCTGGAGTCAGGTGGTTCCTGATCCCTATAAGTGATGTTTAAGAAAGACAGGCAGGGAAATAGTCACACAGGCAAAGATGCCATGGGAAAGATACAGCCACAAGCAGCAAGGGAGCTATAGGTATTGTTGGCACAAGTTGGAAGCTAAGACAAAGGCATAGAACAATTCCTCTCTGAGAGTCCTCAGAGGGGATCAGTATAGCTGATGACCTGATTTGCACTTCTGGTCTCCAGAACTGTGAGACTGTATTTTTCTTTTCTTTAAAGCCACTTTGCAGTATTTTATTGCTGTAGCCTTAGGAAGTCTTGTGCTATTCCATTAAAAAAAAAAAAAAAAAAAGTTTAATTGTTGAAAGGACAAACAGACCGACCTGCCTGGTAGTAACCACTGTATTGCATGTGCTCCTTCAGTCGGCATTCTCAGAGTTTTCAATGGGTGGCCACGCCAACAGATCTTGGCTAATCAGGCCTCAGAGTCTTTACTGTACATCTCTGAAGCCTCCATGGGAGTCCTTTCAGTGGTGAAGGATATTCCAGATTGATATTTGAGGTAATTACCTGACCTGATCATGCTGAGATCATACGAATGGCTGATTTTCACCTTTGAAACTTTTAAGTCTTACTTAGCAATTTAGCAGATTTTAGAGTCTATAAAAACCATGGTTAAGATTAGGTGCAGACAGAGAAAGGTAGAGAAACTTTTTTCTCATCTGTTTCTGGTCAAGGGTATGAATTTTTCTCTTAAGCTAGTGACTTTCAAACAGTTAAAGGGAGGAGGGTGGGTATCTATTACATACAATTTTAATTCATTTCTGTCTTTCTGACCTCCCTCTTTTCCATGTCCTACCCACCGCCCCGTGCCACACAGTTATCATCACTATCACCATTGCCTTGAGCCACTGTGAATGGCACATCCCCACATATATCCTTCAGTATGGTAATGTAGGAAAAGGAAAAGCTGTGAGTTTATAAATGTAAGCAGAAACTATAAGCAATACATATGATCCAGGGATGTGAATTAATAACATTATTGAAAAGCCTGTAACAAGAATTGAAAAAGAGAAATCTAGTTAGAGAAAATGTTTCTCTTAAAGAAAAAGTATCCTAAAGGTGGAAGATAGGATGAATTGCAAATTTACTAGATGTACCATTTCTGGGATTAATTAGACTTAGTGATTTTAATAGATGAAAGTAGGTAGGAGAGCCTGATCTACTCCTGAGTTTTGTGAATGGCAAAACTCTTTCTAATAGGGAAATGCCCCTGTCATAATAAATCTTGTAAAGCTGTGTGAATCGTGAAGCAGCAGCTGAGTACTAAGGTAGAAATATTCTTTTATCGGGTTGTGTATCTGCCACTGGGAATGTACCTGAAGAAAAAAAAAATCTGAAAATCCATGTGTAGGATAATATGACAAGACCCAGGAGTGATTCCTTGCTCATTGTTCTCTGAAGACATTGGACAGATAAGGCAAAACATTCCAAACAAATGTAGAACTCTGAAAATACAGTTGTAAATAAAACATAGAAAGAAGAACATGCTGTGTGTAGTTTTGGCCAAAGTAGAACAGAATAATGTATCTTTGGGGTGAAAGAGGGGTGTCATATGAAGACAAACCAAACACCAGTGCAGCTGCTATCTTGATTGTTTAGTAATTTTACTGTTGTATACATCCTCTTCCCTTTGCTTTTCTGCTTGCCAGGGTGTAGGACACTTGAATTTAGGACTGTGTCTATCCGGTCTCCTAATTCCTGCTGCTTAGAGATATGATTCACTGATCTATAGGTTCAATGAATATTTGCCGAACGAATGAGTGATATTTAAAGATAACAGTATCGGCAGAAGAAATGATGTTAATCTGGAAAATCCTGATCTTGCCACTTTAATAACTTTGGAGATGTCATCTAACTTCCCTGAGACTAGAACACACTATTACTGAGGGCTCACTCTGAGCTAGGCATTGTTCTGAACACTTTATATGCTTTTTACCATTGAAGCAAGTTACTTTGGCCATTTCACAGTTCAAAAATTGAGAGCTAGAGACATTACATAAATTACTCAAGGTCTCACAGTTAATAGGAAGTAAAGCCTGCATTTGAAATCAGGTAGTACGACTCTAGCAGCTACAATCTTAACTAAGAGTTATATTGTCTTCATAAAATGGTTATAATTATACCTGCCTATTTTGGAAACCCTATAAGGAGCTCTGGTAGCGTAGTGGTTACGAATCGGACTGCGAACCTTAAGGTCAGCGGTTC